>NC_091850.1:45508326-45811357 GCF_037783145.1 Equus przewalskii | reverse complement strand
AGAGTCCTCTCTTGCTCCTGGCCAATGTCCTGCCCCATCCCCCCAAAGTGGGTCTGGTGTCCCAGAATGAGGAAAATGTCCTCTTCAGTAGCTAGGTTCTCTGAATAAAATGCCTGGCAACTTCTTCACCATACGTTAGAGAGATTGTTCTGTATTTGTTTTTAAATGTTCTGTAATGCTAGGTTAGAATGCATTTTTTAAATGCAGTTTTAAAACTATCTTAGAAGAAAGATATATTCCTTTTGCTTTTCTACTGTTAGACTTCTTCAGTAGTATAAGCATTTAAGTAAACAAATCAAAAGTAACTGGTATTAAAACATATCCTTTTCTCACAATATGGAATTTCATGCATGTTGTGCATATATTTTAAATTCACTTGATTTTCGAAGGCATGTTGGGTAAAGTGCCACTTAACTGTGCTATAGATATAGTCAAGCCTGTGCATTATATTCCCTAGTTTTCTGATATGACCTCTTGGAATAACCTAGATAAAAAGCTGATTACATGCTGATGTTTTCAGTCTGTGCGGCCTGAATTTCCAAACTGATCATTACATACTGCCTGGAGCTTCTTATTCTCATTGGATTAACAAAGACGATTTTGAAGGGAGTAGAGCAAAAGAAGATAGCTGACTTTACCACTCTAACTATGCTGAGTAGTGAGTTAAATGAAAGCTGTAGGTATTAAGATTGGCTTGATTTTTAAAAAAATATAACCTAAATTGGACTTTTGTAAGAATCTTCTGTTTAGCTTTAAAAAAAAGTCACAGAAGTAGGACATGTGTTAGAACTATCTGATCTTTGAAAATGAGAATACAGGTAGATAGTTTCAATTTTCTTTTGCAATTTACTCGACATCTTATTTAAGGGGTATAGAATGGAAGTTGCTGTTTTCTACAGATATCATATTGTTCTTAGATGCCTGAAAATGTGTGAGAGAACACTGCAAAGGAGAGGTCTTTCCAGACATTGGCTCGGTCGAAATGGTGTTAGTGCCTCTCTAAAGGTTTTGGCATTTGGTGAAGCTGAGGTTGGAGCTCCGCTCAAGGCTGTGTGGACTCTGCAGGACAGCGGGCTGCTTCACGCTAGCACGGATGAGTCTGGCTGCTAGTTACCCTTCCCCATCAGCTGTCGTTAGCTGCCCAGATCCTGGCACCCGCCATTAGAACCTGTCATTCTGTGATCTGTCCATTGATTCTCAATTTGAGAATCTATGATGACCCTCGTGCCAGGTTGCGAATGGCTGTGGGCCAACCTCTCATCGGGCGTGGGGTGTTTCTGGGCCAGGCAGTCCTTGAGATGGCCCATGGGACCACTCACATGGGACCTGTGTCTGCAGTTGCCCCAGGGCAACTGCATTGCAGAAATTCTTTTTCGGGGCCATTTCAGTGTGCTCTGAAGACTCTGGCTTCCTCTTGTTTTGCTTTGTAAACAATGTCAGGGGTATTTAAAGACAAGTTAGAGGACTTCAGCCAAGTTTAGAATCTGAGTGGATAGCAGAAGTAACTGGGCACAATGGAAAGAACAGAAAAGCGGAAGAGAGTTTCATGTTCTGGCTTTGCCACATACGGCATGTTGGCACGTAACCCCTGTTTACCGAACATGTGCTCTGTGTAGGGTGGGGAATGTGGATCTCTGCTTAGCTGTTTTATGTCTACGTGGAGCGCCTGCCAAGCCTTTTCTGTAGCTTATCTCACGTGCTCCTCTCAGTGTCCCTCAATGTATGAAACCTGTTATTCTCTCCATTTTATAGAGGAGAAGGCTATAAACCAAGGCCCAGAGACATTAACTCGCTTAATTTGCTGAAGCTCATGAGGCTAGTAAGTGTAGAAGTGTTGGGATCGAGACCTGGCTTGGTCCAACTCTGAAGCTGATTGTGTTCTTTTTTTTGGTACTGTGTTGTCTTTCTTTAGTTTTAGTATTTTTTTCAGGTAAGCTCTCAAGTCATGCAGTGTGGGTGGAGACGTATGACCAGGGTATCTGGAACAAAGGCTGTGTACCTGGAGGATCCAGTCTGGTTAAGATGGCACAGAAAAGAGGAGATTCTGAGTGTGGGGCAGATGGATTGGAGCAGAGCAGTGGCTCAGGGCTGGTGAGTGGAAACTGGCCAAGGGACTAGCGTGAGAGACCCCTCTCCAGCCAGAGTGTGACTTTGAATTCTGCGGGGCACGGCCTGTCTGCACCTGGCCCTGGAGCTGAGCATCCTTCCTGGCAGAACTGGCTGGTGTGTGTGATTGTGGAGGCACCAGGTGGGGTCAGGGGCATATCATAGCCAACATGGTTTCTTTGTCAGTGACTTTCTGGCCTCTCATCTGGGGCATGTGCTCCCCAGGAGGAGAACCAGAGAGAGCTTGCAGTCAGTGTCACAGAGCAGATTTGAGACTAACTCTAGGGCACAGATGAAGAACACTGAAGTTGAAGTCCTTTTTGGGATTTACCTTATTCCTGATGTATATTAGTGGTGTCCGATTTTTGCCAAAAATGTATTTTGCTCCAGAACTTTGGACTGTCTGTAAATTTTTTTGATTACAGCCTTTTAGGAAAGTTATATAATTTTGCCTTTGTTTTCAAGAAATGATGCGATCTGGGGGCTCGTGACAACCATAGAGCTTAAAGGTTTGGCAACTTGGACACATGAGCTTAATTTTCGTGGAGAAAGGATTTGGGACATTTCTTACCGCATGGGGCAACAGAAAAAGTGAATAAAAATATTTGTTGGAATCATTTTTGTAAATTGCAGTATTTAGCAAGTTTCTCGAGCCCCAAGCAGAGAGCTCACCAGTGAAGTGGGGCGACCTAAGCCCTTGCTCGACCCAAGGCTCGGAACTCAAGAGTTAAGAGTGACTGCCACAGGCCAAAGAGAGACCCCGAACTTGAAAGGGAAGAAATTCCTAAATATTAGCATAACCTTTTATTTTTAATCACCTTGTCCCTTATTTTTAGTCTTTTCTCTCTTGTCCCTTCACCTCAACATTCTTTAAAAGTTGAAATCTCTTTCCCTAAAACTTCAGTTTATTCCAGTTCTGGCTGTTGGTGCCCGAGTCTGCAGAACTGCAAAGGTTCTTTCTGCTGAGCCTTTGAATATTTGAAGATCGTGACCAGGTCCCTGCTGGCCTCAGGCTCTTTCTTAAACACCCACACTTTCCCTCTCTGGCCTCCAGCCGCTCTCACACTGGCACTGACGTGGCTCGCAGAATCCCAGGTCTGATCCTGGTGACCTGTGCAGGGCACGCACTGCTCTGACCTATTCCTTCCAGAGCTCTGGCTCGTAGAACACTCCAGAAGGCCCAGTGTTTTTTGTCCCTTTATCTCCTATTTTTCACCCAGGTCCTTCCTCACTTGTATTTATGAAATTAATATTTTGAACGTCAACGTGACTTTACACATATTGAATTTCATCTTGTTACTTTCAGTTATTCCTGTGCAGATCTTTGGCTAGTAGTTTTTTTTTTCCCACCTGACACAGTAATGATTTCTCCGAGCTGAGTGGTCTGAGGATTTGATGACTGGGACTTCTCTGTCTTGTTATCTGAGTCATTGCTGGCAAGCTCCCGGGAGAGGGGCCCTTCTGTGTGTGTGGCTCCTGTGTTTGCCAGCTCCTTTACCCATCGGGCTCAGTGAGAAGTAGGGACACCTTCTGCTAGGTGATCCCCTTTGACTTGTGCCGGTATCATCTTTAACTGGAACAGCGCCTTTGTCCCTGGATCTTAATATCACTCCCTGGATGGCCCAATGAAGATGCTTGAACCTTGGGACAAACTTATATCTGATAGAGACTGTTGTCAGAGCATGGGGGGAATAGCGAAGTTTTCAAGACATGGAGACAGTCTTTGTTTTAGAAGTGATTGGCTTATCAAATGCAGTGTAGTTTCTTCTTACTTACCCATAGATATGGCTAAAAACCTCCCTTATAATAGTAGAAGCATGATTAAATGATGGTATAAATTCTGTGCCTTAATTTTGTTAAGGATTGAAGTATAAAAATTAGAAATTTACATGAAGGAGCTTGGTCTGTGAGAACATACCATTAATTAAAACAGTCAGTGTTATACTTTATGTACTGTTTCTCTATGATTAAATCTTAGGATTTGTCTACGTTTTGTTTTTCTTCCTAAGAAATTTCCTATTGGAAAGCTCACTAGCATTTAAAAACTCACTTAATTACTCTTGACAGGTGAAGCGCTCCCTAGGTGTGAATTTGGATTTCTGATGATGTTTTTTTTTAATCCTTCCCTGATTTTCTAGAGGATTAATAAGGAAAAAGGGACCGAATACTTCCGAGAACGTCTGCTTTGCCATTTACCTCCTTCCAGAGCAGGGATGGCCAATACAGGCACTTATGTTCCTCCCTCCAGCCCCTGGCCACGAGGCATCAGTCTTCTGTGGCACTTTTCCTGGGAACCAAGACAGTTTCTTTGCCCCCGTCACACGGGCCTGCAGGCTGCACTAGGGTTGATGACACTGGGTCTTAGGGTGGAGCCTAGACGTCTCCTGTGATCTGGGGATATGGGGCGTCTTCCATTAGGTTCAGAAGGACACCTTGTCCTTCCTGCTTTCCTGTGGCTAACCCCTTATCACGTCCAAGTTTGTTAGCACTCGCCCGGAAGCTACAGTCTTAGTGAAGCGTCCCTTGATTTCCCTCAGAGGGAAGCCGTGACTCAGAGTCCCTGGACTCCTGCAGTTCTTTGGTATTTAGGTTGTGCATGTGCAGTAATTTTTGTGATTTGTCTTCTCTCCATCAACTAGATTATGACTTAAACAGGATTGTTTTGTCTCCCTTTCTTTAGATATTGTTGTTAGTGCCCTCGAGTTGATTTTGAGTCCTAGGGGCCCTGTGAACAGCAGAGTGGCATGCTGCCTGGTCTTTTTGCGCCATCCTCTCACCTTTCGATGCTGTATCCGCCAGTGCTCCACTGCTCTTCATAGGGTTTTCATGGAAGTGGGCGGCCGGTCCTTCCTCCTAGTCTGTTTAGTCTGGAAGCTCCACCGAAACCTGTTCATCATGGGTGACCCTGCTGGTATTTGAAATCCCGGTGGCATAGCTTTCAGCATCACAGCAACACACAGCTGTCACAGTATGACAACCGACAGACAAGTGGTAGTTCCCTGACCAGAAATGAACCCAGGCCATGGGGGTGAGAGTGCCGCATCTTAACCATCGGACCACCAGGGCTGGCTTCTTCAATAGTGGGAGTTAAGTAAATACAAATAATGAAAAAATATCCTCACAGACTTGTTTTTTAAAAAAATGTAATGTGTTCTTTCAGAAGAATTATTGCATCCCCTAAAAGTTACTGGTTTAAGCAAAGTATTACTTGTTAAATATTTCTTTCTTTGACCAAAAAAAGAAAAAAATCCTTTCTCAAAACAAACCCTAAAGAAACTTTAAATAATTAAAAGGGGAAAACAACCCAGTCAATGTTTAACCATCAGAGTCTCATTTTTTGTTTTCCTCCTTAATGGGATTGGTTGCAAATTTGGGCAGAACAAGACTTTTTGCTGTCTTCCCTTCCCCCTTGCTGATGAAGGCACCAGGACACACAGTTACAGCTGCTGGCCATTCCTGGCTGCACTTTCAGGACCTCCAGAGGTTGTTTGTTGGTGGCTTGGGGTCCTGTGGGACACTGCCAATGATCAACCTTTGACAAATGGTGACTCTTTTACTTTGGATTTATTTTCATGGTGAGCATTTGTTTTTTAAAAATATTCCCCAAGAGGACATGGCTTGTAAAGGAAGGATGGCTCCTAAACTTTAAAAATACACAGTTTTTATTCTCTATGGTTTGTTAACGAGGACATCTCATTGACCTTGACTTCAGAGTTCCCAGCCAGACGAGCAGTCATCCCAGAGCATGCTGCTTGTTCCATGTCTGCTGAAAATCCAGCTGGGTGCTAACTGAATGCCTCGCAGACTTCATCCTGTGGGGGTTTTGAGATGTTTTTGTTAGAAGAGCTTTGCTGCTCACCTTAGCAGCGGCAGTGTTTTGGGAGTTGAAGGGAATGCTGCACACTGTTTGTGTGTCCTCTCAGCAAAGAGACAACTGGCAGCTGCTGGAAACGCTGTGTCCTGTGGCTCCAAGGCTACCCCTACTTCATGGCCTCTGTCCAGCCATTGGATCACAGAGCAAGGTGCCTTTCACTGTCCTCTGATCTACTAAAGCCTCTTGACAATGTTGTCGAGGCTTTGAACTGGCGATTTTTGTCATATTGAGAACATTATAAGATGCTACCATGCTGGAACGTGTTTGCATTTACTTAATGTTAGCTCTCTGTTGTGATTCAGGTCCTCATTGGTTTGGAGGAGTCTTATTTCCCTTGCTAACTGTTATGTCCTTGGCTGATTGGCCCATGCACTTTTAGAGGAGAGATTGCATCTTAGCATCTTTTAAATGCTCCTGAAATAAACTGCCATTGTAAAACACTTGCTCTATCATGTTTCTTTTCAGTTTGTACTATTTTTTGCAAAGTTCTTGGTGTTTCAGGAAAAAAATTGAAGTTAGGTTAGTGGGGGTGAGGGCACACACTTTGTGGGTTCGGTTTTCATCCTACGTTCCGGCACCCTTCAAGCGTTGCTCTGCCCTCCCTGAGGTTTCCATGCTTTCCTGTGTCAGTTGTCATCATCTTGTTCATTGATCACTTTTGCCATCCTGAATCCTTACCAAATATTAACTCATCCTGAGAGCAGCCTGCTTTCATACTCAGTGTGACACTGGGTCAGGCTGTGGCAGGGTTGCCACTGCCTTGTGTGCAGGATCCACCCTGGCCCCCAGGGGCTCACTGACAGTGCTGGTTGTAGACGGACCTCGATGTTGAGGAATGTGCATTATAATCTGTTCGTGTGAATGCACCCTGCAGCCTTTGGTTGTTCAACATTTTCACTCCATAAAGCTTGTTTGTAATTTAAAATAGTGAAGATTTTTTGTGGACTATTGGATCCTGTTTTTATGTGTGCGTGTGATTGCAAAAAACACCTAAAGGGTCGTGGATGTATTTTGTCCTGTCGATGAGTATGGTGAAGTGACAAGGAGAAATAAAGATATTTGGAAGCTGGAAAGACCATTTATTTAAAACCATTAGTGATAATTATTTGTAGTAGAAGTTACCATATTTTTAGTCATAATTTAAAAATTATGAGCTTGTTCTGTCCCATGTGCTTAAAAGTTTTTGCCTAGTGTCCAGTCCGTAGGATTTTCCCACCCAGGGTCCCTATAGTTTAGATTTTCATGGGTCTAGTCAGGGGGTCGTTACTATGACTTCTAGTGATTATAAAACTTATTCTGAAAATTTGTCAGTGCTTTTATGAGCCCAGTATCTATCTGTATCAGTTGCTGAGGTGGTGAGTAACTATAGATACTGTACCTTTCTCAAGTTTTTGTGCATCTTTCAATCAAGATGTTTATTTAATGTGCTAATATCTCCTTTCCCCCAGTGAAAAGCTGTTATTAAATATTTAGTGTGTCCTATACTCTCTAGCATCCTGAGCCAAGGAAATAAAAAAAATGATTTGCTGATGTGCTTTAGAGAAAAATGGAGCAATTTGTTTAACCCAGCCTTGGAAATGTTTCTCAGGCACATGATCAATAGATCCTAGTGCAGCAGGATAGGCATAAGTGAGACTGTGTGTGTGTGTGTGTGTGTGTGTGTGTTGGAGAGGACATGGCTGGATTTCCCTCAAATGTAGGTGGACTGCCAGAGCTCAGAGACGTTTTAGTCATTTTTAGTGATTGAATCCTGAACACTTTGATCTTCTTTCCCATAAAATTAGGGCCCCCCTCTCTGTTTTCTTCCCTTCACCCTCTTCTCTCTCTCCTTTCCTTCCTTCCCCTTATAAAGGCTAACAGTGAGTGAGCGTTCCCAAACTTGAAGCCACAACAAGATTATAGAGGTTTACAGGAGAACCTCATCCTGTTTTATTTTTTTTATCCCAGTTGAATCCTGAAGAGTATTGACATTGACTGAAAAGTAAATACATAAAAACACTGATGGTGCATGTCCTTCCCAGTCCTAAGTGGGGTGGCCATTCTGCTCATGGGTGTGCCAGCTCTGAGGAAAGACATTACCAGCATAAGATTATTAATCATGGCAGTGAGAAGGGGTCTTCTTGGCATTGAGCAGGCTCCCAGGCCCAGATTGGCCACCACCTGCTGGTGGAGTCCTGTGCAAACCTGGCCCTTGTGAGGATGCGGAGGTAGCTCCCTGGCTGAGGAGCCAGGACGAGGTGGGGGTATTGCTATTCTCATGCCAAACAACTAAGAAAGGGTGAGGAGAGGCCAAAAGATAAGGGGAAGTAATGACTGAGAGAAGGCAGAGAGGTAAAAAAGACCAAACTGATGGGAAAGTGGTAGGTGAGTGACTTCCGGGGCACATGGGGAAAAAATAAAAATATTTTGAAGGTGATTTAATTGATGAGAAGTAGGTTTGCCTGAATTTGGCTAATTTGTGACATGTATTTTCATAACAGAAATTTAAATGAAGCATTTTCTTAACTGCCAATTGAAAAAAAGTATTTGGCTATTTATTTAGTCTTCACTTTTGCCAGGTATGTTTTTAAGGCTTGCATTTAATATCATGAACGTTTTCGGTTCCCTTGCTTAAAATTCTGAGTGTAGGGGCTGGCCCCGTGGCCGAGTGGTTAAGTTCATGCGCTCCGCTGCAGGTGGCCCAGTGTTTCGTTGGTTCGAATCCTAGGCGCGGACATGGCACTGCTCATCAAACCACGCTGAGGCAGCATCCCACATGCCACAACTAGAAGGACCCACAACGAAGAATATACAACTATGTACCAGGGGGCTTTGGGGAGAAAAAGGAAAAAGAAATAAAATCTAAAAAAAAAAAAAAAAAAATTCTGAGTGTATATTAAGCAGTTTATGGCCAGTAATGGAACTTTTAACAGGAGATAAAGTCGCCTCTTATGTTTATTTGGTGGCTTATTGTAGTTGTCCGTAGTTGTTCTTTAAATCGCTTTTTCGTACAGGTGATTTGATTTAGCAGAGGGAGCTTATTATTTTTTTTTTTTTAAAGATTTTATTTTTTCCTTTTTCTCCCCAAAGCCCCCCGGTACATAGTTGTGTATTCTTCGTTGTGGGTTCTTCTAGTTGTGGCATGTGGGACGCTGCCTCAGCGTGGTCTGATGAGCAGTGCCATGTCCGCGCCCAGGATTCGAACTAACGAAACACTGGGCCGCCTGCAGCAGAGCGCGCGAACCTAACCACTCGGCCACGGGGCCAGCCCCAAGAGGGAGCTTATTTTTGACATGCTGTGTTTCCAGTGCTTTGACGGAATAAGCTGAACTGTGGTTAGTTGGAGAATAAGCCCATAGTGTGAGGATACAGCCATAGAACATAACTGCAACATGCAGAACTGTCTTGCTCCTCTTACAAATAGGTTGATTTCTCTCATTTGCAAAGTGAAATAGTCAACTGTTCCTTCCTTGATGATTCCTTGAAGCTTCTCAAACCTTCCTGGATGAACATCACCGTTGTGGGAGGTGGACATGGGGTGAGGGATGGGGAGTGTGACGTTTTTTCTTCTTCCAGTCAGAGAAGACTGTTTTGTGTTTTGAGTCCCTCAGCCTGGGAAGAGCTGCTGGAAAGACTGATTCCTAGTTGTACCCTAGTAAATGTTTTCAAAATATTTTTTTAGGCAGATTGGGACCAGGGTGTTTTGAATAGCTTGTTAAACAGTCTTTTAAGAGGTAGACCCAATTAGCACTACTGAGTGGTGTTTAAATGTTGACTAGATTCATGAGACTTTGCTGGAAAATAAATTGCAGACTTGAGTTGTGACATTTTAAATGAGGCTTTGGTCCTTAAAGTCACTTTTCCTGAGCTGGAGATGAACCAACTTCCTCCTTGTTTTTCTTGCCTAGTCACCAAGCTTTTGAGCTGGAGGCTGGCCTCCTCAACATTCGAACATATTCCTTTTTTAGAAATAAAAGTACCTGGCCTCTATGATACATAACTGTGAGTCATCCAGTGGATTTTAAGAACTATAAAAACATGCTTCAGGATAGTTTTTCACGTTGTTCCAGAGCACAGTCTAAATTTGGACTCATTTGAAGTTGAAGTGAAAGGCTGCATCCTGGGGGCCCTGACGGGATATTCTGGTTGATGCTTCTTTGAGTGGCCACTGGGCGGGCAGGGTCAGCCTCACCCTCACCTGGACAGCGGCACTGGGTTTACTTGCATTCACTAAGGAAATGGCTCCCTCTCATTGGTACATCAGTAACCAATTTCTGATATTTGAAACTCTTGGACATAAAGCCTCATGGTTTTACCATGTCAGTGTGAGCCGGTACTCTGTTTTCATGGTGGATAAATCCATGTTTATTTAAAGTTTCATATTAATGTTTAGTAATATTTGGGCAAATTAGACAGAGCATGAGTGCTTGGTAATACCAAGATGTGTAAACGTGGGAAAGTCATGAGATGAAAAAGTTATGTGGCCAGATCAGCCTACAGTGATGAATGGTTCTTGATGGTATTTTATAGAAATTCAGTTTTGGTTTTTCTTATGTGTCTAATTATAGTGACAAATACAAGAAGTTGATAAGTACTGGAATGTGTTAAATGCTATTTCCTCCCCCATTTTGAAATGTATAGTTTTAACAAGGACTGCAAAGCTGATGCCCAGCCAACATTTAATAGTGGCAATAAGGATTTTTTAAAAAAGCAGAAGTTACCAGGTGATTTTTGTTGTTGTTTTGTTGGTGGTTGAGGCTCAGAGGTACAAAGAGAATTGTCCTTCCCTCTGTATTACCATGAAATTGTCAACGTTTGTGTGGTGGGCTCTGTTTGATTCAGTTTCATTACCCACGGTCCTTAGCACAGTATCTGGTGTAAGATTGGCTCTTGGTCAGGGTGCACCTTTGAATCTGCCGTTTTCAGAATCATTGTACCAAGGAGTGTATATAGCAGTCACAGTGAATCCTGTTTAATCTGAACAAATTATGTTTCTTTTGTTGTTGGAGCTTTTAAATTTATAAACAAAAAGGAACATTTGTAATAGGATTTGACATTTGAATTTTTATCTCAAATTGATTCCATCTAGAACTCCAATTGAGTAAAAGGTGATATGGATGTTTGTTTTATACAGAGTGCTTTAAGAGATTATTGTTATTTAGATGTTACATTTTGTGGGGTTTCCTGATTATTAAAATGATGTGTCTGCTTATAAAACAATGACAGAATGAGACATGAGGGATGGGAAAGAGGAAGGAATTATTAAAGTAATAAAAGAAACGCTTATGCTTTTCTAACAGGGAAACGTGTTTTGTCATTGATGTTTTCATTTGTTCTGTTGAGCCAGTCTGGGTTGAACTGGGAGCAGACTCTGCTGTGTTTGATTTGCTGATAGGAAGCTTGGATCTGTCTTTGCTTTTTTCATAATTATAACCTTGCTTTCTCCTCGCAGCCGAGAAGTTAGACTGAAACATCATCAGGATGCACTGTAACTTTGGATTTGTGAATACTAATTTTATAAAATCACTAGTTTTGTTTGTGACGTCTGCCAGGTTACGCAAAATAAAGAGTTTAAAAAACATTTTGGTGAAAAGGACAAACTGCAGTTGTTGGAGTTGAGTGATATTTTGTGATACAGTTTCAAGTGATCCTAGAGTCATCATGAGACTAGCTCACGGTGCCTGGGTGCTGACACTGTGCTGTCTGCTGTTCTCCTTGCATGTATTTCTTATTTAATAAGTATACTGCTATCCCCACTCTACACATGAGGAAATCGAGGTACACAATAGTTCAGTAGCCCAAGGTCTGGAGTTAAAGGATGGGGTGGTTTGAACCTAGATCCTGGTCCATTTCCTAACCACTTAGCTGGAACAGTTTTAAGCTAATTCAGTAGACATGAGTATAAATTAATACCATTTATTTTTTTATGTCACATAAAATCAGACCCATTATTTTCCATGCCTCATATGAAGTCTCATGTTATGAAAGGTGTTTCCTATTTTTGAATGTTTTTTCTGCCTTCATTTTGGTCGTTTTTCCCTGCACCATTGCTGATACCCTTTGAACAGGGATTGTAAAGGAGAGGAAGCAGGCAGGCCCACCAGTAACAGATTTTGGTTCCATACAGTTTTCCTTCTTTACCCATTGATGCTTTCCAGCTTTTCTGGTATAACTCCTTCCCAGTTTCCAGATTTGTCCTGTGGATCAAATTCCAAGTTGCCCGGGAAAATTTGGGTGGGGAGAATCTGGTGATGCAGTTCAAGTGGAAATACTGTGAAATGAATACTTCACTAAGCCCGTGCACTTGTGTGCACATTAAGTATATTTTTAGCAGTTGAGCTTTGGCTCATTGTAGTGAAAATGTTTTTCCATGAATAATTCTTTAATGTTGGTCTTGGGGTTTTACTACAGATGTTACAAGTTTGGCTTTGTTTTTCCCTTGAAAAACTCATATAAATTGCCAGTTTGGTATAAAAGTTACAGAATCTCATTACTTTTGAATTCTGTTTATTTTTACTTTTAGTATTTAAGTTACTTTTTTCTATTTTAGTAGTATTGTAAAAATGTGCATACATGTACAATTCTGCATTAAGCCCAAGCTTTAGTGAGGATATTGGCACGTGAGGTGTAGCATTTGTCTACTTTTGAGTACCATGTAGATGTCCGGTGCTTCTGCTCCCATGGTTTGATGAAGCACCCAATACCCTTAATGCTATATTTTTTATGAAATTTGGGCTAAAATCACTAGTCCAACTGCAAGTGGGTATTTCTGTCAACTTGGAGAGGGCCGGGAAGGGGTTAATCCTGAAAAACACAACAGTGGCAGTTCCTCTTTATCATAAGTGCGTGTGTGGCCTGGGAGAACATGTTGGATAATTTCCATCTTAGATTGTACAAATGACCAGGGGCACTGTGTAAATTCGCATATGAGTGCAGTTAATTTTCATGCTCTCAGGAATATATTTTGTGCTGTTTCTGCCAGCATAGGCATTAAGGAGGTCTGTAGTTGTTCTGAATGTCTTCAGAAGTTAGTTCAGATCTGCCTCAGATGACTGGCCTTTTTTGGTCAACAGAGCTAGTTTACATAGTAGTTAGTGAATGGATCTAGGTGGAGAGAAAGCTACATGCTTGATCTAACAGAGGCTACTAATTTTGAATAGAGGGAAAACAATCTGTTTAAAGAGATTGCTTACCTAATCCCCAGTGGCCATTGCTAACCTCTGGCCCTACTGGGGTACGAGGCCAGAGGAAGGGTGGCACAGGGCAGACCTGTCCACTATTGGGGAAACCTATTGGTTGTGTAAGGAAGCCTAGTTAGTGACAAAGGTAATATCATCAAGTTTAGGCAGTTTGAAAAGAAAAACACTATCCATAAAATCAACCACTTACACAAATACTTAAAAAACAATATTGGTGCACCTTGTTGTTCATAAAAGGCCACTTAAAAAATATGTGTGTACAAAATATGTCTATTCCTGTCAGAAATGAGTCAGTTCAAGGAGAAGTTGGAGTTGGCTCCCTTGGAGCTTCCTGCTTGCAGCCTTCCTGCAGACACACGTGCTCTTTTGTAGGCCGGGGCATCGCATTTACCCAATTCCTGCCCGTTTAAATGATTCAGGCACGTGAAATTTTGGTATCAATATTTCTTTAATTGTCTTGCTTTGTCTGCCACTTATTTACTTATTTGAAGACCGACTCAGATGCCTGGGGCAGTGAGCTGTGGAACTTCGAATCCTTTGCAAATACCTGCCTCCCATATTTTCGAAGAAGGCTATATATTTCTTAGTTCCTCCTCAACAGGAAGTGAACGGCTGGCCTGCTCTACTCAGAAGTATCTCAGGACAAATTCACATACACGCCCCTTCATTTGACACCTGTGGCTTTTAAAAAGAAAGCCAGATAACGCTGCATGGTAATTTAATCAGTTTGATTCCACACAAGTGCTTCTAGGATTTCTCTCCTGAATTAGGTAACAGTACTCTTCCCCTGAGATTGATACATATATAATTAATTAACTGCCCAGCCAGTTCTCCTGGAAAGGGAGGAGTAGCAGCAGGCAGGACACCTGGGCCTCTGCAGTCCGTATCTATCCCCGCCCAGCCAGCAGGAGGGGTGCAGGCCATGAGAGGCCCTGCACCACAGTTTGTTTTTGTTGACCAGCTGTCCTGTCCACTGTATGACTGCGGCTGGGCTCAACCCTGTGGGGCAAGGCCAGTATATTAAAGTTCTCATAGTATTTATCAAAAAAGCCAGTTTGACCTAGTTGGCATATATGTATGTTGCTCCACAAATGTTGAAATGAAATGATTTTTCTAGAAATTAGTCAGAAGTAAGTTATCGACCACACATCACTTGCTGGCCCTGCAGTGCACATTAAGTGTTCTTTTACCACTGTTTCTTTTTGTGTGTGTGTAAGATTGGCCCTGAGCTAACATCTGTTGTCAGTCTTCCTCTTTTTGCTTGAGGTAGATTGTTGCTGAGCTAACGTCTGTGCCAATCTTTCTCTATTTTTTTATGTGGGATGCTGCCATAGTGTGGGTTGGTAAGCGGTGCTGGGTCCAGAGCCATGCTAGGTCTGCGCCTGGGATCTGAACCTGTGAACCGTGGGCCGCCAAAGCAGAGCACATGGACTTAACCACTATGCCACCGGGCTGGCCCTCTTTCACCACTGTTTTGAGAATGGGCACAGCAAACTGTTCACTTTTTCATTATTAACTCATAGAGTATAATTTACAATCAAATAATCCATAATCAATCTATAAATCAAAATTGGGATGAGTTTATTATGAGCTAGGTCTGAGGACTGTAGCCTGGGGCCTTCCTTCCCCAAGAAGGAAGCATTCCAAAGAAGTGGGATGTACAGAGTGTCTTGGAACAAAGAGCGTACATCACATATGACAGGAATATCTCTTCTACTACTGTCACTAGATGCTTAGCTGGCACAGCAGATCAGTGGTCACAAGGTGAGCACAGCAGGTCAGTAATTAATCCTTAGTTTCTAGGAAGAGATGCTTATCCTTAAAGAAATGCCTACATGGGGGGAGGTGGCATCCCTGTCTTTAAGGGCATGATTCTCAGCTTTGAGACACTGTAAATGTTTACAGCAGATGTACAATGCATGCTCAACAGGCCACATCAGGCCTTTCTGGAAAAAATAAGGTCAGGCCCAATTAGTTTGAAACAAATGGCTTCCTTATATACTCCAGTGTATCCTGTTGCTTTTCATTTATTCATCAATATTTTCTTGGATAAATGAATAAATTATAGGTGGAATGAGTAGAGAAGTTCATTCTGATGATAAAGTAAACAGTAATCAGGGTTTAGAGAAGTAAGCCACAGTCAGGAAAGTTGCAGACTGGAAAAGACAATTAGTAGGGAATTCTTACAGTTCTTTATCTTCCTGAAACTGGTAGCCCTGCTTCTTTACCACAAAGTCCTGACTTTGTTGATTAACCTCTTTCTATTCAACAACAACCCTAAATAGCTCGTTTAGTTTCTCTCTCTCTCTCTTTCTCTTCTTTTTGCACTAAACATATTAGGAGATGCTGGCATATCAAAGATGTGAAAAAAAAAAGAATGAATTTAGAAAGAGTAATAAAGACTAGAATTAGATATTAGTGCATCCTAATGTGAAAAAAATAAAAGGAATCCAGAAAGAATTATGCGTCTAATCTTTGGAGATAATGTGGTTGCCTTGTAAAGAAGAGGAACGTATTTAACATTAATAATAATGACAATAGTTATGATGACAATAATAATGTTTTCATTTATTGAGTTGATATATATATATATATATACATTAGCTCATTCAATATAAAGGAAGTGTCCCTTAGTAACTTCTGGGAAGCCTAAAGTAGGTTACCAAATAATTTGTTGTATAAACCAGAATATTTTAAAGAATGAAAGAGAGTGCTATTAATAACTATGCTGGACAGCAGGTGTAAATCAGAATTGCCTCTAAGGCAGTTAAAAAAAAGAATATAATAGGACCCTACTTAATCACTAAACAGATAATTTTGGCCTTTTTGTGAGCATTTACAGGTCAAGAATAGAAGAGGGAAGGGTCTGCTTAATAGGAATACATCAGCTCAGTGACTTTATCTCGTTTGTTATTACATTGATTGAACTAAAATTCAATATAGACGTTACCTAGCCTCAGAGCTGAGTTTGGACTGCCCTTAAAATCAAAGTTTTTAAATCTTGAGTACAGAATTGATTTATTTCCATGATGGTTTACAGGTTAGAAATGGGTACTTTGTAAGGCATAGTTTACTTTGAAGGTAAAAGAGTGATTATAGTTAAGGAGAAAATGGCATATATGGCATTGTTCTTAAGAGCTTAGGAGATTTGGAGAACTCTGGATGTTTTAGAAAGCTTTCTGCTGGTGGTGAGAATGAAATGGAGGCCCTGCTGGGAAGTAACTCAGAAATCTGTGTCAATAATTGCTTTAATTACAAGTGTTCAGATTTGGAAATTTTGTCTGAAAAGCTGCATTTCCGTGTAGCTTCTCTTAGTAATTTTGAATGTATGTTTATTGTGTGGTACATATTTTTGATTAAAATATTTTTATGCAGACGTTAAAATGATGTAGGTAGTAGAGTGGTACTATAATAATAATGACACAGAAGGATGTTCACTATAAATAAGTGCATCAAGCAGTTTACCAGACAGTAGTGTTACTTGCCCCCATTTTTGTTTTAAGAAAAAGTATACTCGTGGGCACACATAGATAAAATAGTGCGAAGATATGTTGCTAAATTTAACTGCTTACTTGAGGGTTAGTGGAATTTAAATTTCTTTCCTGCTAACTGATGATAAATTGACCAGATTTTTTGTTCATGTATACTTTTAAAATGTTTAAACATAAAAATTAACCTTTTTCCTTTTATAAAAGTGGTGATCTGTATTTGGAAGCTGGTTAGTTCTTTATGTTCAAGTTGCTGTTTTCAAATGATGGAATCATTCACTGTCATCTTATTCTTATGGTCAAAAGCAAGAGATAAGTCACTATATGTCATTCAGAAAATGCTTTGTAGCCAGTTAGGCAGTCGTGTGGTTAACGAATGTCGTAACCGTCTGGCCCATCATCATCCTTGAGGTTCTTCCAACCATAGCTGTCTGAGTATCTCATCTGACAAGGGCTTCCTTTTGATTATTTCCACATCCATTTGTGTGACTAATTTACATGAAATTGGGGAATAAGACCTCACCTACATTCTTACAGCCTCCGTAAGTTCTACACGTGATGGTGATGCTGCTGCTGCTGAACCTACTGAAAATCATGCTGACCACTTACTGTGTGCTCTTACTACTAGAATGTTCTAGGAATTCTGCTGAAATAAACAGTGTGCGTTGGTATATGCTTGAATATTTAGGCATGGCCAGTGGCATAGTTGTTATGTTAAGTAACATGGTATATGCAGTAGAGGAATACTGTTTGGCCTTTATGGAGAATGATTTAGATCTGTATTTATTTTTACAGAAAGATGCCCACTATATACATACATGTATGTATACATATGTAAAACATATATATATTTAACTTTATTTTGAAATAATCCCAGACATACAAAAAAGTTGCAAAAATTGTACAAAAACTTTACATACCTTTCACCCAAATTTCCCAGATGTTAATGTTTTACCATACTTGTTATATCATTCATGTCCCCTTCTTTCTGTATTTTTATAGAAAATAAAATGTCTATTTATTATTATCTAGATAATAAAACATTTTTTCTGAAACATTTGTACTTAAGTTATAAACATGATGCCTCTCTTACCTCCAAATACCTCATTGTGTATTTCCTAAAACTAAGGACATTCTCTTACATACTACGGTAAAATTATCAAAATCGGGAAAATCACATTGATACAATGCTATCATCTAATTTACAAACCTTTTCAGACTTTGCCGGTTGTCTCAGTAATGACCTTTGTCTGGCTCAGGGTTCATTCCAGGATCACACGTGCATTTGGCTGCATCTCTCTTTAATCTGGAAGAGTTACTTGGTCTTTACCTGTCAGGACCTTGACAGTTTTGAAGAATACAAGCTAGCTAGTTCTAGCTAATTTGTTGAACGTCCTTCAGTTTGGATCTGTGTGATATTTCCTTGTGACTAGATTCAGATTATCATTTTTGGTAGAATTCACTTTGCAGTGGAAGTGATGTTTTTGTTCCATGCATTTTATCAGGAGCCGCACAGCATTGATATGTCTGTCCCATGACTGGTGACATTAACTTTGATTACTCAGTTAAGATGGTGTCTACAGTCTCCATTATAAAACTAATAACTTTTCTCTTTGTAATTAATGAGTATCTTGTGGGGATTTTCTTTGAAAATATGTAAATATTTAATTTCTCATCGTACTCTCATTAATTTTATACCCATTGATGAGTTTTGCGTGAAACAGTTATTACTCTGGTATTTGCCAAATGGTAATTTTCTAGTTCTTTCACTTACTCTTTTATTAGTTGGCATCCTACCGTAAGAAAGAGCGTCTCCTCATTTACTTATTTGTTTACATCAGAATGGGCTCATAGATTCTTATTTTATTCTCTTGGTTATAATCCATTATTATCATTATTTTATCGCTCAAATTGTTCCAGGTTGGCCAGTGGGAGCCTGTTCAAGCTTGTCTTGAACACTTCCTGTCCTTGTCCTGAGGACTTTCTGAGCACTTCCTAGCTTTTTCTGAGCACTTCCTTACTTTTTTGTCTCTTCTGTTTTTGTTGAGGGGGTGTGGGTATGTGGAATCACTGTCCTACTAGATTTTACCTAACCTTCTCTACATATCTCTCTATACATTTTAAAGACTCTGAGCGTTATGTAAATGTTAGTGATGGTTGTCTTTGGGTTGTGGGATGACTGGTTATCCTTATATTTTTATGGAAAAAAAATTGGCTATATAGCATGCTTATTATTTTTATCATGGCTTTTTTTTAAAGCAGCAGAGATTTGTCATGATTGGAAATCACACACCTCAGAGCCTAACGGAAATTGTCATGCATTTTATGTCTATCATTTGGGAGCATTTGTGTTTTTCAGGACACATTATATGTGAAATGGAGCACTGCCACTAAATGCTGGTCTAATAACTTGAAATAATTATTGTACCTTTAGAAGTTAAGTCATAATAACCTATGCTCTAACCCTTTCTTGTGACAGATGTCGGATCTGATGCCTGGGAGGTTAAGTGACTTGCCCAGAGTGACAGAGTAAATTAAATTTGATGTTCTGGCTCTGAGTCCAGCGTTCTTAGAAAACCCTTAATATTGTTTTCATTTGTTTGTTAACCACCTTCTAACTACAAGGTACTGTCTGAAGTGTTAAAGAGCCTTAGGTTTATTTAAACTTGCATATTCCATTCACTGGATAATATTCCAAAGCTTTATATGTAAAAGTTATCAAAGTCCGTTTGGCTGTGGTTGATGATTAACAACTTCAAGTGACTCTAAATTGGTTTCTTGCTAGACCATAGTTGTGAAATGCTGCTCAGTCTACTGCTTAGCACTCACCTTGTAATTACATTGTTACTCTATAATTGTAAAAACATAATTGGGTTGAAAGAACGGAGGGATGGTAAATTTGTGCCAGTTATTTAAATTTGTAAACTTTCTCTTCAGTGAAGACATGCCTGCCTGCCAGGGGGAAAAAGTCTACTTGTGCACTGAGTGACATTGTGGAATGCTACAGAAACCTTCTCCAACCCCCCCAGACTTGCTCTGGTTCCCTTCTCCTGCCCTCTCAGATCACCTTGTCATGGTTCATTGCACTTACTGTGGTGTGGTCACATACATGTATGTTTCGAGATGCTTCCTGTCTGTCTTTTCCTCAGCTCCAGGTGTCTTTCACAACAGGACTGCAGTACAAATGAGACTGCCCTTTGCCCTGTCCAGTGCTGTCTTGTAGAGGTGGGGCTCCTCTGGATTCTTCTTTTTTTCTTTCTTTTTTTTTTTTTTAAGAACTTTTAAAAATCTGATCCCTAAAGCAATTATATCATTAGTCGGGGCTTTTGGTTACAAGCAAAAGTAACTGTCTCTAGTAGCTAGTAACTAGCCAATTATAAGCATCTCAGATGGTAACAGCTGTACATATTTGTCAAGAACTACAAAGGGTCTGAGCTTTTTTTTACCCTACTTGCAAGCTGAAAGGTTTGCCTGCCATAGTTTGATGGATGCTGGCATAAGACATGAGACTCTTGGGTCAGAGACAAAGGACTTTTGTTACTCACGGTAGTAACAGTAATCATGGTATCAGCATTTTTTAGCACCAGTTCTCCAAGCCCCAATTCCCACAGGATGAGGTGCAGAAGGCTAGTTGACACTTGTACACACAGTGAGTTGTTACAGAAGAGAAGCCTAGAACTTAGGGTACCCAAATCTTAGCTGGACTGTATATGCATGGCTCTTCTTTGCTCTGAAGAGAGACACTCTTTCTGTCTTCCAAGGCCATAACCAAACCTGCTGTTTGCTCTAGGGTGAGACGCTATCTCTATCTTCTAAGTCTCTTTGCTGTAAAAATATCCTTGCACTGATGGCTTGGAACAAAGATAATCTGTGCCTCTGCTTGCATGCTATGTAGAATCTCAAGAGAGCCCTGGAAAATTGTCTACCAACAATAGGCGTTCTGCAAATTTAGAAAACAAAAGAAAAAGTAAGTCACTGTAATCCTACCACTCTAAGATAATCACTGTGAAAGTTTTAAAAAATACATACTTTTAATGTTTTATCTCCATAAATATAGATGTTGTATGTAGCATATATTTCATAAAAATTGGTAATATTGTACACTCTACCTTGTGACTTAATTTTTTTCAGCTAACACCAAATTATGTCCATTTCCCTCTTCCTGTCACCTAGGTTCTTCTTGATGTGGTGAAGCATGTTTGCTCAGTCTTCTGGTCCCTTGGGCCCTACTCAGCATTTAATTGGACTAAGTATAGAATCAGAATTTTAGAGATTCAAGAGGTTTCAGAGCATTTGGTCCAACCGTTTCATTGAAGGTGTTAATGCTTTCATTTCACTTAATTACATCTCATCTAGACCTTCTGGAAGCAGTAATACAACCTTAATATGGAACTATAATGGTGGGAATTTGGGGCATGTAAGCAGTTGATGGGTTAGCTGTATTGCTTGGATGATCCTACTGCTGATGTTGTACCATAAGTAAGGGGGCCTTTGCGTTAGGCTCTGACTAGGTTGTATAAACCTGGGGTCTGGTTGTTAGAAGCTCTTTACCACCTTGATCTTGCCCAGTCAAGCCTACAGTTGACTCTTGTGGACTGAACTCCAAGGACCGCCTTTGCTTGTACCTGTAACCTCTGAGCCCCTCTGGAACCAGACAAGGAGGTCGTCATAAGACTAAGTGGTGCAGAGCCTTGGGAAGTACTTGCTCAAACACGAGTTAGTTTTAAAAATTATTCTTCCAAACAGGCCCAAGTCTTTGTGAATAGTAACAAGACAGCTCATTTCCAGACATGTACTTCTCTCAATCTATTAAAAACTATCAAAAAAATCTTTTCTTAAAAAGTACCCGCAAACCTGCAACTCAAGGTGTTAAATATTCATATTTCTAGGTTCCATTAAAGACAGTTGTGAGGTATTTATATAAATAGAATTTGCTTTGATTTAAAAAAATTTAGTACTATTAGATTTTGGATTAAGGCAGAATTGCTAAATATTCTTTTGAATCGTGTCTTTCTTTTGAAAGACACAAAGCTGTCTTATCTTGCTTTCAGGAAAATATTATTCTTTGTTGAATGTTTTAAGCCTATTAGTTCTTGGAAAATTATAACTATATGCTACCTTCAAACAGTGAAACAAGTTCCAGCTGCTTCTACTAGGAAGAGACTTGTTATTAAGGATTATTTTAACTCCTGATGTCATTCCATTGACCTGAGTTTATGGAGAAGATATCAGAGATGCTTGTTGGGGCTGCGGCATTATATATTCTCATGACCAGCTCTTCTTTCTGTCCCCTGCCCCTCCCACCTCCCCCTTTATCCCAAAGCAGGAGGCTCGTGGAGTAACGGCATGTTCACTACCACAGGTTTGCTGGTCTTGAACCTCTAGAGCCTTATTTCCAGTTGGCGACTGGAAGTGTCTTTTACCTTTGGTCTGACCATTCCCTTTGCTGTGCCCCCTGCCCAGGTGGGGAGTAGGGGAGAAGGAGTTGGGGCAGGCCCATTAGACCTGTTAGACTGGGTCAAGACAGCCTGGAAGGAGAGAACGTCGCCACCGTTGGGGTGGCCATGGAGTGCCCAGGGCGAACGGTGGTGATTAGGGGGCCCACCTGAAGTAGCGTCATCCAGGGGTCAGAGCACTGGGTAGTGACAGCAGTTCCCTGGCTCTGTCCTTCCATAGGATGGGAGAACCAGCTGTGGCAACCGTGTCTTCTGGGAGACAGATGTGTGTCCTATGGGCTTTGCGTGTTGTGTCATCCAGTCAAGTGGCCCTGTCCTCACTGTGATCCGCAGTGCCTTCACTCTGATCATGAAGGACGCTCCTGCCCTCCCTCCCCCATTTTTCCCCGTCCTTAGGCCATAGATTGTCACTTGCTGCGAGAAGGTTTCTCTGGCCTTTCAGACGAGGAAACTCCCTGTTAGACACTTCACAGGATCCTTGCACTAATTGTACTTCTCACTTGAATTGGATACATAGCATGTTGATTGTATGTTTAATTTCAGTCTCCCTTGCACGACAGGTGTGCTTCTTGGGGCAGGGACTACCTATCTGTATTTCATATATAGACTCCCAGGGCCTAAGACTTGATGGCACCTTGTCAGTGTCTAATACACGTCTGCGAAGTGGACTGGGTTAAGTGTTTTGACAGTCAGGCTTGTGTCAACCGAGAAATCGGTGGGCTGGATTGCAAGTAGAGAATGAAGGACTTACCCACTCTAGAGTTTCTGGGGCAGGCAGATACAGGTGCAATAAGGGGAGCTTCTTAAACAAAAGATCCTGGGTTTTGGGATTCATGGTACACAGGAAAGCCATTTGTCCAATGAGTGAACTCCTCCTCTGGGTTTCTGCTTTGATGTGGTTACTGATATTGGATAATATTTTCAGTTTCAGTGTCTGAACAAATCACCTATTTAGTTCCTTAATTTTTCTTCTCTTTTGTTAAAAGGCTGAGTTTTTGTTTTTTTCAAAGTTAGCTTAAAATTCCATTTCCACGTTTAAATGAAGTTTTAGAAAATCAGTATTCTTTCAAAGATAACTGTATCCAAAAGGAAAACCTAATTCTGACCTGCTGTTTAGTTTTTAGAGTAATTTAAGAAGACTTTGCTTCTTGTTTACTATACAATAAAAGTATAATAAATTAAAATTGTACCTAAGCTGTAGCAGTTTTTAAAAAATTAAGCATGCTTTTTAATAGAACTTTTGACACAGAGTTGGTTACAGATGAATACATTGCTTTTTACGTGTAACTCTTTGCTCAGGTCATGTCCTAATGGGTTTTAGGAGTGTTTGGCTGCATTGTTGTTAATTTTGAGGAGTAAGTGTAATGACTCTGGTAACAGCCCTTTTCTGGAGGAGGAGGAGCTGTGGTCTGAGATGATCTCTTACTTGGAGACGGGGAGAGGTTCTTTTTATTGCTTCACTTAGATTTACTGTGACAATATTAATGAATTAGTTCTGCTCACTTATTAACTCTGAATAAATTGCTTGTTTTTCTTAAAATATTGTCTGCAAGTGACAAGACCTACATTAAATAGGAGCAAAAACACAGAAGTGATTGAAACTCTGGGTCCAGAGGTAGAGTTGAACCTAAATGGAATGCACGTTTACTTCGCTTTGACGGTTTTAGAAAAGATAAAAATGAGTCCTCTTGTCATCCTGTGAAAGTAGCATGTAGTCAGCCCAACATTTCTAGGCCATTCTAAGGCTCTGTATACAGGTTGAAGTAATTTTAAATACCATGGCTTCTGTTGTGAATACCAGTATCTCCATTCCAGTCATTTATAATTTTTATTTATGATATTATTTATCATTTTTAAGAATCAGTCAGCCCATGGAGTCATGAGAAATAAGCTGTCATTTGAGGCGCTCAGTTTTGGGGTGCTTTGTTTTGCAGTAATTAGATACCTGATACCTCAGGTATATTCACAACTTTTTTTAAATGGCGTAACCAGATTTCGTTATTCTGTTCACCTATACTTGGCACTGAATAATTTACTTATTTCCCAAATCCTAATCTGTTCTAAAAGAATAACAGCGTATTGCATTAAGAATTTTCTAGAGAATGTGCCACAGGCTATAAGAAGGAGTTTGAAAGGCGCTTCCAGATGGCTGTGATGCTGGCAGCATTTCTGTAGTGTGCAGTAGAGTAGGTTTATGCATCCCAAGGTGATTACTCTGATGCTAACCAAGCTGGAGTATTCATTTTTGCATCTTCGTTAAAAATAAATAAAAATAAAAGGAAAAATAAACACCTTCATTTCTTCTTTCTACAAACATTTTCCCCCCAAGGACCACAGAAACCTTGCAACCATCGTCTGAATTCTGAATCAGGGAGGTGATACTTTGCAGAACATGTTTTCTGGTCAGCTATTTCTGGTTTTGTATTTAACAATGGAATAATATTATGAAGACAAAGAACTTGTATTCAAATTATCTTTTTATATTCTTAGTATAAAAAGTAATAAATTCTAGGAACAATCTTTTTTAAAATTTGTTTTGCTTAACTGTCCAGCGTGATGCTCAGGCTCCTCAAGAATGTGAGTGAGTCATGGAGGGACATTGTGACCCACTCTCTCTAGGAGAGTCCAGGGTAGGAGGGGCTCCTCCCTGGCCTCTGTGTGAGAGGGGCTCTGCGCCAGGGAGCCTCGGGCCATCCCGACACAGGTGCTCCTGCATGGTAGCATGGAAGCTCTGGAAGCCCACGCATTTTCTCAGCGGGTGGGTGCGGGCTGATAGCTGTTGGAGAAACACAAGAAGGAGTGGAGTACAAAATTCAAGGAGGAAAGTGAACTCTAGTTGATTGTACAGTAAAACTGGAATTTTTTCCCTTTTTGTTGTTTTGTTATTGTTACATTGCGCCTCAGAAAACATCTGGTACTTTTAAGTTTTTAAAAGCAACAAATGTAGAAAGAACTGTAGCTCTCTTTCTAGGATCTTGATGGATGCCTTGGATGTTTCTAGACCTTGATAAAAGTACTGGAATCTGCCGATAGCTGTAGACTTTTAAAAGATGCTTATGCTTTTCATTCTTGGTAAATGCTTGTTTGGAATTGTACATCTTGTTTGAAGCCAAAAGGGTGTCACTGTGGTTGTGCACCTACTGGGTTTCACCTTGACCTCACACAATGCAGTATTGATTTTGAAGGCACCAGCCATTGTTTTTCCCGCAGAGATAGTTTGGGAGCCAAGTGGAGGGAGCGAGGGGCGTGGGGTTCTGGGGTACCAACCCTCTGGGGCGCATGAGAGGAAGGGGAGCCACTTTTCTCTGTAGGGCACAGAGAAGGAGTGTGACTTGCTCTCCTTCCTCTGCCAGGTCGTATTTGTCTTTATGATTGTTGGCAGCTTAGCCATACGTAAGATCCTGGCACCACTGGGCTAGTGGACGGTCAGGGACGGGTGGCATGTTGGGTGGGAATGTGCCCTCAAGGATAGTGAAAAATGTCTAATGAAATAGAGTGTCGTTTCAAACAAAAGATGTGAGGGAAGGGGTTGTCTGAAAGAAGACTCTTGTGATGAGTCCTGTCTCCCATTACACTGTCAGTGAGGTTTTTGGACATGAGGGTAAAATTCCAGGTGAGTGTAGCAGGAGAGCTATCCTGAGGCTGCTGGTTGAGAGTAGTGACTGATGTGGGCAGGTTACTTCCCTTCTCTTTGCCTCAGTTTCCTCGCTGTAAAATGGGGACAATAATAGTACTCATGCATGGGTGTGTTAGGATGATTAAATCGCTCAATGTGTACAGTGCGTAGAACGGGCCCTGATGCCACATAAGCATTGAATACACTTCATTAATAATATTTGTCGGCCATATTTATCAGACTTGTTAGAAGTCTGGTGGGTGTGGCAACACCCCTCTTTAAAATGTTTACTTCCAAGCTTTCTTCCTGCTCTCTGTGTTATCACATGGCTGCAGTAGAGACAGATGTCAATATATGTGATGCAAAGGGAAGTGCCCAGGAATTAAGGAGGGTATCGGATTTTGTTGTCCTAAATTGTCAACTATTGCCGGAAAAATCCCAAGCACCTTGTTGTGCAGGCTGCAGCTGCAGGAAATGTTTGTTTGGGGCTGTTCTCTGAGCAAGTCAGGTGGCCCGAGCATATCCATCGCAGGCTTCCCTGGCTATTTCTTTTGTGGACTGGAAAGTCTTTGGAAACTAGAACATGTGATCCAGAGAAACAGGAATTAAAAAGTCATCAACGTAATGAAGCCGCTGTTTCATTGAGAAGTACTCACAGCAGTAAACAGTTTAGTTCCTTAGCTTGCGAAGTAACCTTACAATTAAATATGCTGTTCATTACACTTAGTTGTAAATGAAGATCTCTCTTGTATCTGAAGTCCATTGGCTAACGATAGAAAGATAAAAGCTTCTGGCAAAAATGGGAATCTTCCAGCAGTAGTTGTGATTAAGTTTAATTTGTGAAAAATTGCATAGCACCCTCCATAATAACTCATTAGTTTTTATCTGGCCACTGTGTTGTTTAAAACATAACATATAATAATTACTAGTATTCTAGAACATACCATTTTTTCCTTTTAAAATGTACTGTTTGGAAAAAGAAGCTTCTTTTTTTAAAAAAATTAAACCTCTTGCTCAATTCGCCCAGACTCTTGCTGCAATCTTGAGGACTTTGCATTCTCTGCGCTCAACTTGCCGCCAGACTCTCCAGATGTTTCTCATCCTCGGAAGCTTTTCTAACCACAAGGCTCTCCCAGGGCCCACCAACCCTTTTCTCTGATGTCCTGCTGACCTCCAGGATGTCTCTGGCTGCCGCGTCTATTCTGGCACTTACACAGCCTGGCAGTTGGCTGCTTTGCTCCTGAAATTTGTCCTTCCGTTTTGATGATATCTTTGGGTGACATGTGCGTGACTAAAGTACGTTTTCATTGCTGGGTGAGACAGAGCCTACAGTTTGGAGTGCACCATTTTAAAACCACTTTATTATATGTTATTCCTGAATGCTGCCCAAAAAAGAAGAAAATAACTCACTGAATATAAGTACTTATCTGTTGTTTCAGTGTATATCTGTTTAGGCTTTTCTCTTTCTATGTGTGTTTGTATGCATGTAACTACAGAGAAGCATATAGAATTATGTTTTACATAATTTTTAAAGGGGTCGTTTTGCAATACAGTTTTAGCACTACTTTTTTTCTCTGCCAAGGAACAAATTGTGGAAATAGATTGAAAACTAAATGTAAAAGTAAAACCATAAAACTTGTAGGAGAAAGCGTAGGAGAACATCTTTGTGATTTGGGGTTAAGCAAAGATTTCTTAGATAAGAAGCATGAAGAACAAAAGAATAGTTGATAAATTGAGTATTAAAATTTAAAAATTAAAAAATTTTTAAGATATGCTGTTAAGAAAATGAAAGCCACAAACCAGGAGGAAATACCTGTAAATCATATATGCCATAGAGGACCTGATGATATGAAGAACTTTTACAACTCAGTAATAAGAAAACAAACAACCAAATTGAGAAATGAGCACAAGATTTGAATAGACACTTCAACAAAGAAACTATATGGAAGACAAATAGACACACGGGAAGATGTTCAGTATTATTAGTCACTAGGAAAGTGCAAATTTAGCCTACAGTGAAATACTACTACCTACCTACTAGAATGGCTATAATGAAGAAGATTGACAGTATACAGTGTCAGTGAGGATGTGGAGAAACTAGAACCATCATAAATTGCTGGTGAGAATATAAAATTGTACAGTCACTTTGGAATTTTTTAAAAAGTTAGACATTTACCATATGAACCAGCAATTCCACTCCTAGGTATCTGCCTCAAGAGAAATAAAAACATATGTCCCTGCAAAGACTTTTATACAAATGTTCAGGAGCATTACTCCTAATAGTCAATGAAAGAACAGTCTGAATGTCCATAACTTGGTGAATGGGTAAATAAGATGTGGTTTGTCATATCCATACAATGAAATTAAGCAATAGGGAACAAATTTCTGACACGTGCCACAAAAAGAATGAACCTCAACACATTATGCTAAATGAAAGAAGCCAGACACAAAATACTACATATTGTATGACTCTGAATTTACGGTCATGCGTTGCTTATTGATAGGGACACATTCTGAGAAATGTATTGTTAGGTGATTTTTATTGTTGTGTGAACATCATGGAGTATACTTACACAAACCTAGATGGTATAGCCCACTACACACGTAGAGTGTGTGGTACTAATCTTATGGGACCACTGTTGTACACGCGGTCTGTCATTGATGGAAACGTGCGGCACATGACTGTATGTGAAATTTCTAGAAAAGGCAGAACTACAGTAGTCCCCTCTGATCAGCAGGGGATATGTTCTAAGACCCCCAAGTGGATTTCTGAAACCGTGGATAGTACAGAACCCTATATATACTATATTTTTTCCTATGCATACCTGTGATAAAGTTTAATTTATAAATTAGGCACAGGAATAGATTAACAACAACAATAATAAAATAGAACAATTATACAATGTACTGTAATAAAAGTGACCATAGATCTTAACAACCTCAGCTTACAGGTTTTTTCTTTCCTTATTAAGTCAAGAACTTTTGCCTTTTCACTTAAAGGAAGTACGTTATGGCTTCTCTTTGGCATATCCAAATTCCCAGCATCATTACTTTTGCACTTTGGGGCGATTAAGGAAAATTAGGGTTACTTGAACACAAGCACTGTGATACTGCGACGGTCGATCTGGTAACCAAGACGACTACTAAGTGAGTAACAAGCGAGTAGCTTATACAGTGTGGATCTGCTGGACGAAGGGATGATTCACATCCCAGGTGGGCCAGAGCGGGATGGCTGGAGATTTCATCATGCTGCTCAGAACGGTGTGCAATTTAAAACTTAAAGAGTTTGTTATTTCTGGAATTTTCCCCTTAATGTTTTTGGGCCACAGTTGACTGTAGATAACTGAAACTGCAGAAGGTGAAACCCTGGCTAAGGGGGGACTACTGTATAGAGTCAGAGAGCAGATTAGTCGCAGCCTTGGGCTGGGGCCAGGAGAGAGGATTGCCTGCAGAGAGCACAAGGGAACCTTTTGGAGTGATGCAAGCATTCTAAAACTGATTGTGATGATGGTTATGCAACTATAAATTTGCTAAAACTCATTGAACAGTCCACTTAAAATGGGTAAATATTTTTTAAAATAGTGCAGTTGGAATTCATCTGGCAAATTGCGATTTACAAAACCCTTTGCTGTTTCATTTAATTCTAAGAGGTAGATAATATACCCATTTTCCAGAAAAGGAAACTAAGGACCAGTGATGGTAAGTGATTATCAGGTCTCAGAGCCAGTAACTAGCAGACCAGGTGGCCACATTCAAGTGTTCTGACCACAGCACCTCATCTGCTAAAATGAGTGAATTTTATGGTATATAAATTTTACTGCATTAAAATATCTCATGACATGTTTTAAAGAACATCATCATGAACTTCTTTCTATGCAGGGACTGTATTTGCCATAATTTCTTCAAATTTATATTGGAACATTTTAGAGATTCATAAAAATAGAAGTGGTCATCAGCACCCTTGTGCTCATCACTTGGCTTCAGCCATCATCTCGTGGCCTGTCTTGGTTCATCTCTTCCCTACCTGGATTACTTCTGCCTGGGTTACTTTGAAGCAAGTCTCAGTCATTATATCATTTCTTCTGTAAATAATTTAATGTATTATCTTTATTTGTAAATGACCACCTACTGTTCCATTACTTGTACCATAATGTAATAAAGCAGTTGGTGATCGTTGGTCGTTAAGGGTGATTCTTACATATTGCTTGGGTAAATTTTGCTGCAACACATACCTTTTAGATAAATATTTGTGCCTCTTCTCCAGAGCAGCCATCTCTTGGTTGAACTCCGTGGCCTAGAAGAATTCTGGGTTGTTTGAGGTATCGTATGAAAAAACCATTTTTTTCCAATGCTTTAAAGTGTACTCGAGTTTAAAGATTTAACAAGATTCACCATAAAAGTAGCCCTTAGTTAGTTTTGCTTGTCCAAGAACGTGTGCATCATGAAATAGCCCAACTGTTTCTCTTTCGTTTCTAGTTTGTTCCTTGGAAACAAGGATATTATTGGTATTCATGCTCTTTCCCCTGCTTTTTTGTTTTGTTTTTGTTTTTGCTCATGTTTGTGATTATGTGTCTTACGAGCAAAGCTGTAAGTTTTGTAGCGAAGGTCTTTTAAAAAATACCTTGTTAGTCCTCGAGGCCATATTTTGGAGTTGTTAGTCTTTCCATTGTCAAGAAATTTTATCAGACTCAAATCTCAGGGAGAGGAACCTGGGAGGAGTGGAGCACTGCAGTGCCCCCAGCAGACGGGTCCCCAGGGTGCTGGCTTGTCCCTTCCTCCCCTGTGATAGAGCACCCTGTGAGCAGGGCATCGTGCCTTGGGAACCTCAGGGTGATGGAGATGCCCAGCAGAGTGAGGGAACAGATGATCACAGCCTAGACAGGGTGTGTGGGATGTGGGGACCCTAGGAAGTGAAGTGGTGCTGAGTCCGGCCAGAGGAGCTGGTGGACCATTCAGTTGAGTTTTGAAGGAAGATAAGAAGTTAGATGATGGTTCTGTGTAGAAGGTTGGGAGCATGAAATGGCCCGATCATTTAAAGAAACCACCTATCAGTTCTGAGTACATATTTTGTCTGTCTTCCTCATTCAGAGATGAAGAAACTGAGGCCACGTATATAATTGTTAAGTGAACCCTGATCCGAATGGGGTGTGTTCAGGTTTCCCCACGTTCCTCCTGCTCCTTGCTGCAACTCTCCTTGTTGACCCAATTTGGAGCCAGTTGTTTGGTTACATGTGTTTCGCCTCCGACACTGCTGTCTGGACTTCCTTTAAAGTAGGCAGGCATTTATTAGAGCCACTGAGTGGTTGCACCTTCCCAAGTCTGTGGAGACAGTCATTTTACAGTATTTGTACATGTGTGGGAGGTCATTTTACAGTATTTGTTACTTCTAAATCTCCTTTCAGGCACTTTTTGAAGCAATGTTTTCTTGTTTCATAATTGTTTGGGGAGAAAACCATGGAAGACAAAGGAAATAGTCAAATTTTTATTTCAACATGAATCGTAAATATTATCATTCATTTTTTCATCAGTTATTATAACGGTGTGATTTTAAAGTGTCAGCTTATTTTGTTTAGCCTTATTTATTGTCCAGTAGTTCTAAATTAGATTAAAATTAAAATTTGAAGTTAGCTACACAAGAGTGAGCGTACACAAGAGTGACACATACGCAAGAGTGATACATACACAGGAGCGATGTATACACAGGAGTGATGCATACTCCGGAGTGATGTGTACACAAGAAATCTGTCTGTTCTTACTTTGTCCTTGTACTAATCCCCTTCATTCCATAACTTTTCCTGCCTCCCATTATTTCTTTTCTTTCTCCTCTCCCTTCTTGCCACTCTCCCCACTCCTGCCCTTCTAAGTTTATCATGAACCTTTAGGCCAAACATTGGATGTGTTCCCTTGACATTTTAGGAATTACTGGTGGCCGCTTGTAGCCATGCCACCAAGGGAATAGGCAGAACTTTTGAGGATTTCTTGTAATGCAGAAAATAAAAAGTCATATTAACGTAATTTTTCTGACTTTTGACTTTTTCTTCTAACTTTCCAATGAGAACTATAGGTTATAGTTAGACCAATGATTCATATTTATAACAACTACCAAAATCATTTCCTTAAAAGGGGAAGAATCAAAGAGATGGATGTTTACTGTCAGAAAGAACCATTATCTCAAAGATTTGCTGTAGAAAGTTCAGCTGTTAACATGTAATACTTAGGGCCTGCTCAATGCTTAATATGAATGATTTAGATCTATTTATAAACGAACCTGGTATAAAGCCCATATTCTGAAATGGTTTGCTGTTACTAACTTTAAATGCACTAACAACATAAGCAGTCATTATTATCGTAAACCTGCTCCTGCTGTGAATTAACCTATCATAGAACTTACTCACTTATATAATGATTTAAAATATGAAACAGTGGAACATTTTACCATGTGTGACTGAAGTATAAAATATTAGAACCAGCATTTACCAGCTGGAATGTGTATAGGACTTTCCTGTGCAAACTTTGTTATGTTCCTTTCTGTACGTAAATTTAAGATCTGTTATTTAGAAACTAGTAAGAACAATCTTTTTGCTGCATATGTCCTCTCTTGGTTAGATCTGAATACAGATATCAGCAATTTGGGTTTAAGAAACAGAATATGAAATTTTTTTTTTAGTATTCTGACCAAATCAATACTATGAAGGAAAAATTAGAAAGAATTAGAAATAGGTAGCATGGACCAGCTCCATCCCTTCAAGGACCAACAGGCAGGTTTCTGAGGGCAGGACGATTCCTGCTCACCCAGTTGGCCCAGGGCTCATTTAGGTTGGCGGGGCTGTGGTTCCCTCAGAAGAGACACACCGTCGCACAGCAGACCTGCCTTCTGCTGAACCTTCAGAGCACTCAGCCAGCTTCTCCGTGCCTTTGTTGAATTTCCCTGTTACCTGACGACTAAATTCTCAGAGGGCTGGAGTTGTACCAGCTTCATCCTTAGATGTCTTTTTCACTTAAAAGGCTCTCGGTCAGTACATTATTTGCTGAATGCTAGGTATGGGTGTGTGTAGGGGCAGGGGTACAGAAGACTCTAGTATATGATTCCTGGAAATAAAATAGAATTATCATGAAACATACAAAGGTGCTTTTGATACCTTTCTCTACTGTCAAACAGATTAATAATGCAGCATTATTTCTGCAAGAAGCAGCTTGATATGATCAGTATAGTCCTTAAGCTGTGACCAGGAAAAAGGGAAAAAAATTTCCCCCAATTGCCTACAGTCTGTATTCCTTCAAGTGCATTCTCTCTGATGTGATCCAGTATTTGGATGTGGAATACGCAGAAATCAATTTCTTACAGAAGAGGAACAAACTGATGTTTTTGATAAAAGATTGATATTAGAATATTAAAATTTTAGTATTTAAAAAAATAAAAGCAGTTTTGAATTGGTTGTTTTAAATGTTTTGCTTGCTGTAGCCTCTTAATTTAGTGTGTTTGTAATACCACTTTAAATATAAACATCTGACATGTGTTCTTAAAATTATTTAAAAAAATTTCTTGCTCTTGTCCCTTGATGCGGCCTCCTCCTGCATTCGTCTTGGAGGGAAAGTGACTCTTCTTTGTGAGAGCTCGTGTCTCAGTTGTGAGAGTCTCTGAAGACAGTTGTTTCAACACTGACTCACAAAAGACACTGGCCTGGTGTTTTCCTCTCCCGTCCAGACGTGCGCACACGCTCAGACATGCGCGTGTGCTGCTGTCCTTGAATTCGTGTCTCAGGCGTTTGGGGTGTTTTACGAAGCCTGACCGAGGTTTAAATACTAGCCTGGACCAATTGCAAGTTGTGGGAGTGCCCCAGGAAGGGTTGGAACAGGTAGGTAAGAACTGTTGGTATTATTGAAGAAAAAAGAAACAGCTAATTTTATTTTCCTGACAGATCAGGAGAACAAAGCAAATGACTCTTTCGACCAGGTTACATAAAGTCTGCTGATTGTAGCCGGGAAGGTGGGGTGTGGTACCCCATTGCTTTATTTTTTAATTTGCATATTGTATTTGGATTTGATACAGGTCAAAAATCTTGAGAAAATGATTCTCATGAGTTTTATTTGTACAATACTCATACTAGTTGATTTATTTTCTAGTGATCAAAAAACCAAATAGGGCAAGCTGTATTTTCTCCGTGTTTGAATGAAGAAAGCAGTGTACAGTTAGTAAGTGACAAAGTTGACTCTAGCGGCCTGATGTCTTGCTTTAGAATGTCTTGCTTCTGACCTAGGAAAGGTTTGAGTGCCATTGAGCCACAGACAGTATATGTTAGAGATTCAGAACAGATGAGAAGTTCTTCTCCCTCCTAGAAGTTTGTGTATTTTGTACGGATGACCTTACAAACACTGATAAGGATGAGAGAGAGCCAAGTCTGCTGTGTATTTATAAATATCAGTAATTTAAATTGGGGCAGAAGGATTTCTATGAGAGGAATGAAGGGGAAAGAATAAACATTTTTTTCTCCCTCTCCTCCTCCCTCCCGTCTCCTCCTCCCTCCCTTCTCCTCCTCCTCCTCTTGTCTCCTTTTTAAAAATAAATATTAACCTTGTAATTAGCTCTAGCTGCTAGCAGAGGAGAGCATGCTGCTCTAAGAAGCTTGGAAGCCTTGCTCTCACTGGTTGAATGTTGCACTTACTCGCAAGTTAGCTGTGTTTGTTTCCAAACTCTATCCCAGATATGCTTTTACTATCAGTATGTAATTTAATGTTATCTGTTGTATTAAATGGTATCTAATGACATGAGTGGGAAGAGAAAATGTTTCTGTAAAAGCTCAGTTGAATGATTTGGGAAGACTTGATAAAAGCAAAACATTTAAAATAAACTGTCAAATTAGGTGTAAGACTGTTGTAGAAAGGGAAAATTTTGTAGATATCTATACACATTCTACACTTAGATTTCTTCTGGAGTGTGTCTATATTCTAGCTCTGTTTAAGAATGAATATCAGGATTGGCCAAATCATAGGGTTTATGCAAATGAGACGGTGAAGATGTCCCATCCAGGGATTCATTCTCAAAGGAAAGACCTTAGTCCAGGTCCAAGAGCGGTCAGGGCAGAGCTCTTAGAGTAGACTCGGCGTTGTGTCCTGTTGAGCAGGGGCAGGAAAGAAACAGGAGTCTTTAATGTGTATCTTTTAATGGCCGTTTAACTTAGTTAAAAATTAACTGACCAAACGACTAGTGATCACACTAAGAAAGTGAGCTTCTGTAGAGTCAGGGGAACCACGGGGGGCTTCTCTTGGTGTGGGTGGTAGCCTACTGTGTGCTTCTGACGGAAGGTGTCAGTTTCCTCCTCCTTTCAGCCACACATGCATGAAAACTAGAGAGGGGCTAGTGGACTGGCCACTATGAAGGCTGAAAATGACTCGTTGGCGTTAGTTGTCCTCCGGCTAACCCAGCAGACCAGTAAGCCTCAATGTTCATGATCAGGTGAACCTCCAGGCCTGAAGGAAGGAAATGGTGCCAACCACCTGGGAAAGGCCACTGGAGGTTGTGTAGTCCCAGGCCTCATTTCCTGGGCAGGGAGGCTGTTTGTCCAGGTCTCACAGGTGTTTGGTCATGCTGAAAACCACAGGCTCTGCTGTGGCCTGCCCATCAGGAGTTCCCTCACGTCCTGCTTTCTGAAAGGGCATAGGGTGATCTCAGATTGGAAATATAGGTTAACCTATATAACACACAGTTTTTTGAAAAGATTAGGAAAAATCTGTTATTTAAAGTTTACATCTGCCATAGCTCACCAGGAACTTTGGAAGAAGATAGCAGAATCTGTGAAAACCTATTAAAGACAAACCGGAAATCAAGCCCATTGTCACTTTATTTCACTTATTGTTTTTTAATGGATGGATTAAATGGAGTGTTATATTTCAGTTTGATGGTACAGGACCTCACTGATTTATTTCTGACATCAGTTGATGTACGTATATAGACAAGGGTATATCCTATTTATTTATGACAAAAGTGAAGGAAACACCTTAGGTAATGTTACACATCCCATCTTAGATCACTTAGCCTCACTCACTGATTTCAAATCAGCAGTTATAGTGATTTTTTTTTCTTTTATATTTAAAAAAAATTAATGTGTTATATATAGTGACTTAAAAAACTTGACTCCGGAGGAAGAAAGTAAAAGGAGGAGAAATTTATTTTTGATGGAAATTTATGTTTAATATATATGCTTTTTATCATATGTAATTTAAAAAAGAAACTAGGATACTCAGTTATAAGAATGCAGAAGTGAAATTTACATAAGTAAAATAGCCTAGATTTTCTAGACTTTTACATTAAAAAAGGTGATTTGGAGTTTGTCTTACTAGCTTTTAATTTGGGGACCCCAAATCTTGTTCATAACTATTTTAAATTAAAAAATATTGTAACAAGCTTACTTCAAAAGCATGCATTATTTTTATATGATGCTAATTAATAGAGTGCTGAGTTGTAACATTTGTTTCTACCACACTTCCTTTAGAAACTTCTTCTCTAGTGGATTTGTTACTCTTAGTGTATGCTGCTGCACACTGTTAACGCATATCAGTGGTAATGACAAATTTGATTATGATCTGGAAGCATATCACACTTTATTATGCTTTTATATTTTACTAGTGAATGTGCTAATGATAGAAACTTGATACCCCCCCCCTTTGGCTTTCTTTAGACCTGGCTTCTTTATATGTGACCTTGAGAACATTATTCACCTTCTCTGAACTTTGGTTTTTCATCTATAAAGTGAAGACTCCTAAAGTCTCTCTAGTTCTAAGATCCAGTGATCCCATGCAGTGTGTGATCTCTCTGGTGTGCCTCATCTTTGTTTACAGTTTCACTGGTGACGTGAGCTGAGTTCTGCTGCTGCAAAGTGTGTGGAAATTGAGAAACCAAATCACTAGTCTTGTTCTTTCTAAATAGACAACTGAGTTTTGAGAATAGAAGCTAGTTTTGAGAACTCGTCATTGATTTATACTGATTTGATTATTTTTAATTTATTTACACTGTAGTGATTAAGTACTTGGGTTCTGGCCTCAGCTTTGAATTCCTCCCCTCTACTCAATAGCTGTTTGATCTTGGGCAAGTAGCTTACCTTCTCTGTGCTTCAGTTTCTCCTCTGTAAATTAGGAGCAATAATGGTATTTGCTTCTTAGCGTTATCATGAGGATTCAGTGGGATAATCCATGCAGAGCTGAGCACACAGCAAGAGCTTAGTTGGCTGCTCGGATTATGATCGTGACCTTCTCCTTTCATTGTTCTAGCAAGCCTGCAGAAGCGTCTTTCCTTCTATAAGTTTGTTAGGGTTCCCTGATCTGCCTTCAGCTCCTAGCCCCATGGTCTGGTTTGACTATAGAAATACTTTAGATGCTGTTTTCTCTTCCAGAGTTTATGAATGGGTGTGGTGCCCCTAGACGACATTTGTCTGGTGACAGCCATAGATTCATACTTGTCAGTCATCGTTGTTAGTTTTGCCTGCCCATTTATTTATGCAATTATTTGAAAAAAAAAAAAGTGATGCATCAAACCACAAGATGATTTTTATCTTCCTTCTTGTGTTTGCTTCACCTTTTGTGTAGACTGCCGGCGTTGGTGTCACGTACCTCAACCATTAAGTGAGAACTGAATGGTCTTTGGAGTATTGATGGTTTCTTGGAAATAACTGTGACCCAGTGTTCTCCTCATATTACCAACACTGAGGTATCTTGATGGTGAATGGACTTTTCTTCCAACATATAGCGTAAACTTCTGTGCGGTGGATTTCAGCCATACTTCTGGATTTTGAAGACTCTGTGTATCATATGGTGTACTGTTAATTGTAATTCCATTTGGTGTGTGCAGCACCATGGGTACAACAGCATAAAGGCTTGTTTGTCTTTTAATATGATGCAGTGATTTGGGGGAAACTACCTGAGAGTGTCCTGAATCAGGTCAGTCTATTTGTTTTTCCTCTTTTCTCGTCACTGGCCTATTTGTCTTGCTTAGTTAAATCCTTATAATAACCTTGTGTGGTAGGCAGCCAGCCCAAGGTCCCATGGCTAGGAAGGGGGAGCTAGCATTTGAAACAAGCAGCCTGGCCCCAGAGCCAGGCTCTTACCTGCTCTGCCATGTCTTTGAAGACCCATGGATGCAGTCAGAAATGCCCTGTGGGATGAAGAGGCTGGCAGAGGATGCCTGACTTCATGGATTGGGGGGAAGTGGCCCCGATGGGTGGGTTGAGGACCAGATCCTGAATTCTTACCCCAGCATTGTGTACCAGGGTGCCGCATGGTTATAAATACGTAGGTTCTCTCATGATGCATCTGTTTTGGTATAGTTTACATACTTCATTCCTTCCATTTTTGACTTGATGTTCACTGTTAAGATTACCTAGAGCCAGGAGTCTTAAAAACACAGAACCCCAAGTGCTCGTACCATACAGTGGGCGATCATCACAGCCAGCCATTCAGTGTCCACTCTGTCAGATGTCCTAACTCTGTCCTGTCATGATTGCCAGGAGAGGTCACAGAAAGGATCTCGATCTCTACCTCTGTAATCCCTTTTTGGGTTGCTTTCTTTTTTACCATCAGCCATGACTCATCTAGTCCCCTTTCTCTCTCCCTTCTCCTCAGGAGGGGTGAGAGCGTAGCATCATCATCATATGACATCATCGTTATCTCCTCCTGCCCCTCCCCACAACCCCAGGGATGAATAAAGTGTTCAGAGGTTGGAATTAGGATTCTGGAGCTTTCTCCAGCCAGCCGACTTCAAATGGAGTTTATTCAGTCATAGACACGCTCAGTTGTTAAAATTAGATTTCTGATTTACAGGAAAATTGTCTTTTCTCAACGGTGACGAGGGCACACTTGACCAAATTAATAAGAAAGTGGTAAAGGTAAACCATGAGCAGCTATTTCACCTGTGAGTAACATTCCAGATGAGCGTGCCCCGAGGCGGCCACAGCACCAGGAGGGCCATGTGGGCGTCTCTGGGGACACACAGTTATGACAGTTTCTCACTGAGCAGAGTCTTGTCAAAGGTCATCTGAAAATACTTTCTGCTTTTATGTTGCTTGTGTGGATAATGCGAGGGTCTGAGGTTTGGAAAAATGTTAAATGAGTGACATTTTATAAGTTTGAAATCAAGCATGTAAAAACATTCAATAACTTTTAGAAACAAGACTCTGCTTTTCTTATTAAAGGAATAAAGGTGTTTTTAATCAACTGATTTTTAATATAACTGTAATTTGTGTCTCTTGGGGTGAGGGAAGATTCTTATTTACTTTCTCCAAACAGGTTGGATTTTAAAATGTAACTTTTGAGAAGTAAATAAAACTCATGCACAAGGACATGTTTCACTTCTCACCTTCAGTCACCAGCTTCAGGAAGAAATTAAATGGAACATATGCATACTATTTTAATAAAGGGTACCTGGTGTTTTCCTCCTTAGTAGGTTATCTATGTAAATATGGGGAGGGGAGGAGAAAAAAGCAGAAGAATGGACAAAGGGGTGCAGGAGCCTCAGTGTGTGGAGTGCCAGTGTGAACTGGGGCTCCCAGCCTTCTGCTGTGTGATCTCCAGCAAGTTATTGCCCTCTCTGTGCCTTGGATGGTAACTGACCCACTGTGGCAGGTTATTGCGTTGATTCAATGAAGTTGTCTGTGTAAAGAGCCTAGGATGTTGCCTGGGACAGATTAAGTGTCTATTGATGATTATAGTAATTTTCGTTTATTATGAAATCATAATGATGCAAGTAGAAGGCTGATATTAAGACCCCCAAAAGAAACATTGTTCCAATGCTATGATGTCATTTACTTTGAAAAAATTTTTAACCTTTCCAACAATTAGCATTCAAGGACCTGAGCTAACTGACTCGGCGAGAGTCAGCTGTACCACAAAAAATGATATCGAAATACAAAAAATAGAGTAGTTTGTAAGGGAAGATAAAATCTCACTTGGCTTGGAGCTGGAGGGGCTCTGCTTCAGGTGCTCACAGCAGGGGCAGCCCCGCAGGTACTGCGCCCGCCCGTGCCAGCACTAGCTCTGACTCCTCACAACAAGCCAAGTGGTGGGCACACCAAGGTCGCACAGCAGCTTCGAGCCAGGACTCCACCCAGAGCCCCGTCCATTCCCTGGACCCCGTGTCGGCCTTCTGCCTTAAGCTGAACACTGATTTCTTGTGAAATGTGGCAAATTATGGTTTCAAAGGCTGATGAACTTTCCAAGATAAATAAGGTCCTGTAAAGAGGTCTGGAGCTGTCGAAGTGGGATCTTGTGCGGTCGGCGGTGCAGCAGCGCCGTCATGTCCTGCAGCGTTGGGTGTGCAGAGCCTGGCTCTGCGGTAGACAGCTGCCTCGCCCGCGGAGGCCAGTGCGTGTTGCTTCCTGTGAGTTTACAAGGTTGGCACTGAAGTGCTGCAGTCTCTGAGCCGGCAGAGGTGGAGAGAGAAACTTGGTCCAAGGTGAAAGCAGGAGGCCCAGAGTTTGTAGAAATATGTCATCCCAGTCTGGTGACATGGCACTGGTGAAAGTCTGTTAAATGGAAAAGTGCTACTAGGATTTTAGCAGAGCCAGTGGCATGTAAGAACTAAGTTAGGACAAGGTGCTTTGTGTTTCGATGTGGGCTGGGGAGGGATGAAGGATATTTGTTTTGCTTTGGTATAATTTTTTTGCGGGGGGATGGGGGGACGTGGTTTGCTCTGCAAAAAGCTCACCGGACCATGGTTTTCTTTCCCCTCCCCCAGGGAGTAGGGCAGCTCCTAGAGTCCTGCTGTGGCTTCTGTGAACAGTGCTTTGTTATTCAAAATGTTCAGCCCTGGGGTCTTTAGTCCCCCATTTCCGTGCTGAAGGAAGATTTGCTGCTTTCTACAACATCCCTGACTGTCCTCCCAGCCCCCATGGCCTGCTGTCCCCTCGTGTTTAGATGCTTCCGGCAGAGCCTGTGGCTGTTTCCGGCTGTAGTCAGTGCTCCGAGACCCTCCAGGATTGGGGAGGTTCAGCAGGCCTCCTCACTGTCCATCACATGTGACACCAAGCTTCCTCCTTGGGCTTTCCTGTCCTACAGAGTACCTGGTGTTGACACGGGCCGTGCCTCCTCCTCCTGGGGTGATGGGTCACCTGCATCAGCACCACCTGGAGTGCCTGGAAAACACAGCATCCAGAGCCCCACTGAATGAGGCACCATCTCTGAGATAAAGTTCAAGACTCTGCATTATGTCAGGAACTCTATGTGAGAACTGAGCTAATGTTGAAAAAACGTTTCTGGAGGAAATAAAATAGATCGGTATTTTTCAAGCAGTGGGTTGTTACCAGCATTTTTTAAAAATAGAAGTTAGACTAAAATAGTACAGAAAATATCAGAGTTCATTGCACATACCAAGGGTTATTTGGTGAGAATGTAGAGTCAGTGTGTGTGACATACGTGTGTTCTTATTGGGTTGTGTTGTAAAATGTATTTCTTACTGTGGGTCAAGGTTAAATAAGATGATGTCTCTGAGTTCCTTCTCGTCACAACCTCATTTTGTATTGTTTGCAGTCTTTAGCCTACGCTGCACCCGTAAATTGTCTTTGTGATGAACATCAAAAAATAAAAGATGCTGGGAAGCTTTTAATCCACCCTTGGTAATAGGTCTCAAACTTGCGTGTGCGCTAGAGTCTCCCAGGGAACCAGGTAAAGTACAGCCCTGCTCCAGACCTTCTGTCTCAGACTCTGTGAGGTAGGGCGTAGGATCCTGCATTTGAACTAAGTGGCCCATATGATTCCAAGGCAGATGTTTGTGGGACCGCCTTTTAGGAAATACCGACCTGCCTGTGTGGGCACTTTCCGTGTTATGTTTTAAACCTTGTAACAATTCTGTGAGGTGACACCCCTCCTCCCCACTTTACAAATAAGGACCCTGCAGCACATGTTGATTGAATTTGGGGACTTGCATGGTGCCCCAGAGATGCTAAGGACAGGCCTGGCTCATGCCCAGATCAGTCCTCACTCCTTGGAAGGATCAGAGGGTATAAGATATGAGAGAGAAATGTTCCTGTTTGAGAGAGTTGCCCTCATGGGAAAAATATATATATTGTTAACAAATGACAGTTTTAGAGAGAAGACTGAGCGTGAAGCATTTTGTCTTGGCAGTAAGTATTGTTACTGCTGCTCCTAGGACGGCCTTCTAGACTCATGCCCTCCATGAGTGAACTAGAGATGGGAGAAGCAAGAGCACAGCTGGGTGGATGGACCACAGATGGGTGGACTGTTCTGCCGCAGGGCTGGGAGGTCATGCACGGGACTGCCTCTGGTTTTGTGAGCTTGGGCTGGGCTTCACTTGTTGGGCTCAGCTGCTTCCTTTGCAAAACAAGAGGGTGTATGACAGCAGCCAGCCCTAAGAGCTCTCCCAGACTTCAAATCCTGTGATCTGATCTTTTGAAAAAGTAGTATTTCCTTCTCTTACCCTGACAGAGGTACCAGATGGTCAAACAAAATGTGTGTGTACGTGCGGAGCCCTCAGGGAGAGTGATGTGAACACTTGTACACTGGGCTGCTGCACCCAGTTCAGACTCTGCCGGATGCTGCAGGTCTCCGGCACACTCTTAGAGCTCCTCCTGGGAACAGGCCCTGCTCTACAGCAGGAGAGGATGGAATTGCATTGCCGCTATTCCCTGGATCTTCTGTCCATCAGGCGGGACTCTGGGACTCAGGGGTGGAGCAGCTATGCTAGAGGACCCCAAGACTGTACAACCTCAAGTTAATCTTTACGCAAAGAAAGGGAGAAAGATTTTTCTCTCAAAACTAGGCCACTCCTTGGAGCTGATGGCTGTAGGCGGGAAGTATATGCAGTGGGATTTGTGAGGACCAGAGGAAGTGGTGACGCTTCCGGGAGGCTGGGCTGGTGCTGTGTAGCTGTGTGTTTTGTGGCCTCAACGAGGCACTTTATTTTTAATTTGAAGGTTATTGTCTCCCTCCCTGTCTCTTTCTCTCTGGCGCATCTGCTTCCTTTTGTTTTTAACTGAGTGACATTTTATGCTCAAATTCCCATCTAATTTTAGTCTTAAGCTAAGTTGGATTATAGGGGTACACATCTTTTTAAAACGCTATTTTACAAGCATTCATTGCTTACTCTACCAAACCCTTGACTTGGATCCACAACTGGTTGAATTTGCTGTTCCTTCTGCCTGATATCCTGAAGAGCAGATAGAAGCAGAACCCACGTTTGGCCTGAAAATAGTATTTATGGAGGTGAATGTTTTTCAGGCATAGGTTGTAGCCATATTTCTTTGATGTCACACTAAATCATATCTTTAGTTTGAGAATTTACATGTTTAATTTTCTTTAATGTTAATATGTTTGTTCATTTTCCATTTCTTGATTAATTTTTTTTTATGGAAGAGGAAACAATTAGTAGTAGTAGTGTTATCATTATTATGAGTTTGCTTTTCAGGAAGTACATGAAGCCAAAACCCTACATCATCTTCAGTTTAATCATATTGTTTAAGGGGAAGTTTTAGCATTTGTCTGTTCTATAATTTTAAAATAGAGCAGAGCTGATGAGTTATAAATTCCTTTACAACTTTGGGTTAGTCCTGGAGTAAGAGGTGATAGGGCTAAACTAACCCATGGTCTTTTGGTGAAGACAGAATAAAGTGAAGCATGTGCTAAAAGTTACCCTGAAGTTGATGTTGTCTGTCATATTAGCTCCATCTGAAACATTTGACTTCATCCAATTTTTAAAGGAGAGAGAGTCACTTTGGAAGGATGAGTGGCTGTTTGCTTTCGTGGATGAGTTCTAAGTTGCTAGCTGGGAATACAAAACAAATGGTAATGAATGAGCTTTGTAGAAAAAGTGTGGAAGGACTCAGCAGCTGAACTACACTTCACCTGACAAAGACAGTTGTCTTTGAGTTGTTTTCTGGAGGCTTGACCCTAAATGGATATAGGCAGAGGAGTAGGAATTATAAATTTGGAAGAATAAGAAAGAGTGGAGAAGTGGGACATACCACCAATTTTTAAATGAAAGAAAGAAAAAAGTAGACTACCAGAATGTTAAACGTGTATAGGTTAAGTTATGTAATGTTGTGCTAAATTTGTAAGTACATTTTTGATTAAGTGTGTAAAAATTAAAGGCTCTTAGTCTTTGGATGTTGAAACTCTCTGAGTCTCAGTTTTCTCATTTCTGAGAATGAAGGAGTTGTGCTATATCATTGTGTCCAACGTAGAAGCTCTGAGCAGTTTTCTTTATTTTTGAAAACCCACAGGAAATGTTATGCTTCTGTGTGACAGGACCCCACAGGCTGACTACCTGGCATCGAATTTCATTAAGTTTTGCTTAAATTGTAGAGAATCACTGTGGAGTTGTTGGCTGTAACACGCAGATCAGAAGTGTTAATTGGCTATTTTATGGATGGGGGTGAGGTGGGTGAGGCAGGCAGAAAGGAGGAGATTTGGCACACTTCTATGAGAAAAGAGGAAAAAGCAGATGGAATTAAAACCTGTGGAACCAAAAGCTAATGTAGGTGCCTGTAATGGATTTCTGTTGCTACCTAACAACTTGCCACAAACGTGGCACTTAGAACAGCACCCATTTATTCTCTGACCCTTTCTGTGGCTTGGGCATCTGGGCACGGCGTAACTGGGTTACCTGCTCAGGGTCTCACAGGCTTAAATCAAGGCTGGGCTGCTATCTCCTGTGAGGCTGGGGGTCCGCTTCCCAGTTCATCCCAGGCTGTTGGCAGAATTCACTTCATTGTATTGGAAGGACCGAGACCCCTGTTTCCTTGCTGGCTGTTGGCCGAGGGTCACTCTCATCTCCTGCAGGCCACGCTGCCCCATGTGTCAGTTTGCTCTGTGGAGGCCAACGGAGCAGTCCCTCTGCCACTTCACTTTTTCTAAAGGTCTCACCTGATTGGTCAGGCCCACCCAGGATAATCTCTCCTTTGATTAACTGAGAGCCAACTCAATTCGTAGCCTAATCACAGGAGTGATGTCCCATCACTTTTTCTGGTCCCAGTCACACTCACGGGAAGGGGATTATACAAAGGGCACAATCTGCGGGCAGAAGTCATAGGGGCATTTTAGAGTTCTGCCTACCACAGCACCACAGCGCTCAGTAAATGATGGCTGAACGAATGAATGAAAGGAAGGAAAGAAAAAAGAGGCAAAGAAATTAATCAATTTAAGTTCCTCTATAGCAGGGGAGATGCTCATGCCCCTTTATCAGAGTCGCATCATCAAGAAGTGTCTGACTAAGTGGCTGAGGTTGGGCTCCAAGGGAAGGTTAGGCAGCTGGTTACCGGCGGGGCAAATACAGGAGGCCTGTGGGAGGAGTAGAAGGGTGGGCTTCAGGCAGGGGCTCGGCAGGCTGGAGGTGACTCCTCCTGGTGGGCGGTCTTCATGGGACCAGCATGGAAAGTTCCAGTCCCCCTTAGTTTCATAGGTTATTTGATGATAGTGAGTATGTTCTCTGATTAGTGTCACCAGTTTAAGGGAAGAGAATGTCTAGTCCTTTCTCGTGTAAAATCCCGGCCTTACCAGCCTGCTAGTACAGTTGTGTTTTAAGATGACCCCATGGAGGTTGAAAACTAGGCTGGTGCCAGCCTTATGCAGCTTTCTGGTCATAAGACTCACCTGGGTGGCTAGCGGGTGAGCAGAATAATTTTACTTATGAAGCCTCAAGTTAGTAAACCAGGAATCTGAATGTTATCTTTGAGGCTGTGTCCAGATGGAAGGGTCTACAGAAGTAGTTTTCTTTTGAACAGAATTGTTTTATTCCAAATCACGTATTTGTAAGAGACTATGTCTATATAACACGTGGAATTTCTAATAATCGTGAACGTTATAGTTTAACATTGTCCCTGAAGGTTGGTGAAAGATGCCACCTTTATTTAAGTCACTAACTTGTTCAGTCACTTGCCCTGCTAATCCAGTATTCTGAAAGGCTGACCGTCACAGTGGAGACCCTGTGGGGAGTATTTCCAGATCTTCCCCAGCACAGAGCACGAAGGGATGGCCGAGAAGTCGGGAGGATCCAGGGGAAAGTGGCTCTGAAACTCTCCTCCTCCTCCCTGCTCTTCCCTGTACCCGGTGCGTAAGGGTGGGGGTCAGGAGGAGGGAATATAGTGGCAAAGAAGTGTCCTCAGAATGAGAAAGCTAGCCAGAAACTCCCAACTCCTGTGATATCAAGAGTTGAGGTACATGAGACAGCTTTGGGGAAAACATGCGGAAATAGGAAATACTGTGTCCTTCTTTGCACTCAGCCTGCAGGCCAGGTTTGTTTTGTTCTGCGCCTCTCAGTCCTTGGGGAACTTCAGGCATTTTGGTCATTCCCTGCTTTGTAGCCTTCAGGAAGTGCGTTGATGTTAGCAGCTCACGCTGTGTCATAAAAGTGAAGGGCACTGACTTTGAGATCGCCACTTGGAAAGTTAAAATGAGGATGTTTCCTATAAATCACAAGCGTGAGGAGAAAGTCAAGAAGCAACACACTTTTGACCTTAGTGGTAAAGGACGGGGACATCCATCCTGTGCCTTGTGAAATTGAATCCTCAAGCAGGTCATTGGTTACAGTGAGACTCTAGATGCCGGCCTGGCTTCCTCATTTGTGGTTTTCGAATTGGAGATTTATTTTCTTAAGTGGCATACTCCTGTTTTTGTGTGGAATGCAGTCAGTTGGGGAGTACTTTCTTAGTATCGGTTGTTCTCAGGACCATGTTCCTCTAAGCTGTGTGGGAAATGGCAGTGGAAGAGAGCACTCTCTCAGGGATTTGGTTGGGAAGGAAGATGTGTGTGTGAGAGACAGCTAGAGCTCCATGTGGTTTTTCACCAAGAACAAGTAATTAAATTATGTTGTACTGAATATGATGAAATGGTATCAAGAGGGTTTGTTTTAAGCCACGTGATAAGGATTCTAACACTGAAATTGTTTAATTTAGATATGAAATTGTGCAATTGAGAGGTTATGGTATAAGAATATAGTTTTTCTGTGTGCTGGAAAAGTCCCTTGTGAATAAAATTAGAATTCAGTTTTGTTAATATCACACTGGTTGTATTTGAAACTCACAATGAGTACAGCTCATATTAATATTTAGCAAGTATTCCAGCTCTCCTAGAGTTCAGAGGGAGGGCGTGGAGCCTGTGTGAGAGGAGGCCAATGAGAGCTGGGCCGGGTCAGGGTTTCTGATGGTCAGTTTCTGAATGAAGGAAACCCTACCCTCCTCCTCCCCTCCAATAAAGGAAAAAGGGAAAAAGATTTGTTTTCATTAGTACCTGGTTAGGTTTGGGGGGAAGTTGTGTTAGTGCGTTTCCATGCAGTTTTCTGCACCTAGAGTTCAAATTCTGATGTGTTTTGTTTGGGCGTGTCAGGGACAGAAATCCCTTCTTGATAGCTTTGACAATGAGAAGACTGTCCAGACTTTGAGAATTTATTTCCTGTTTGGTCTTCCTGAGGGTCACACCGCATTGGTGAGTGGAAGCTATTTTTGAAGTAAACAAATGATCTTTTGCAGCTGTGACTGTGTGAACCTGTGATTGACAGAGTGTCAGAAGTTTCAGAGTGTGTATTAGGAATCAGACAACAAACAACCCGGGAATATCAGAGGAAAGGTGCACAATCACAGCAGCATGGAACCGACCGCACATTTCCTGGGCTCAAATGTTGGTGAAGACTGGAAAAAACCTCACTATATTCCATCTCCTTCCTTGCGGGCGTGTGAGCGTTCAGGAAGTTGCATGTGGATTCAAATGCGAGTAATTTACATGGGCACAAATCACATCCTTTTGAATAAGCTCTTTAGAGTGAAATTTATGTCTGCTTTATCACCACTTGTACTTACAGACCTGTTTTAGTTTTAGAGGAATTTATTTGGTAGAAAAAATGTTTTCTCTTTTATTAATGTTTGAATATATCAAATTATAATTGATGGAGTCAGACCCTTCTGATGGTAGGCTGTGACAAACCAAAATCTGGACTGGAAATTTTAGATATAAGTTCATAAAATGAAAGAGACTAAAATTCACATGTATTTAAGGACGTTCAAGCCATCATCCTTATCTCAGACATCCCCCATAACGTTTAAATTTATAATATCAGTTATGATATATAGATTTTATTTATTTAAAATAGACTTAAGATAAATATAAAACATCAAAATATGCTTGATCTAGAACAGGAGTTGGTATTTTTTTTGTAAATGCAAGAAAGTAAGTGTTTTAGGCTTTGTGGACCCACACGGTGGAAGCAGCTGTTGTAGAGAAGGGGCGTGACCCGTGGCCCCTCGTTTGCCAGTCCCTTCCTGCTGTATTGCTTTAAGGTTTGGGAGGAGAGGAGCTCTCTTTTTGTTTCTCTACTACTTTCAAGTGAAGTGAAAGTGTAGAACGTAAGCAGATATTCTCTAGAACCTACCCCAAGAGTTTCATTCAGGTTTGGGGTGATGTAATTTTCACCACTTTGGCACAGTCCAGATAATCATGCCCCGTTCTGCTAGGTTTCCCTGTACCTTTAGGAATACAGTGTTCAAGGCTGGATCCAGGTGATCGTTCTCTTTCTTTACAGCAGTGGATCCTAATTCCATCAGATCCAGCTCCCTGTTTATAACGTGGTATGGTGTAGCGCTCTGTGTACTATCCTGAAATGTAATTAACACATAATTGGAAAATCAAAACATACTTTAATGAAGAAGAAATGAAATAAATGTAATTTACAAATGTTTAAGTATGGAAATGCTTAGGTGTGATTCTGTACTAGAAAAGTGGTACTGGAATTCTGGTTTGCTGCGAGAATATAAATCTGTAAATCGCCCAGCAGTTTCCTCCATTGAGTCTTGTGTGGAAAAACAAAGTCAGCCGAAAGAGGCGCCAACTCCTGTGTGCATGCAGAGAGGTGCTAATGAACTCATGGACTTGTAACCAGTCCTCGGATCACACTTTGGTAGCACTACTCCAGGAGCCATGATGATGTTTGCGACTGCTTGTGTCCGTACATAGAATCTCCATGAACAGGAGGTCCACGGAGGCCAGCTGCTACTGATGTGTTGGTGATTCAGATACCATGAGCCACATGACTGCTGGTGACATGATTTTCTGAGGTTAACAGCTCTTGGTACATTTCCAAATAAAAGTGGAGATTTCCTCCATTTACAAGATAGTTGCTCTCCTGAAAAAGTACTGTATGAAAACTATGCCAGAAACTTTTCTGTTAATGCATAGAATGGAGTTAGGTTCTAAGCTCAGGATTTTCACTTCCTTGAATACCTGGCAAGACGTTGGAAAGTCAGGCAAGATGCTTAATGAAGGATGTGTGTGTGTGTATGTGTGTGTGTGTGTGTTGACCGGAGCTGTCACATGAAACGTCTGTTCCACGTTCCTGGCCTTTATCCTGTAAATGCCAGTAGTGTCCCTCGCATCATTGTGATAACTGCAAATGCTGAGCTGGAGAGAAGGTGGTAGAGTTAAGGCTCATGCATATCATAATTCTTCAAATGGGCTACATTAGTACCTTTCACATGAAGTTGCTTCAGGATTAAATTTGCAAGATAGTGCCTTTGAATTACTTGCCAATGCCTACTCCATGCATTTAGTGGTAGATGTTACAAAGAATGAAAAAACAAAGAATTGTTTTCCACATTTATCATTTGGTATTTTAATAATCCAAAGGTTTAGAAATTTACTTTGCTTCAACAACTGTCTCCCTCACTTTAGGACCTTGTTATACTCAGTACTGATGAACAAGTCCGTTTTTCAGTAATGGCACCTCTCTTTTCCAGGTCTCCCTGCAGTCTAGACCCTTTGTTGATCCATGAATATAAGCATTAGAACGTATGTTGGAAGGGGGAGTGTCTTACTGCTCTTGTGTCTGAAACAGGAGTTAAGGTTGTATTTTATGAACCAACTTTGGCTAGTTTCACTTGACTTTTGTAGATTTTTTTGGTTGAGCAGAAATGGGTTATAATCACTGCTTAATTTTTTCGAACCAGAGGGTAGATGCTTTTGTTCTTGGACCCTCCAGGCTGTCGGTGAAGGGGAGTAACCTTTTCTGGGGGTTCAGTTGAAAGCCTGTTGCTAACGCCTGTTCCTGGCCTGCCTTGCTCTGCTGAGCAGATCTCTTTCTAGATCTGCCTCTTCTTCTCGTCCGCTCTGCAGTAGAGGGAAAGAGCGATACACCAGCTTCATTCTCTACACTTGAATTTAATTTAATAATATGGTTAGAACTTAAAGCATACAAGAACAAAGTGTGTCATTATGACACAGTTATTTAAAACTTTCATTATGCAGAGTTATGAAAGTTACATATTTTATTGTAGACTCCTAACAGAGAATTCTTTCTGATCCTGGGGACTTGTACTCCTTTGGAGAGTCTTGTACAGGCATAAACCAGTGACTGAGTTTGTTTTCCTGATTATTTGCTCATGCGATCATAAATCATGGGCAGGGGGAATCAAATACTTGTTGAGAACCTACATGCACAAGACCGTTCGGGTAAAGATTCTGGCCTTGAGTGTTAAAGTCTAGTTGAGACCATAAGGGTTTACTTATAACAGCTGCGACAGCAACAACCCCCAGACCCCGTGGTAAGAGGTACATAGGCTATGTCTTCTAATCCTTACGACAGTCCTGCCGGGGTGGTTCTTGCTATTCTTATTTTATAGCGCTAGGGACTAAAGATGAGAGATGCTTAGCAAGTGGTTGTCAAGGTCACATGGCTGGTAGGAGCAGAGTGCATTTTTGCCACTGTCTTTGATTGAGTATTTATGCCACTCTGGGCTTCTCTCCCATCCTTGAATGGGACATGGGCACTTGTCTTTGGTTTTTGTTTCGTCTGGCTTCAGTGAACATGCCCTCCCCACCCCTCCCCTCCTTGGCTAAGTTCTCACCATCATTTAAGTTCCATCTTGGGTGTTAGTGTTGCAGATATGTATCTCCTAACCCTACACCAATTCCAGCTCCTTCCTCTTCCCAGTGTGTCCCCTTAAGGTCCTGTAATCCCCACTTGATTGCATTTCTGGGATTAGTTGTTTTATGTGTATCTGCTTTCCTGCACTCTTAGCTCCATGAGGGCAGCAACTGTTTATCGTCATAGTCTACCATGACACGTGGCACATGCATGTACAAGAAATATTTATTAAATGAGTGAATAGGTGTTCATACTTTTGTCCATCATATCCTATGCTACGTACACACAGAGTAGAAAGTGAGAGATGCTCTAAGAAAGAGATGTGTATCCTTCAAGCCGTGGGCAACAAACTTTAAAAAATTGCACATTAAATCAGTAAAGAAAATTGAATATATATTTGCAACATATGTGTGTTTGTTTACTTAATACGTGCTGTATATTGCAAAAATTCACAAAATTAGAACTTAAGGAGGATGAGGTAGTTTTAAAAACATGGAATTTCTAATATATTTTTCTATATGTTAAAGGATCAACTGGTGTAGGGACCTACTAGGAGGCGGGGCTGGGGAGGCTTTGTGGGAACAGGAAGTAGCTAAGCAGGCCTCAGCACCTGGTGGGATCAGATGCGCCTGGTGGGATCAGATGCGTCAGATTGTGGGGCAGATCCGAGCGTGGTCTAGAGTGGAAGCATGGGCTGTGCAGGGAAGAGTGAGTGAGTGAGTGAGCATAAAGCTGAAGCACCAGGATCAGGGGGAGTGGTGGGAAATTAGGTGCGTCAGAAAGCCTGGGACTTGGCTGTGATTGGGATCTGATACCAATTCAAGGTGTAAGACTTCACCATCTCGAGATGACGGGTAATTGGGCTCTTGAGCAAGCAGGTAACTGCTTCCTCTTAGCCTTTATAAATATTTTTCCTTCCCTTTCTTATCTCTGAGTATAGTAGGAATAAAGTGCATTTATTCCATCCTCTTAAGATCTTAAATATTTTTACAAGATTTTTAAAGAAATTTTTACATGGGGCTGGCCCCGTGGCCTAGTGGTCAAGTTCGCGTGCTCTGCTGCAGGCAGCCCAGTGTTTTGTTGGTTCGAATCCTGGGCACGGACATGGCACTGCTCATCGAACCACACTGAGGCAGCGTCCCACGTGCCACAACTAGAAGGACCCACAATGAAGAATATACAACAATGTACTGGGGGGCTTTGGGGAGAAAAAGCAAAAAAATAAGATCTTTAAAAAAAAAATTTTACACAGACATGTAAAAAATTTACTGCTTGTCATTATCATTGAAAATGTTGAGGAGGTTCCTGTATGAAGAATGTGTGACAGTGTGATGCCATGGACCACTTTAAGCCCATAGAGAAATACTGGTAGTTTCAGACGTAGAATGAATGGCAGAGGATAAAAAAGTGCAATTCAGTGGTGACATTTGGATGAGCTGGGCAGTGGATAGGGGAACCAGGCAATTGTGACCTTAGAAGCTGGTGGCCAGACCAGTGGATGGGAAAGTGCTTGTTCTTTTGCTAATCTAGGTAGAGTGGTAGCTGCCTTGGCATGTTTAACCTTCCCTGTTGTGAGAGACTGCTAGTGATGCTGGTTCAAGCCTGGTGCTTGGCAGAGGCAGAGAGCCTCTGTGAGCCAGCTTTGTAATCTCAGGACCTATTTGGGGGAACATTTACACCACAGTTGCATTGGGGAAAATGTTCTGAGATTTGTATTTAGAGAATCAATATTGAAAAATCATATTTGGTGTAGAGGGTGAAATAAATAGTGAAAATTGTTTCTGTTCTAACTATAACCTTGTATCTACAAATAAAAGGAAGCATTGTAATGATTGCAGATTATAATGCAAAATATATGTAGCCTATATCATAGAAGCAGATATGTCGGTCTATTAAGAGGACTGTATAAGTTGTCACATCAGGTTGTTTAACAGAGGTGTGGGGTATTTAAAAAGTGCTTCATTTGTAAAGATCCAAAATGACTATTTAAAAAATTTTCTGACTTAATATACAGAGCTAGATTATTTTCAAGGAATGTCTATAATACGAAATGTTGGCAAGAAAAGTTTATTTTATTTGGGGTTAAACTACATTGTTTTTCTTTTTAAGTTATATTTTATAAAATATATATTAAGGGATTGTGTTTTGCACTAAATTATATTCCAATAATTAGGTTATATATATATATAATTAGGTTATATATCCAATAATATATACACACACACACACATATATATATATTTTTTTTTGCTGAGGAAGACTTGCCCTGAGCTAACATCCACTGCCAGTCCTCTATTCTTTTGTATGTGGGACATCTCCACAGCATAGCTGGTGAGTGGAGTAGGTCCATGCCCAGGATCCAAACCTGTGAACCCCACAGTATAAGCCGCCACAGCAGAGCGCGCAGAACTTTACCATTCAGCCATGGGGCTGGGCCCCCGAATAATTTGGAAAATTTGATATAAGTAAAGTATTAATGAAAACTTTAAGAACATTTGTTGTTTTTGAGGAAACTCTGATTAAAGAATGAAGGGAAAAATGATGTCTCTGAAAAACAAACCAAACACAAGATAAAGTATTATCCATTCCTGCATAATGTATTCAGAATATAAGGTTCCTTGGAAGTGTATTTTGCTCTTGTTAAACATTTCTTTTCAAATAATTTTTGATACTTTAAAAATATATTTTAAGCATCATACAGATAATTCATTCATGCAAACGTAAATTCTGGAAATAGCTGAAACCTGGAAAAAAAAATTCAGTCTCTGGGTTGAGTACAGCAGAAAAATGAAGTTAGAAGACCTGGATTTCGTTTGGCTTCCTGGCTGTGTTATCGCCAGTGAATAGCAGGGTCTCATCTTTGGCCCTCAAGTCCCTGGTTCTAAAGTGTGGACCATAAATGGCTTTATCTTACAGACTGGGTTTAGTCATTAGGTGAGCTAATTAGGTTTGAGAAATGCTTTGAAAACTGTAAAGAATTCTGTAAAATGTTACGAGTTTTAGAGTTTTAAAGGGGGGATGTTGGCCAGTGATCATTCTGCTAAGATCCAAAGGTGGTTTAATTGACACCAACTGGAAATCTAGAAAAATGAAAGTTCTTTTTTCTTCCAAAGCCAAAATGTGAAAACCGTGAATGAAATCTAAGCACTTATGTATACCTATTCTAGTCTGCAAGCGGGTATTTGTGGAATGAGTTAATGGGAAAGTTGGCCAAAGCTTTTGGGTAGAGCATGTAAGCTTTTGTAGTTTCGTGGTTGAAACTAAACATTTTTGATGAAACGTAAAACATACAACTGTAGATTCAACTGACTGACCTGGTCGGTTGGATAGTCACCTGTTTAACAAATTACTTAGGGTAGGAACCAAGCTGTTTTTGTTGAACTGCTGAGTTCTCAGAGTGAAATCCACATGGTAGAGAATTGTGGTCGTTTGGCCCTTTAATGAGGCAGTTTTAATAAAGGTTTTTTCAGAGCATGAAAGGTCCCCAGAAGCTAAAAACTTAATGGTGATTAAAGGTTTTTTTAAAAAAGTGTTAAAAAATCTTATTAAAGTGTTTGCATCTTTCATACAATGGCGAAAAACATTTTATGAGAAAAGTTATTCGTCTTAATTATAAAATTTATGTGTTTGTTCTTCAGACCATAGTCTTGTAGTAAACTGCTTGCCAAGGCAAAGGTGATAAATACATAAGGAGCTGTCTGTCTCTTCAGTATACCAAGCAGAACTGTTGGATTCAGGAATAGTCAACGTAGAATATATGCACTTGTTTTTCCAGAAGAGTATTTGACCAAGATATTAGATGTTCTTACTGCTTTAGTTATTATGGTATATACCAAAACTTTGTGTGCTTTTAGGAAAGAAGAAATAATCATACCATATCTATTCAAAATGACCTCTCCTTCTTTCCATATATATGCTGTTAGTAGCTAGTTTACAGAATAATGTTATGTAGAATGTCTTTGTAATATTTCCAAAAAGCTTTTTTTGGTCTCTCAGCTTTATTGAGAGATAACTGACATAGTATAAAAATCACCCATTTAAAGTATATGATTCAATGGCTTTTTGGTATATTCAGAGTTATGTCACCATCATTACAGTCAATTTTAGAACATCTTCAACAGCAGGAAGAAACTCCACGCCCCTTAACCTTCATCCCTCTAATCTTCCCATCCCTTACAGTCCTAGGCATCTGCTAAGCTTCCTTTCTCTATGGATTTGCCTATAGAACAACCTATTTCATAACTTGAGAAAGTTACCAGAGGGAGTTTCTAGGCCTCTCCTGTTGCACTATGTGATAACTTGATGCACCTTTATAAGCCGCTGAGAGAAGAATGGGACCTCCTACCTGCTTGCTTGTCAGCATTACAGAGTTATTTTACCCTCTGACAGTATCTAAGCATTATTTTCCTTTGGTTCTCATGTGGTTGTTGATAAGGTGATTAAGAAGTGCTAGGTTCATTGATATTGTAGTGCTGTTGTGGGTGTGGTGCAACTCGGAGTGGTGGTAGCAAAGAGCTTGCGTGTTCCTTTGAACGTCAGAGAATCAGAATTAGTGGAGGCAGGCTGACATAGCATGCTGGAGATGTTTGTGCACACATGGTGCGCGCACACCTGCTGCTACCAGCAGTTGTTGGGTGGAAATCAACAGTTGTAGCCTTGACACAGATGGAAGTGAACATGACTTCCAGTTAAATATGACACATAACACCCCCTACACAGTCAGGGAATTCATTGACCAGCATGGTGCTTAAAATGCCTGACTGATGCCTGAACTTAGCAGCTTCATCTACATCCCAGTAGACCTGTTGACTCATAGATAATTAATTGGCCAATAATATTGGTCAAGACTTGATAGCTAGGTATTGAAAAGGGGAGCTGATTGCAAGCTGAGCCAAAACCTTCTTGCCTAGATTTAATTTAGAGGTTGCTACTGTGTGAAATAGAATTCACAGCCCAACTATTTCTCCTAGCATTAGTGCTATTATTATTTATTGGGCAAAATTACCTTAGAAAATGTTACTCTAAAGAGTTACTATAGCTACTGCCCCTGTTCTGCCTGTAATCAACTGAACTTGCATGAACAGCTATATAAGATACATTTTTCTTTTTATTTTTGGTGAATTTTAAAGTGATTACAATGTTCAGATGAAGTCAGAGATATAGAGTGATATTTACATGCAAGAAAGTAGAATTGGGTCAGATTTCTTGAAATAGTGGACATGTACTAGATTTCATAGGCATAAGTTAGGAAAATGCACCACGATTTTGTTTTTGGAGGAGTACGGCGGATGTTGGGGTGAACTAACTACCTCCGTGCTGGGAAGGACTTTCTGTGAGTAAGAAGGTAATTAGGTGGTGAAAAAAAGAGTTTCAGTGTTTTCCTTGATGCGGATTTGAACTTGGTTTCACGTCCTGGCTCCTTGGCCCCTGTGCAAGTTAGTTAACCCCTGTAAACCCCCATTGTCTCGTGGAAGATCGGCGTAAAAAGCAGCACTTGGTAGGACCGAGGAGAGTAGCCAGCTCTTGCTATCGCCTCAGTGAATGGTGATGCTGATGGTAATGATGCTTTTGTTGTTGGCCTTATTTAATAGGAGGGTAAGAGGTTACACATAATCTGATGTTGTTGACCATAGGTAGACTTGACATATAGAGCAGAATGCCCAGGGTGTCTTGTATAGTCAATAAAGTAAAAAATATTGAAAATTCAAGTATTAAAATACCAGGAATAATTCCAGAATATGTAAATGACATTCTAACATATTATGTGTATCTGTTTTTGATAGAAAATCTAATGATTAATTTGTAACTGTCTGTTCTGGTTAGCAGTACAGACCTCCTCCCAGCCATTCCCCCAGGCTTGTTGGGTGCTTTTGTGAACGTTCTTCAAAATACAGCTGGTTATTCCTCTTCCTGTACTTGGTTAAAATGTACTGAATAAGAATTATATGCAGTGACTCAATCTACAGTGACAGCTTTCATGTGTCCAAAAGTTTGGGTTTTGAGTGTCTTTCCTGAAAAGAAATGTACAAGCACAGCACATGGAAGAAGCAGCTTTCGTGCCTCTACCCCCTACCCTGGTCTCCCCAAATCCCTGGAGGTGTGGAGATGTCGTTCACGTAATGAGTAAGCACATACTGACTTGTATTCACTGGGCACTTGACTGGGAGTTGATGTCCTGGTTTAATCCTGACTGACAGCATCAGGTGCCACCCATTTCACAGATGGGGACTCTGAGGCCCAAGGCCACCCGGCTGCAGAACTGAATTCTGATCAGGTTGAGCCAACTCTACAAAACCATGATCTTTCCACCATTTTCTGCCTTCACGTTTCGTGGAGGGGATTATATAGGAACATAAATGGCTATGAAATTCATAATGGAAGTACAGAATTCAGTTCAACAAACACTGAAGAACAGATAGAGAATTGTATAGGGTCTAAAAGGAAAGCATTTTTTTTCCCAGATCACTAGGAAAGGCCTTATGAAGTTTTAGAACTGGCCTTAAAAGGAGGACAGTTTTGGGGAGAGGAGACAGCGATAGAAGCAAAAGAAATATTTTCTCTATTTTGAAGAAAATTCACACATAATTTATAAATTGTTGAGAATACCCCATCTGTCCATCTAGACCATTCCCTAGATTTTCCTGTCTCTCTAATGGTTCCTTCCTGAGTTCTTTGCCTGGCTTTCCTTCCTTTGCAACCTAAATTTGGCTATTTTTTAGGATTTTGTCTTTAGTCTGTGAGTAATAAGTTTTCAAGTAATAATAAAAGTTAATAGGAATTATACAGGTTTCTGGAATAAGGCTTTAGAAACTAAGTGAAGCATGAAGTTTATTTGCTTTTATGAATACAGGGTGGTTACATTGGTTTATTCTACCAGATAAATGATTTCCAAAAATGAGGTCAGTTATTATCTACTAAATGCAATTCAGTGGGGAGACTTTCAAATCATGAGCTTCACAGCGGGGATAAGTGAAGAAAAGGGGGTTCTTGGTGGCAGGAAGATTGGGACTGACTGATGTGTTTATGTATGTGAAAATCACTGTAAAATTGGAGCTAAGCTGTTATCCTGAGGCTGTTCTCGCCTGCCCCTTTTTACATAACAGCAGATTTTCATTCCCCTCACTCCTTCCCTTGCTGTGAACAGTTGCATTTAAGCATTATCAGCATTAAAAACATATTTGGGAGGAAATCCAAGCCAAGCATCTGTTAACCAGCCAGACATTTTCCAAACCCCTTTCAGCTGCAAGCAGTGGGTTTGCAGGCCGTGTGCTTCTGATATGCAGGAGGCGGCCCTACAGGCCGGGGGAGTTCCCTTTTTGTAGACTGTCAGGCGGGAAAGACTACTTACGTTTCACCCAAGGCAAAAAGTTCCACGTCGTAGAAAACAGAATCATTTATCAATATCTGATAAAATTCTGCAAATCTACTAATTAGTTTGAATTTGAAAGGGTATTAAACTTGAATTTTTCTCCCTACTTTCTTTGTTTTTTTCTTTTTACAATCAAGATGAGATTTCTTCATTGAAGTTGTTGGCAAAACCCATTTTGGAGTATAATATGATGAAAGTTTGAAAGTTACATTATTTTCTCGTGAAGTGTGAAATAGAAGTTTTTAAAGAGCAGTTCTCCAGTCCCTAGAATGTCGAGTGAAGTACTGGTGATAGTATTTTTGGGAAATAGTAATGCATTTCAATATGTTGAAAGAAACAAAAATGCCACTTTGATTTTCTTTCTTTATCAGTGCTAGAATTAAGACTTATTTTTCCCCCACTGAGCTTATTTTTGATGAAGACCACTAAAATAATTTGAGGATTTTATTCAAAGCAGAATATTTCCCAAATACCTTCCTTTCATATTAACTACAAATAGAGGCCTTTTTTGGAGTGCCTGTGTCATCCATATTCAAATTCATAGTTAGGTGTAATTATCCTTTGAACGTCATAAATTTGCCTTATATCCTAATAGGGAATTAAATGCTATTGATTTAGGGAAACCAGGTAGAAATTATGGAGTAGGCAGAAGTGTTTGTGATCTTTTCATAATCGTCTAGTATGATCATAAAATCTTACATAGTGGGACAAGTACTCAGTTAGGGTTTTCTTTATCAGCTGCCGTGGGAGCAGTCTGAGAGGGAGTGGATAGAATCAGCTGTTGGTCCCTACTTAAGACTGTGCTTTGAAAAAGATTTTAGAACCTTTTCTTTAACTGAAACTTGATTCCTGTTGTTGTGGATGTAGAGAAATTTTCAGCTCTAAAACTCTGATTTTAGGATTCTTTGCATTTGATTTCATCATTTTAAATAGCACAATTTGAAGAAGGCAAAGCAGTAATAACTAAAACATGTATTTGCTCACTTTAGGTTCTCGTTTCTTCTCCTACTCTAGATGCTCTGTACAACTGTATTTGCTTCTAGTTTTATATGTTAGGATATGCCAGTTATATTAGTGGTGGAGCCTCTTGATGCCAAACGTGGGACAGATTATATTCCATTGGAAGCTTGGAACATTTTTTATAGCAGTTCAATATGTTTGAGTGCTATAGTTTTTACTAAAATTGAAAGTAAATTATATTCTTCCAACAGTATTCTAAATAATGTTAATGATAATACTGACCACAGTAACTTGTGGTACTTACCATGTGCCAGGCATTGGTCTAAATTCTTGACTTGTATTAGCTCTGATCCTCACTATAGCACTACAAGGTGAGCGTACTGTTTTACAGATGTGGAAACTGAGGTACAGAGACATTAAGTGAGTTATCCAAGGCCACACAGCTCCTAAGTGGTAAAGCAAGGCTTGGATTCCAAGCAGTGTGGTCTTACTTCCATGATTTTTTTGGTAAGATTTTTATTTTTTTCCTTTTTCTCCCCAAAGCCCCCCAGTACAGAGTTGTATATTCTTCGTTGTGGGTCCTTCTAGCTGTGGCAATGCAGGACGCTGCCTCAGCATGGCCTGATCAGCAGTGCCATGTCCATGCCCAGGATTCGAACCAACAAAACACTGGGCGGCCTGCAGCGGAGCTCACGAGCTTAACCACTCGGCCACGGGGCTAGCCCCTTACTCCCATGATTTTAACTACATGCTACTGTTCTACTTGATGTATTCAACTGACTGATACAAAGTTCTTTTCTCCATTACATTAATAGGGCCTTAGAATATGAATATATGTATCTATGTAGGTAATAAAGATATGCTAACTCATTGTCTTTCTTAACTTGCTTATCCCTACATAGAGTAAAGGTTGTTAACATAGAACACGTAGGAGACCAATCCGACAAAAATCTGAAGTCTGGTCAATTTTTATGATTGATGATATTATTAAAGTTGATAGAATTTTTCTTTTGGGGAATCCTCCCAAGAAGAAAACAAAGTGTCTGCCAGCACAGGGGAGTTTCTGCGTTTATAGCCACACTCTTTCATTTTTCCCACAAATGAATATTATGAGGAAAAGATCATTTTATTGCAAGAGTGTCTTGATTAGAAAATGATTTTTGGAAAGATACTTCAAATAGTGATGATAATGATAAAACATCATGTCCTATAATGAACATAGTATTCTAGGTTAAAAAAGGTTATTCACAGGGATGACCTGGTGGTGCAGTGGTTAAGTTTGTGTGCTCCACTTCAGCGGCCTGGGGTTCACTGGTTTGGATCCCAGGTGCAGACCTATGCACTGCTTGTCAAGACATGCTGTCATCAAGCCATGCTCTGGCAGGCCTCCCACATATAAAGTAGAGGAAGATGGGCACGGATGTTAGCTCAGGGCCAGTCTTTCTCAGCAAAAAGAGGAGGATTGGTGACAGATGTTAGCTCAGGGCTAATCTTCCTCAAAAAAAAAAAAATTATTCAGGGGGCTGGCTCAGTGGTGTAGTGGTTAAGTTCACGAGCTCTACATCGGCAGCCCAGGGTTTGCGGGATTTGCACCCCAGGTGGAGACCTGCATACTGCTCATCAAGCCATGCTGTGGCAACATCCTACATACAAAATAGAGGAAGATTGGCATAGGTGTTTGCTCAGGGACAGTCTTCCTCAAGCAAAAAGAGGAAGATTGGCAACAGACGTTAATTCAGGGCCTATCTTCCTCACCAAAAAAAAAAAAAAAGAAAGAAAGAAAGAAAGAAAAATTTAGCAGGAGGATATAAGCCAAACTAGTTTTCCCCAGCATTTGCTTTTCTCATACATTTATAAGAAAACATATGCCATGAAAATAATTAGGTGTGTTAAGAGACCATATTGAATTTTATATGCTGGCAGTTTTTCCCCTTAATTGTGTACATTTTTCATTAGCTTTTGTCTTGTGTGATCAGTTTTCGGTATAGGTGTGCCAGTAGCGTAGAGTTTCCTAATTCATCAAATAGAAGATATTTTCTAGAAAACCAGCAAAGACCTCGTCTGAGCTTTCCACTTACTGTTCAGGAAACCGGCCGGTGTGGTAAGGGACACACTGAGCAGGCCAGGGCGGCAGAGGGTCCTCTCAGGGAGGAGTGGCTCAGATCTTGCTCGGTCACTGCCTAACGGAGGGCAGGTGATTTAGCATTTTATGCTTCAGGTCTGTTAGTTACAATAAGGAAAATAAAACATCATGGAAAAATATTGAGGTCTTTGGTTAGAACACTTTAACATGGGAGTTGATATTTCTTTCATGCAAGTAGATCCTCATACTTTAAAAAATCTAGCCTATTTTTTGTAAAGATGGTTATTTTGCATTTGAAGTTGCCAATTTTGGGAAGCCACTTTGACATTGTGATTTTCTTTTTAATTTACGGCATTTGATGTAGTAATGTGTAGGATTTCTGATTTATGGTTCTGACGCCTCTGCCATAAATGGGGCGAGCATCATAGAAAAGGATGAAATTGTAGAGAGTGTAGAAATCAATGCTTTCGTTTAAGGCTGTCAGAGATGTTGAGTTTTCACAATAGTATATAGAATATTTATAATCAAGTTATGGCCAATTCTTCTGAATTGGCTATTTACATTCTAGAATGTGTTTTCCTGTAGAATTGTTACTAGTGGTTAGGCTCTCAGGCCAGGCCCTAGAAATCGACCTAGCCTGTAATATCACTAACTAAAGCATTAAGAGCGTTAGGGAAGGGGGCCGGCCCTGTGGCCGAGTGGTTAAGTTCGAGCAATCTGCTTCAGTGGCCCAGGGTTTCACCGCTTTGGATTCGGGTGCAAACATGGCACTGCTCATCAAGCCATGGTGAGGCAGCGCCCCACATGGTACACCCAGAGGCACTCACAACTAGAACATACATCTGTGCACTGGGGGGCTTTCGGGAGAAGAAGAAGAAGAAGAGATTAGTAACAGTTGTTAGCTCAGGCGCCAATCTTTAAAAAAACGAAAAGAATATTAGAGAAAATAAGCAGTAATCATTATAATACATTTGAAGTTCTGATGAGCCAGTGGAACCACATTTGCCCCCCCATTGAAGCCCTCCGCGTTCTGCTCCTTGTCATCAGCTTAGGGAGCACCGCATTCCTGGTGGGTTCAGATGGGTCCGTGAGGGATGGATCTGCCTCTTCCAGGGAGACTGCAGTCACCAGAGCTGGAGTGCGTGAGGTTTGAGGCGTGCATGGGAGCTAGCCTGCTGTTGACTGTTGTAACATGGAGAGCTACGTGTGCAAAATTCCCTGCAGCGAACGCTAAAATATTACTGGCATGAAGTTTGAAAAAGCTAGTGAATTTTTTGGGTCAGTGAAAAGATACCATTTGCTGTGACAAAGCATCTCTAATATTGTTCCTGTAATTGTTTTTTTACCACTCCTGACTTTTAACATAGACTCGAATTCTGTAGTGTATCCATTTGTCTCTGGTATTTAAATTAGGTTATTGTGAAAGCTCGTTTGCACCTGTCAAAAGTACTGGCATAATTTCTACATCAGTAAACCCCAGAAATCTGAGCCCTTCTTTCACTCAAGTATCCTATTTCAGCTAGAACATTCTTTTTGAATGTGTGTGATAGGATCAGTGTATACTTTTCAAATCGTTCAGTCTTTTTCTGCAGCAACAAAGTTTCTCATTCAGGGGATGCTTGCAGTTCCTGCCCGTCCCTCCTCCACTTTTGAATTAAGAAGAGAAAGGCTTAGATTATTTTTGAGGCAGCTGCTAACAGAAATCTTGTTTTCTCAAGAGCTGTGCTTGTCATTGCTTAATGATAGTATAAGTTGGACCAAGCTGGTGACAATTCTACTGTCATGAATGGGCGATGCCTTGGCATGGAGGAGCTGTTCTGTGTGGATCAATGGCCTTTGCAGTAGTCTGTTTCTGCACCCGGAGCTGACTCTCAGGCAGTCTCCACCTGGGCACACAGAGGTCAGAGAAGAACAAGTGGGCGAAGGGTGTTGGTATTTTGGCCCAGTGCTTCAGAATCCAGGATAACTGGTGGCCTGTGGTTTTGTTGCACCACTGCCAGGCAGGGTGTTGACCTTCCTAAAGCTCAGTTTGCCAAATGATTCCCATTCCAGTTAAATGATACAGGCCATGAAGTTGGGCAGCTGTGTATTTTGAGTGTTGAATATATTTGATGTCTTATTCCAAGCAAAGAGAAGATTGAGCTACTTAGAGTATGTATTAAATACGGCTTGATCTTCTGGAAGGTAGCTCCAGTTAATGATATAATGAGAAAAACACTCATAATCCAGCCCCTTGATTTCCTTAAAGCCCTTGTAACTTTTACTTCCCCTCTCACCTTAAACTGTTTCTTTTATCTGATAAGCAGTTACAAACACTGTTTCATTGTATCTTTTGAAACAATTTAAATCAGAAAGTGAAAGTTCAAAATAAACACAATGCCTTTTTAAAAGAGAAAAATAAAATAATTACAGGATCAACAGTATTAAAGTTTCAATACCTCATTTCTCTTAAATTTAAAACTTGATTTACTAGGCATTAAACTAGGTGGGAAGTCTCAGGTTTAATATCATTCAGGGCTGGGAGGTATGTGTGCTCCTGGAACGTAATGTCTTTGGCAGTACTTTAAAATAGCAAGTCAGTGCATAAAGTCACATCACTTTCCTGAGCTGTTGGAATGTGGGAAGGTACGACCAGGCAGGGGCTTGGCTTTGCCCTGTGGTCTCCACATCTCCGTAGCTTCTCAGGCAGGCCTCGTAGCTGTCACTTCTCTTTAGGGTGTTAGCAAGGTCTTGCTCTATGTCTTAAGGGTCCAGACCAGTCTAAACCAAAATGTCGCTCTTTCATCCAACTCAAAACCCTTTTCTTCCCCAGCTCAGGAAGAAACTGCACTGCCCCCGTTTCTGCGGAACCGTTGCAGGGAAGGGGCCATGTCTGTTCTTCAGCTCTCCTCTCTCCACTCCCACCTCCACCCAGCCCCCTCGCCCTCAGTTCCTTTTGGCTTCTCCAGGTCGGGGCTGGAGACGGGAAAGAAGAGGATGACATCTCTTTTCTCTCTTGTGACGCGGGCTCTTGTTATCTGCCATTCTCTTGTGCTTTGTCTCCCTGTTTGCCTCTCCATCTGTGTGTCTGTCTCTTGGGTTCTTCAGAGACATGCCCTCTTCCCCAACCTCCTGGCATGTTCCTAGACTTTGGTGATGCACACTCCATGTGACGTTTTAAAACTCCCTTCCAGAGTCTTCCCCTCTGCCCACCTCTGCCGAGACCCCCTTGCCTGTCAGGCTGTCCGCCTGCCTCTCTCCTTGGTCCCTTTGCTCGCACCAGCGGTATGTGTGCCCTCCCAAACTGGAAGGAGTGGGCCCCTGTCTTGGCTGCCCTCTCTCCTTCCCCCACCACAGCCTGCTGAACAAGAGGCTGGCCCAGGGCTTTGCTGGGCTGGGTGCCTCCCAGGAGAAACACCCTGTGGAGATGCACCTGAGGTCTAGCGTTAGAATGCATGGGCACCACGCTCTTGTGCCCTCAGCTTCCTTCTGCCCTTGGCTTCAGGCCTGAGCCAAGTTGAAGATCACAGGAATGGCCTGTTACTGCCACAATGAGGATTTGGACACTGCTTTTGTAATACTTTGTTTTGATGTATGGATATAAACCTTGAAATTCTAGGGGAGATCAGTCTGAATTGTGAAAATTTTTAATAATGTACAGTTTAGGTATTTTCAAATGTAGCAACACATAGCTTTGAATGAACAGTTTTATTCTCGTATCCTGTTGTGAGAAAAAATTAGCCTTTAAAGGAATCCATTCTTACAGGTTAGCTCAGATTGAAGTTAAAACATTGAAGAAATTCATGATCATTTAAACCTTGTTTTGGGAAATTCACTGAATTTTGTGATAGTTCTTATAGGACACACACACACACATATTCAATCTGCATTTGTAATATAAGAGTTTCGATTGTATAAATTAAAATATCTTAATTTTGTTTCAAGACTTTACAGTCCATGCTGTACACCATTTTGACAAGAAAGCTCACAAATTAGAATCTGCAGACTTAGGCATGTTAACAAAAAAGGTAGGCTGTTTGCTGCCTTTTTGCCTTGCTTTGTTTTTAGCTTATGAGTGTAGGAAATTTAAATGGATCTTCATGGTGTATGAGGAAATCATAGGGTTGGGAATTGGTTATATACCAAGTTAAAATGATCAAAAATAGGTTTTGAAGAAATCATGCATTTATGTTATAGCTGTCCTACACTTTTTTTAAATTAGAAAGAAATAGAATGTCAAACCTTAGGCATTAAGTAACTGAAATTCTGTACCGTACCCTTTTGTTAAGATAGTTGTTTCTGAGCTGTGTTGAATGCATGTTAGTAACTAACATTGACTGCCAATACAAAGTGACATTGAGTAGATTAGGAAAGTCCACTGACTTGAACTGTTCATTACTTTAATTTTATGTTAACTGCATAGATTAAATATACACAGAAATATCAGAGCTGGGGCCCCAGGCAGTGTCCGTGCACCCAGTGCTGTAGATAAGGAGGAAAGAGGTCCTGTCTGAACTCCATGCCCGGGGTCAGCCCCCTGAGGGCAAGCCCCCTGAGGGCAAGCCGCTCGTTGGTGCTGCGCTGGATGGATGCCCAGCCACTGGGCCTCTCTCTTGTCCATCCTTCCTCGGGGGCAGGAACCACTCCATTGGGCCCGGATTTGGAGTAAATGAGCATCATCAGAGCTGACATTTGTTGGACATTATTGGGGTCCCAGGTATTGTGCTCCTTGCTATATAGACTTTTCCTTTAATCCTCAGAGCAATTTACAATTGCTACAAATTCTTCAAATAAATTCTTATCCCCATTTAACAGATTGACAACCCTGAAGCTCTAAGGAGCTTCTTATCTTGCAGATAGTTCTTCTGGGGTTTAATTCCAAGCCTTACTGACTTCCTGAAGGTGGTGATCTTTTCCACTATTCTGAGCCCCCTCAGGAACGATGTACCAAGCTCCTGGTTCAACACAGGTGGGTCAAGGTGAGCGAGATGCGGTTCTTGGCCTGAGGTGCTCATAGATTGGGAGTAGACAGAAGTCTTGGGAATGCCAACCTTGAGGTCCACGGTGGGCGAGGGCAGGCTGGCTGCAGGTTGACCTGTCAATTCTCAGAGGTGGACATGAGGCTTCTTCATTGAAGAAAGCAATGGAAATGTACAAAGAGAAGTAGAAATGGAGTCTTATTGTTAAAGCCGGCTTGCAAATGGAAAGGTTGAAAATTAATTCTGATTTAGTTGATTTCTGGGTTCTGGAGCCATTCTGATACACTGGGGTGAGAGGTGTTGTGGTTCCGAAGCTGGTAACAGTCAGCTGTGGTTAGGCTTACAGTTTGCTGACTACCTACCACTCCGGCCTCAGGCCAGTTTTCAAACGGAGGGGATGAAGCCAACATCATCATCATTACTTCAGCTTGAAAAAACAGCTGAACTTTCTGGGCCTTAGGGAGGGAATTACCAATGGAGGATGTGTTCATGAGGTTCAGGCTTCATTTGTTCCTTTGTGTAAGTTTAATTTGCATGTGTTGAGGTCAAGCAGCTGGACCAACCCTCAGCACAGATACTTTGTTGCCAAGGCCTGAGGGTGAGGTTTCATGGGACTGTGAAGGGCAGGCTTGGTTGCTCACAGGACACGTTTCGTGAGCATGGTTCTTGGTAATAACGTCATTCTGAGCTGACTCCTGACTTGCCTCTTTAATAGAACCATTTAAAATGAGCAGAGCAGAGTTCTGGACCCCGTGGCAGCCCTGCCTAAGGACTTGTTTAAAGACTTTCACGTGCTTGGCTCTGTGATGCCCAGAGCAGCTCCATCTTACGGTGGAGAGAACATGGACCAGGTATAAATCCATAACTCTGCAACCTTGCATTGAATGGAAAGCTGAAGTAGATCTGGAATGAAGGACTCTTCTGCCATTTTTCTTACCTAGTTCGTAAAAAGACCTATTTTTTTTCTTTTCCACTTTTAGAAATTATCCTGTTAAGAAACAGTATGCTTGAGAAGGCACAGGGAAACCGTGAATATAAAATTTGAGATCCAAGCTGCGTGATTTTATCATCTTTGGGGGCATGTTGTATTTTTGACACAAAGGAGAAATAAGGGCGATTTCCACCAACAGAAACTGCAGCCATCTGTAGCACAGCTCTGTGTGGTGCTGAAACGAGCGAGCAGTTGCTTCTCCCGCAGTTCATCTTTACACAAAGGGGATGATGTAATCTTTTTTACTGCCGGCCACGTGGCCAGCATGCCGTCACTGTCTTCACGCGGATACCTCTGTGCTGCCAGCGCATTATCAGCTCAGAACGACTGTGCATTTGGAATTAAATTGCATTCTTCTTGCAGTGCCGGCTTTCCTTCACCTGTGTGCACATGCATGTGCCTTCGTGCTGATGATTAGCAGCATGACTTTTTTGCAGAAGAATGAGCAGAAGAGCATGTTATAGAGAGCCATGGAGGCTGCGTGTGCACAGAATTAAAATTGGGGGAGGGAATGCTCTGTTGCCATTAGCAACCTCTTGCCTATTTATTAGGGGGTAAAATGCTCAAAGCTCAGGCTTTCCCCTTCCTTCCACTGCCTTCTCGTGAGTTCTGACAGTAGCTCCCCTAAGCCTGTGCACTCAAGAGGGGTGAACAGAAGGTTGTACTGCCTTCAGTTGCATTTTCATAGAAGCACATCCTTTTCAACTGAGGGAGTCCTACCATGTGGGCTGCCTTTGGTTGTCCTTCCTCCATGGTCATCACTCCATCTGTTGATTTAGGGCAGTGCCAGCGACGTGATCACTGCCATGGACGGCGCCCCTATTTGTTTAGCTCTGGGTTAAGCACTTTCCTGCACTTGCTCATTGGATTCTGCCAACAGCTTCTGAAACACATGGTTACAGAGGAGAAAACTGCAGCCGGTGCTGGGATGCTTTGGCCTGCAGCAGACAGGCCAGGGCAGAGCTGTCCCTTTGCTCCGGGTGACTTTTTTCTTTCAGGGAAGGATTAGGTTGGAACCTTTCTTCTCCTGAAGCGAGCCTGGTGTTTCTCTCGCCAGTCGTTAAGAGTCCCTGGGTGTGTGAACCCCAGCCACTGAGGCTCAGTGACCCCAAGACAGTTTGGCACTCCTGGGCCTGGCATTTGGGATGATGTCATTGCAGTGGTAGGTGCTGCTACCTGCAACATTTAAGGGTTTATAAGGTTTCCTTGATTTGGGGGCCCATGCCTCTGAGGACCTTGCTGTAAAGTTGGGTCCGCACTAACTTTGATCAGCATTTATGGGCTGCACATCAGGTGACAGAGCGTCACTCCTGTATAATAAAAAAAATCAAAGCGTCTTAATCCCACATTCTGAAAGTGCCATGTTATTTGGGGAATCTGCAGATGAGGAGATGGGAGAAGGAAAGGAGCACCTGTCGGTATTGCTGCCTTCACGCCTGTCATGCACAGTCGCTGTCTCCCTCTCCACCACTGCGGTGCTGTCTTGTCACCCCTCAGGCTGGGATGGCCTCCCGTTCTTCCTCTGGATGGTGCAGTCTCAGGCCTGGGTGGCGGGAATAGAGGTGTGGTATCCTTCTAGTGAGCTGACACTCACAGAGCACCATTGCTGAGCAGCTTTTGGTGCTTAATGTGTCATCTCATTGAATCCTTGCAGCACCCTGGGAGGTGTCACTGTCCCTGCAGGGGACTGCTGGGGCACTGAATCCATCTCTAGGGGGAAGGTGTGATGAGGGTGGGGTGGCCTAATTAATGGATGAAGCAGGTGCCAACAGAAGCCGGAGATCGGGGCGGATTACTGGAGAAAAGACTGTGTCTGTTTCTTCTCTAAAATCAGAAGGGAAGGTAGCAATGGAAGCATTTGGATGTGGAAGGGAAGAGAATCAAATGAGTTAGCATCTTAAAACCTTGCTTTTCTTGGTGAAGTAAGAGGTGACTGTCAGGTGAAAGGGTGAGCTGAGGTCGAGGACTTGAGACCAGGGCCTTTGGAACAGCCACAGCGGTTCAGGTTCCCTAGCGGCTGGTAGTCCATTGCGTCTACCTGTTCATTGAATATATGGTTTTATTTATGGGGATGGTCGACCCAGGCATTTAACCCCATTTGGCCAGCCTGTGAGATGACATAAAGCCTTAGCACAGGACTCTGAAGGAGCCAGCCTTTAGAAGATGTCCTTCCCAAGCTGTTGTTAAGGTTTAGCCTTAACCGGATCCTGCAAAATAAAACATTGAAATAAAAATACCAGTTTAGCTTTGTTTACACTTGTTTACAAAAGGCAAAGGTCACTTTCTTACTGTATACTCAGTTGTGGTAATTTTGTTTCTTGTTCAAGATTTTGTCTCATTAGAATTGAAGCATGTTTTGTGTAAGACTCTTTGGAGACATTTTCAATATGTCAGGGCTGTTGCTTTCCCATCATGTCTGTTGACACATCTAATTGCTTTTCCCTTCGTGATCATTCTACATCTAGTCCTTTCTCACCATCTCTTCTACCTGGGCCTAACCCAAAGTCTGGCTACTGTACTGCACTGCCGCCCTCAGCCCGCCTTGTCCTCTTGACTTAAGCATGTTTGCTATTTAGATCCTACTGAGAGCCGGCCTTTGTCATTAGCCTGCCATAGGATGCCAGAGGGGCAGGAATGCTCTGAAAAGCTGAACTCGGGTTCTCCAGGTGGTCTCACCTGTGTCACTGAGAGACTCGTGTCTATTCTCTATGCTGGGCCTGTTCCAATGTGCAGCTTTCAAGGGGTACCGTACCCTTCCGGTTGCTGTCTCCCACAGAAAGAACAGAAGATGGCAGGAGAACTCAGGCAACAATTAAACCATTCCTTAAACATTCCTTTAAAACTGACCTTTGCAGGCCTGAATTACTCTCCGTAGCTTGGGTTGCCTGTGTGTGAACCAGTCTAGGTTTTTACTTTATCTCTAAACCAGAAGTTATGGTCCCTGTAGGGGACCTGTAGGGACTGCTGGGGGAGCAGAGGAACAAGGGTCTGCCACTGGACAGGTGTGCAGCCTTCCCTGCTCCCGCCAAGCTCGCCGTGGGCGGGGTGTTGGGGGGTGGGCGGACAGCTGCGGTGTAGGGGAGCTGATCCCGGGCCAGACTCCCAGCAAGACTGGCCTGCACATGGGGGAAACTGTCTGGGCTTGGGTTTCAACTGTACATACCACCACCATTTTCCCTCACTGGGGCAGCCTGGCCCCGAAATTACGAGTAGCCATTCATTTGATCAGGGAAGCACCCTCTATATCAGCACGATTTTTAGTCACTGATGCAGATCACCCTGTCATATCACCGTCTCTCCATTGGCAGTTCAGAGGGACTTTGCTGAAGAAAAGGAAATGCTGATTCTGAGGAGGACAGGAGCTCTGTGTTCACCAAAGGGGTGTGCACCATGATCTCCTGAGTGTGGGAGAAAATCTCAAAAGCTTTTTAAAAGATATTTATTTATAGCTTATTATTTTCAAATGTCTATTTGGTGTTATGTGATATACTAGTACAATAGTATATTTATAATTTATCATTGAGGACATGTACTAAAATTCTTTGGTGTTGGCATTTTTGAGCAAAAGCATTTGAAGACCATTGCTTTAGGCCTGTGGTTCTCAAAGTATGGTTCCGGGATACCTTGGGATCCCCAAGGACTTTTTAGGGGATTTATGAGTTAAAGCTATTTTCACAGCAGGCAAATATAGTCTTAGCTTTTCCTCACTCATTCTTCCCAAAGAATAGTGATATAGTATAAATAAATAAAGTATAAATAAAGAATAGTGTATAGTGATGTTTTCTAGTGGCTGCGTGGCATGTAACATCACAGCAGATTGAAGGCATAAGCAGATGTGAGAAGCTAGATGTGTTCTATTAGGCCAGACCTTAAAGCCAGCCTCGAAAACAATGCCAGTCTTCTTCCTGATTGTTTTGGGAAATACAGATATTTTTAATAAAAAGTATTATTTATATTATGTTAATAGACTTATTTTTTAAAGAAATTAATCTTTAAATTTTTCTCAGCTTTAATATCGTAAGTATCCATATTAGATATCTAGATATTATGTGGATGCAATAGATGACAGTTAGAACCCACATAAACCAAAACTCTTTGGGATACTCAGTAATTTTTAAATGTGTAAAGGAGTCTTGAGACCAGAACCTCTGAGAACTGCTTGCTGTGTTAGAGGTCTGGTTGGAGGTGGGTTGGTCTGGGTCATGCAGTCCAGCAAACTGCCAGCATGGAGAGCCTGGAGAGAGACGACTCAGCACGTGGGAGGACAGTGAAGGTGAGGCCCATCTTTCTGCCCTCTGCCTTGGCTCCATCCTCCCCGTGTCTACTCCAACCCACACCAGTGGCATAGATGGGTTCTTGTGTATTAAATAGGCTTTTGTGGGAACCCCTGAGACCCGAGACCAATCTGTAGCATCATTTCTGGGAGAAAATCCATTCCTGAAATTGAGTAACAGCAGACTTACTAACACACAGTCTTGGAACCCAGGCCGTTGGAGGTTGAGACTGCGGGTCTCCATACAGTTCCTTTTTGGCAGTTCCTCTTAAGGAGTCTTAAATTGGAGGAACTCTTAGGGGAATTCAGTTGAGATAGAAATAGAAAGGGAAACATCTGGGGTATCCTGTTCTTTTAGTTTCAGACCTTCAGGACAAAACGTGAAAATCTCGTTCACTGTGCTATTGGCTCAGAGAGGTTAGAACCCAGGATTAATTTCCAACCAATCTCTTGCCCGTTGGTATGCTTGTTTTTGTTTTCTTCAACACATTTTGGTAAAAGGTACCAAATGGTTGTATCCTTAAAAATACATGGACTCATCTGACAGACAAACAAGCTTTGGAGAGGATGTGGAGTACAGCCATGTGGGAAAACAATTTGGCATCGCCTTGTAAACGTGAAAAAGTGTGTAAACTCTGACCCAGCAGTTTCTCCCCTAGGCTTGGAGACACTCTGGAAGTGTGTTCTGGGATACGTGCACAGGGCTGTTCATGCAGCATCATTTATAATAGCCAAAAAGAGAGAGAAAGCCAGTGTCCATTTCAGGATTGCTTATGTAAGTTCGTGGTGTAGTCAGAGAATGGAGCCTTAAATAAGGCTCAGCGTGCACCTCAGTGTAGATTACCTGTGCAAGCTGGAGACAAGTCACAAGAGAATGCAGGTAGTATGATTGCATTCATAGGAACCTCAGAGACAGGCAAACAAAGCAATATATCATGTAGCAATAGATTCCTAAATGGCAAAACTATAAAAAAAAAAAAAAAAGCAATGGAATGGTCATCATAAAAGTCAACGTAGTGGTTCTTTCTGGAGCCAGGCAGGGGGTGCCATCAGGCGGGGTGTGGACAGTGTTCTGGTTCTTGAATGGGATGGTGCGCTCACACACACATGGAGTCCCTGCGCATCCCTTCATGTAGACTGGCCAGCATTCTCTTCTAAATCTAGGGCCTCTTTTGCCTGGGCTTCCATTTTAGCATCTGAAACATTAGAAAAATTAATTTAAAAGCTTTTTTGTGTTACCATAAAGTGAATAATTTAATATTTAAAGCCATCAGGGCTCTTAGAAATTATTTCCTATAATAGCCACCACCCATCCTTCTCTTTGAGGTTTTGAGGTGGTACCATTGCAGAGTTGACTAATGTCATGCCCGTGAGCTTCCACAGAACCTTCTGGGCTTGCTTTTGCAAAGAATAAGGAAGGAATACTTAGTGTGGTTTTTCATCACTTTAAAAACATGTTTTCAAATGAGTTCTGCCTTCGCTAGAGTAGGTGCTGAAGATGTGGCTGCTGTGGAGAGTGTATGTACGAAGGCTGGCATCTTCTTTGCACAGCTAGCTGTTCATTGCAGTGTTTACCTGCGTGTCTAGACAGAGTGGGAAAATCCTGTTTGCTCTTGATCATCAATTAAAGTAAGAGATGATCGTGTATTAAAAAGAGAGACTGTAGGTGGAAGATGAGGACTGAGGGAGAGTGTGGTCTGTCTATGCCTTTTGGCCTCAGGCCTGAGCCAGGTAGCTTAGAGCGACCTCCTCCTGTCAGTTATAGACTTCCCAGAGGCAGGGCAGGTGCAGGCGGGAGAATTTGGACGTCAAGGGCAGGTGCCCTCTTCTCTGGGCACCAGAGCAGCGCACCCTGGTGTCTCCACCAGACCCAGTGGCCACCAGCAAGCTCAAGCTCCCAGCTGGCAAAGCTGCCAGTCTAGCTGGCACTGTCCTCCCCTCCCCGCCCCTCCCCCCTTCAGAGCGGGAGGAGAGGAATCCTTACACCAGTGGACAGGCTCCTGACAGTAGGGGGTGTGAAGTGAAAAGATGGCAGAGAAGGAGCACTTCAGGGGGTTATTGAAGTATTTGTTTCCACCATTTTAATGAGAGCTAGTGATCTCTTCCAAAAATTTGTTCCCTTCAGGTCACTTTTGCCTCATCTGTTTTCATTTCTAACTGTATTCTGATTTGCCCCTTTTCACAGATGGGAACAGGTAAGCAGGGCCCCAGGAATGCTCAGGTGAAGTGGGGTGCCCCTGGGGGGATGGAGTGTGACAAAGAGGTTGGGATAGACGCTGAAAGCTCTTAGGTGGAAGAGTGTTCCGCCTGTGAATTCCCTTATAGTTCCTGAAATTGTGCAGTCAGTCCGGGAGGAGGAAATTGCCAGTGTTAGTCTATCGTGACCATGTGGATTTTAAAAAAATGTCTATTTTTTTCTTTGTGGCTTTTAACAATAACTACACATCTCAGTCCTATTCTTTTTTATTTTTGAGTAAAAATGTATGTCCTTATAGAATGCAGTAATTGCAGGTAAATGGGCAAAATTTCCGCAACTGCATTTACTTAAGGCACTCATCAAATGCACGCAGCTGAGAATAAGCTGCTTCCTCAGATGGCAGTGGTAATACTAGTGCTCTGGGCACTGTTTACCCATCAGTCCTGTGAGGTGGTATGACTGGGATCCCATTTCACAGATTTGGAAAGAGAAGTGCAGACTGCCCGTCCACAGTCTCCTCCCTGGGAGGTGGCAGGCCAGCCAGGACTCCACACTGCACATGTTGTACTGTGACAGAAAGTTCTGTTTTGTGTTGCGGCACTCGCGCTTTCAGGTGATGTCCATAAAATGCAGTGCCAGCGGAAGTGCGTGTGAAGTGCAGCTTTTACACCCCCTGCACCTCTGTGTCTGGTCATGTCTCCTTTGGAAGGAAGTTGTTTGTAACCTGTGCAGATCATGAGCACCTGGGCCGAAGGTGTACCGAGGTCTCTGTGCCGAGTCCTGGGAAGGTCCTGCAGGTGTGCAAACTGGTTAATGAGCGAGAACCACACGCCCAATTCTAATGTCCTCATTGCGTTTCCATTTGCATTTCTATGCTGAGTTGATTGGGAAAAAATGTTCCCTGGGCTTCCTAGTAGATAAGATGCTGACTTTTTCCCTGTCAGGAACATAGCAATTAGGGCATTGGAAAAAGGAAAATAGATTCCCCAGCCTACAAGGCATACAGCTCTGGGTCTCACCCACTCAGATTGGGTGGGGCGGGGCAAGTCGAAAGAGGTGAACTCGTTGTGGGGGTTGACTCCTCCCTTCACCACCGTCTCCCCTCCCTCACTTATTTACTATGGGACCCCCAGCAAGCAGGAAGAGGCCCTGGGCCTCATAGCTACATGACCCCAGCACAGGCGCAGGTGACCTGACGCCTGTCATCTCAGCCCCTTGGACTTCAGCAGTGTCCCAGGTGGGGTGATGAGTTGTGTGGTCACGCAGTTGGAGCTTCCTCCCCTTTGGTGAGGGTCGCAGCCCTGCTGGAGCTCTTGTGGTCCGCTCCTCTGAGCCTGGGCTGGCTTCTGCTTACTGAGCTCCCACCTCTACCTCAAGTGAAGCAAGGGAAGAGATGCCACCGTGCGTGGGCTGGTAATCTCCTCCAGTTCACTGGGTCCCCAACACTAACTTCCTCCTGAGCAAGCTTCGCCCCCTTCCTCCCAGAGCATTCACACCCTCCCCCCCAGGCACTCCTGTTCTCTTTACCTTGTGAATTTGCATCTTTTTTCATCATCAATGAATATGTGTGAAAATACCAAGTGGGAGATGTCAGTTCACATTAAATCCATTTTTATGTCAAAATTTGTTTTCCCATCAGTATGTCTAAATTATTTGGCTTAATAAACACATTTTTAACCAGAATTTTAAAAATCTACTTTTGTTTGTACGCAGAAGGGAATTTGAGGTGCAAGAGGTGGGAAGGGAGGTAGTTAGAGAATTGAAATGAATTTCTCCTTTTTGTTTTTTACATTAGCAGATACATTACTTTTCTCAACTCTCTCTGTAGTTTCTTAAATTTCTTATTAGGAATTGAGTACAAAGGTTAATGATAGAGACGTTTAATTAGAATTTTTTTTTCCCCTGCTTGGAAATGAGGGTAAGGGACACCAGCACCTGAGCTAACATGAGCAGAAGTTACTTTAACCTTAAAAGCTAGTGAGTCCTAAGTGCTTGGCTTGCCCTCGCCGGTGAGTTGGCCCTTCTTCCTGGAAGGTTCTGCCCAGCATCATGGCCTCAAGGCTAACTCTCTTGTTAAGCAGTCAAGTCTTGTTCTGCCAAGTGGGACCATCTGGGAGAAAACTTCCAACTTAACTGTAGGTTACACTTAGAATTGATCCTGAAAACCAGCAAGTTACAACTACCACTTTTTTTTTAGTTGTCCTTACTTGATGGTAACAAAATTGTTCCTCCTAGGTGTCTTATGCTGTTCCAGGCTCTCTGTCCCCTGCTGGTCAGTGTAAACATCTGAAGGCCAGAACTTAGCTTGCTCCTCTTTGTATTGTCAAGCATCATGGGTCACAGTGTATTTGAGATGTATTTCTGATACATTCAGAAATGGAGAAAATTGTCAAAGCAAAGTAGGTTATCTGAAGTAACTTAGGCAAAGCACCTATAGTATCTGTCAAGGGGGTTTCTGATAGTTAAAACGTTACAGTAGTAATCGTTGACCATGCCATTTATATTTTTATTCACTTCTGTGCTTTGTGTTTTTAATCCCTACATCAGGAGTTTCCAACCCTTTCAAAATGGTCTGGAACACCTTTGTTATGTCAAGGACTTAGTTTTATTCCCAGTGATTGATCAGAATTTCAGTGACAACGGTAATTCTTTTAAGTGGATTTGTCTAATTAATCACAACAGTATCTACATCTCTTTTATAACTAACAGTGCGTGTATTTCCAAGACCTTTACTTGTCCACCAGACTTTGCTTATTGTGTACACATTGTTAAGGCCACTGTTTGGTCTATTGTATGTTTTCTTTTGTTTTAGCTTAAAAGCTTCTTAAAATCAGGAACATGTCATTTGGGGAGGAAAATCTCTGGGGCTTAACAGAGCACTGTGTGTAAATATGTCCTTTATGAATGCCAGGTGACAAAAAACATAGTTCTAAGCTTCGTCAGAGCACTGGCTGGTAGAAAGTTCTGCCAAATTCTTTGATGTTATTAAAGATACATCTTTTTAGTGAGTTTATGTTGGAATTAAATCCATGCTTGCTGAAGTGAAAATAATTTTTCAGTCCTTGAATTAAAAATTCTGTTTTTTTGTCGTGTTTACCTTATATGATATATTAATTAGGATAAATGAATTAACTGAAGACTTTTGAAGAAGAAATGGACATACACTGTGTTAACTTTGCTGAATACTTTAGGAGAAACTTTGATCTTTTATATATATGTGTGTGTGTGTAATTTAATGACTACTAAATATGATATATTTAGATATAATCACTGGTCACTCAAGTTAATTGATAGCTTATTTAAGACACTCAATGTTAGTTTACGTTTCTTCATGGATGGAAAACGAACAAACACGGTGTCTTGAAGGTAGAGCGGATTCGTAGGTGTTTGCTCATGAGCCAGGAGGAGCACACCTGGGAGAGGATTGTGGTTTCAATGCCCCCGCTGCCCCCTGCCAAATTTTAAACGCAAACCTTGGTTTATTGATGGGATGAAGTCCCTTTATCTTATATATAAATTTATAGACCAGCTGGAAAGCTTTGGCTTGGCCTCCTTGCTTGATGGTGTTCTGTTCTCTTCATACTCATAGGCAATAAAAAGGCAGGATGTTGTGGGTGACATAATGCAGGTGTTCTGGGATGTGGCTCTTTGTGATATATGACATTCACAGAGGCTTGACTTGCACTTAATAGACATCTTCACATGAGTGTCCGTTAGGCTGCCTCAGGCTGTACTTGGCCTTCTGGTACTGAGGGACTTAAGACAACAGCACAGGCTGCATAGAAAAGAAAGAAGGAACTTCAGTTTTGAGTTGTGGAGTTGGCTTGGCTTGCTGACTCCGCCATGCCTACTCTGTTGAAAAAAATCTCATAATTCAAAGCCTTTGGTATAACTCAGAATTCTTGGGTGAAGACACTGCTGCCTGCAAGGAGGCAGGGCCACCAGGCCTGTTTCCTGCCTGGAGGCCCCTGCCTCTGAAGTCCTGCATCCTTTTTGCTGTTGAGAAGGCGGAACAAAAAGCCACCAGATGCTCTCCTCCCAAATCACAGCCTGCTCTCCCCACCAGAGAAGCTTTTTGTGAGTAATTAATTAATGTTTGGGTGGCTAGGGCAGAACATAAATTTTTAACTACATTGTAAAAATCCCAAAGTAAAACTTGCTACTTCAAAGTACAAATTAGGAATATGTAAATATAATTTTACATATTAGAGAACTAACACAGCCACCTTAGCTGCCTCCGAATGGGTTCGTGTAGGGAGGGGACTGTTTTGGAGCTGTTGTCGACTATCTGTGACGAGATGGATGCTTCCCGTCTCCAAACTCCAAACTGTAGACCGCCACTCTCAATTTCTAACTGCTTGAAGCACTCTGAGCCTCAGGGGCTAACTTGCTGCATGTGAAGCTCTTGCTGCATGCCTTGGCACTCTGCCAGGCAGTGAGACCCTCACAGTAAGACCCAGGACAGTCCTTTCCCTCAAGGAAAGACCCCCATTAGAAGGGGGGCGCTGATGAGCATTTAGATAACTGCTCTGCAGTGGGATATGGGCTCGGGGTGCCGTGAGAATGCAGGGGGGAGGGTCTGATCCAGCAGCGGGGGCTCTCAGAAGGGTGGGTCTGGTCTGAGTCTTTCAGGATGAGTTGGGAAGGTGAAGAGTGTGTGCGTATTGGGAGGTGAGGGGGTGTTTTAAGCTGGTCGGGGTGGAATGTGTGGGGACGTTCACCGATGAGCGAGGGTGAGTGTTAGAATTCCTGGAGTGAGTGTGGGGAGAGGGTACTGAGTGCGGAAGTAGTGAGGCTGCAGAGGTAAGCAGGCATCGAGTCGTGGGGGACTTTTTGCTATGTTATGGAGCTTGGGCTTTATTTGAGGGCACTGAGAAGCCACTGAGGAATTTGAGAGGAGTAAACTGATGAGATGTGTGTTTAGGGAGAGTGGCAGAATGGCTCAGAGGGAGTCTTGAACAGTGGTTAGGAGATTGCTGGAGTAACCCACTTGAGGGAGATGCTGGCCCCTGGAGGCTGGGAGACATGGTGCTCCAGTTAAATCCTGGAGTCCACAGGAGGCATTGTGAAGATGGAGGCAGGGAGAAGCCCAGGTTCCTGGTTTGGCTGCGTGGTGGATGGTTTGTGGGGCCAGGTACTGCTGGGACCCACCCAATGGGAGCATGTTTGTGGAGATGAGGATGAGTTCAGGGTTAGACATTTAAGCGGAGGTGGCTATACCATAGTCATGCAGGTGCCGGCTTCTTCATGACATGTCTTTGTTCCAGTGACGATAGTCACTGCTTGGCATCAAGACCCACCGTAATGGTCTCCCCCCATAAATCCTATGTTTTATGAGATATCTCCTCCTATTCTGATCCCTCTGGCCCTGGTTTCTCCATCACGAGTGTGTGTCCCACCGACTCTTGTGTGTTGCTCTCCTGCACAGACTGAGTTCAGCAGGGGCTCTGGATTATGTTTATGTACAAAGTCCCATCCCACTCCATCTGCCTCCATGCAGAGCAAATTGGTTTGCACTGAGAGAAGTTTTAGTATCACTAATTTATACCACTTCTCTGAAATTGAAAACCTTTCTCTGTCCTTATTCCTTATGTAATAATCAAAAAGATAATTATATAGGAAAAGGAATAGAATTACAATATAGCTTTATTTTCCACAGGCTTTTACTGAATATGATTAGAATCTGTACTAAAAAAATACATGTGGGCATTAGAGTTTTTCCTTCTCTTATTTGTTAGAGGGCAGGTGTGCTAACGTGTATGAAATGTTCCATGTAATGATTAAACAGAGTGTCTTTTAGCAGTCAACCTCACATGGTTTCATATAAACCAAACCATTTGATACAGTGATCAGATTGTATCAGTCGTTTCACTCTGTGGTTCATTTGATCACACTCAGTTTCTAAACAGGCATCCTGAGAGGCTCTGCTTATGTAAAGCAAGTCTCTTTTTGGAGTAGGCCAGCATCGCAGAACCAACTGTATGCACATGTATGGATGTGTGTGTATGTATGTAGCTTAGGATGGGTGACTAGATCCCAGAGTACAGTCTGGCTGAGCTTTCCCCAGGGACATCTCCTGACAGGTTTTACAGGCGCACACTCTCAGAGGCACGTGCACAGACAGATGTATGTGTTCTTTATTCTGGCGTTTGGCAAACATGAGGATCAATTTTCTCCTTGCTTAGCCCTCTGCTGGTCCCTGGTGATCCAAAGATGAATGGCACATCTGGGCACCTGGTTGTTTTTTGATTTATGAGATCATGAGAAGGTAGAACTCTTTTATAATTCTCCCTTTTTTTGACTATTGAAATAATCCCTTCCATTGGTCTATTAGTTACTCTTTTTAATTAACTTCTAATATATAGCCAATTCCTAATTAAATCATGTTAAAATCTACATTGTTTCATTTATGTTAAAATATATATCATAGTTTAAAAATATTTTTTATTATGATCTTTTGGTTATTTTTTTGTGTCCTCTGTGTTTTGTGCTCAAGATAAAAGCCAGAGCTATTTTAAGCTGAAATGCCCTTAACTCCCTCGAATAAATCAAACTTATGGCACTATTTTTTCCTTAAAGGTATGATGTTACAGGCTATTGCTTCTAAAATCATGTGAAGGAATAAATCAGCCAGTCTGACAGTTATAACCATAAAGGTTATAAGCAGAAATTATAATGCTGGACTGTGAAACCCCATCCATATTCCTGTGTGGTTGTCTGTAAACATGTCCGTAATGTTGATATAAGTACTTAATTCACTTTATATGCATTTTATAAACATTTTATATGTGTGGATTATAGTAATGTATTTATGTAAAATGATAAAAGCATTGCATTATATATTTTGATTTTTTTTTAATATGTTAGTAAAGAAGACATTTATACCATTTCATTTATAACCTTGTATCTGTCACCCTGTAAACATTTTCATAGACGATCCAGGCTGGTTAAAATGCTTCTTTCCTACGCAACCCTAATCTAAATGCTTGCCCAACTAAAGCCTTGCTAGCGCAGACATCGTGCCACCGCTCCCTGCGATCTGTGACTAATCCTGCAGGCACTGCAGAGAAAGGTCCGGGAGTCGGAACTGCGGCCGGCCTGCCTGCCTGGAAAGGGTGACGTCACCTCCATTTGCGCATGTGTGGCGCTACTGATGCAGAGATTTATCACCCTGCTCTTTGTGTTCAGAGGTGCGTGCACGCACGCGTTTCCCCTAAAGAAACTAATGAGTAAAATTCGGTAATTACCACCAAGACTTGGCACTAATACTAACCCTCCTGCTTACTATTTAATGTTCCTCTTTGTTCTTTCAAAATGCTGCTTTATTTATTAACGCATTTTTGTTACTACTACAACCTGACTTTTTCTAAGTATGGAATTTTTAAAAATCTCTCCCACTTTCGATTTTCCCATTTAGTAAGTACTAAAGTAGTGTATCTGACAGGTAAATGAGACCTCTGAAAATGGATGAGAGGATAGTTTCTCTTGTGTATTGTGTTTTAAGAACAAATCTCAGTGTAGGAGGTGAGGCACAGTTCAGAACAGTCTGCCAGCTCGTTTGATTCAGCTCAAATGATCAAGAAATAGCTATGGTTTTTTCTAACACTGTTTTTACTAAAAGAACCGTATGACTAGTTTAATTTGAGGAATTTGTAAATTCAAATTACTAGTATCTGCCGGTAGTCCTGGGAGAAATATGGGGGAAAAAACTGACCTGTGTTTTAGTTTAAGAAATGTAAAATTTGATTTGTTTTTAGACTCATTTGATTTATTTTAATTTTTTTAAAAGCAGTTATGTAAAAAATACTGTTGGGATAATGTGCTGCATAAAAGGTTTTGCTCGTTGTGAAAATATTTCTATGGTGCTTTTTTCATTTTGAAATTAAAAACTTGGGATTGTTGTTCCTTTTTTTGTTTGCTGTTTTAAAAAAATTTAATACTAAGGAAGTGACCAAGTGCTTGAGCATTCCACTCAGAGTGACTCGCTTCATAAAGGTATTTTTCAACAATAAGAATACAGCACCTCCTTGCAGACTCTCAGGGTAAAAAATGAGAAATTGATCTGACCAGTAGGGTATTAGATAGTTGAAGTTTCAGACCATTGATTCAACTAAAAGATTTTCCATTGTCGAATGATAACTTGTGGAAGATTTCCTCTTAGGGCAGAAAGCTTAATTTTCCTTGTTGTAAGTATAAATCATACTATAGGAATGGCTGTCTGAAGAACCCCAAGCTTATATTTCACAAACCTAAAATAGAAGTGCTAAAGACCATTGGGATGCTTGAGCGGGGGTTCAGGGGCAAGAAGCTGGAGAAGGATGTTCATTTGTTAGTTTGTTCATTCATTCATTCTTCCAGCCACCCCATGTTTATTGGCCATCTGTGCCTGGCTGTGTCCTAGACATGAGGATACAGCAGAGAACACAACAGATCCATCCTATGGCTAGCAGGCTGATTTAAGAGAAGTTAGAGAAAAACTGTCCTCTTGATGGGCAACATGATGCTTATCATTTTAAGAGATGTGAATGATTTGGGGGCAGAGGTTTAAAATGTATCTCAGATTGACATGCTACTGAACCAAATAGCAATTTAAAAGGTGACAATAGAATCAATTTTGGCAAGTAATATCATGCTGAAGCTTGTGGTTGAGATATTTTTAATGACTATATTAAAGCCTCTAAATATTCGAGTTTGTTTTAGGAAAAGATATTATTTGTGTTGATGAAACTGGGAGAGGGAAGAAAATCGTCAACCACTAAGCACATTTACATTTAGTTCACAACAATAAAATCTGATTTTTAACCCAAACCCATTTACTTCAATAACATTGTAACAAATATCAATATGAAGATCTTAGAGTTAATGGTAAATGTTATCATGGGAACATTCTGCTCAAATTCCTCACAGACTTGGTTCAGAAGAGCAGGACTCCCCTGGGAAATGTTCTCGGTACGAACCGGTGAACCTCGTCTGACTGTCCTGTGCTGTGTTTACCATTCCCTGGAGCTAGCATTTCACCAAAATTCACATTGGTTTCTTTGTCTCAGCGAAATGTGCTTTAAATTTTAACGGGAACCCAGTCCGTCTTTCTGCACATTTCAGTATAGGCTCTATGTAATTTAAAAAGTTTGTAATTCAAGAAATGGGCAAAACTGAGGGACCTCTGACTTTGGCCATTTACCTCTTAGTTACCACCTTGCTCTTCTTTTTCTGCCCTTTCTCTCCTAATTTTACCAAAACTCTATTTGTGGCACCCCCTTACACCTATTAGTGGCATTTTCAAACTCCCTTGGTGGCACTTAGAAGTAAAACTGCTGCTGCCTCCTGGTCTGTGGCACAGAGATGTGGTCTGGGATCTCAGAAGCATCACTCCAAGATGGATTGCCATTCCTTTGCTACTCCATGAGCAGGGGGAGAGGGGTGTGCTTCTGGGATAGTCGCTGAGGTGTAAGAACCACAGCTGGATCCTTTAATGCAAGAGGAAAGAACACAGTAGGAATGGTCTTGTCTGCGGTGTAATCTAGAATCACTGGAAAAGCACAGAAGCTGTTCATTCATTCATTCATTCATTCAGTTAGTAGTCACACACTCTGTTTTCATAAATATCTCTTCAGGGCATGGAACAGAATCTGTCTTTTTGGTCTGAGGACCTTTCCTGGCTTGAGTTCTTCCTGCTTTTTATTGAAAGTTATGTGATGTGTTTAATCTACTTTTTGTATGTATACATGCTTCCTCAATCTTCTGCTTATTGAATTTGTTTTTAAAAATGGAAACGAGCTTAAAAATAATACTTAGATGACTGTCATAATAGCCACAAACTCAATATCTTCACGTGGTTTTATATTCCTGCTTTTTTCCCCTATTTTCTGTTTTAAAAGTTTTAATTGACAATTTTAATAAAATCAACATCTTTTTTTCTGTGACATATTCAACAAAAATTTTGTAAAACTGGTTAGAATTTATGTTCTAGTCTCTGTTTAGACATGTACATGTATCAAAGTAGAAGTCTAACACATTTCAACACGAGTTTAGCCAGTGATTCATGTGCCTTTCCTCCTCTAGGAAGACTGTGAGTCTTATTTAATTTAGGGGAGAAATTCAGGAACTGATAGGCTAAAGTAACTATAGTTTTCAGAAACTAAAGATACATGGGAGTGAGTCTGTGGCTTATAGTGGGACAAATAGGAAATCAGGATTTTCTGTCGAGATTGTTAAGTTTTGTTTTCTTCACCTTGCTTTCACATCAGTATGATATTCTTCCTGTGGGGTGGCCTGGAACACCGCAGCTCTAAGTTCCATCATTCACTCCATCCAGGGTATTAATAAATGGGTGTGGTTCAGAGAGTCAGTGGGAATTGTCAGTAATGCTTTGAAATTATTATGTAGGTCACACAGCTCTCTTTTGAGGTACCGGCACTGGGATTAGGACATTGTACTTGATGAGGGTTGTGTGAGAGGGAGCTGGGCCCACGTGGGGCTCCTGTTTCTATAGGGTGGGGATCCGGGACTGCACTTGGTGGTGGGCACTTCTCTGAGGGCTTCGCTGTGTTCTGGCCAGGGCATCTGTGGGCATAGGCTATGTGGAATGGTAGGAAGCATAAGTTTTCTTCTCTGCTAGCAATAGAAGGGGAATCCTCGTTTCAAATCCTTGTGGATTGGGATCTACAATGGGGCTTACTCCTTCCTTGTATTTCTGTCATTTGATCTGCCTCCTCACTTGTGTGGGTCCCATAGCACTTCTGCTGCTTATGGAACTTTTCGTACTCTGCCTGGTTCTGTAGGCATTTATAAACTTATCTCCTTGAGGGCCATTGTGGTGCCTAATTCCTCTTTGTCTTTGCCCCACTACCATCTACGTCCACCTCAGATGGACTTGGGATGTAATCAATCTCTGTAGATGTGTTCAGTGAATTATCGAATGACTGGCAGTGAATTGCTGAGACTAGGTTGCATCCATTCAAGAGTTTTGAAGGAACCTTAAGGATGAAATTGCAGAAGTCTTGGCTCTTGTTTTGCCTTTTATAAATAGCCACTGTTTTAAAAGCTTGGTGGGTTGCCAGCACAACGCATGGTATATTGGAAAGCAAACTGGCCTGGTAATCTGGAGGCCTGGGTTCTGTTTCTGTCTTTCATGACTAGCTAGGTAGTGCTGCTAAGCCTTCTGGACCTCGGGGTTCTCATCAGGATGTGTTTACTGCCGTCTTTCGGTGGTCTCTAGTGATTATCAGAGTCGTAGTTAAATCCTGTTAAGCCCAGTTCTTAGTACGTGTATAGTTGTTCTATGGACAGGAGAGATTGCTTAAAACAAATCACACTGTTAATCTACTCATTCTTTGTTTCTGTGAATGATATGTTGTAGAGCCTGGATTGTGTTGTATTCCTCCAAAAGAGGCTGACTTTGTTGTTGTTTGGTTGCTTGCGTTAGCAGGCTACAAATTTGGCTGGACTCAAGCTACAAATTCTGCATCCTGTGGACTGGGCAGCAACTCGAATCTCGGGTCAGATCTTTTATCCTTAGCTTGGCGCTTGGACTGCTTGGAGCTTGCCCTGAACGTGTGAGTCTCAGGGGACAGGCAGAGATTTGGACCAAGTTTATCCACAGAGTTTATGGCCCCCCCGTATCCTTTTCACTATTTCTCTCAATTTCAGCTGCTGGGTCACCCTGAGCTGTATCCTAGTTCTTGCTTTAGCAGCTCCATGTGGCTCAGACTGGGCCCTGCTCTCAGGCTAAAAGCTCTCTTAAAGCCATTTCCTTTTTCCTAGAGTCTCTCCCTGCTTTCGGTCACTCTCCTGTGCCTCGAGATAGTTGTTTTTTTTATGGATTTAATCTGTGGCAGGGCTGGTCCAGTAGGAGCTACTTGGGCATACCAGAGGTGGAAGCTCCATTTGTTTCCTTAGAGTACTCTTCTTGTTCCTAATTCCAGGTCTGTATCTCATACATTGGTTGTATTGCCACACTAACATTTTGGGTGCTTTCTTTGTACTATTTTGGCAAAAACAAACAGGAAAATAAGGATGGGGCAGTAGTCTTTTATTTTTTCTAGGGATTGCTCCGCCAGTGATGATAGTCGCTAGTTTTGATGAGGATGGCCAGCATCTTGAACCTAGGTTACCTCTGTTAGAGACCTCCAAGAGAAACATCCTGAGGCGTTGTTATGACTATGAACATTTTTGATCCCAAACTCTCATGTGGGCATTTGCCCTGGTGAGCTGGGCCAAACATGTTTGGGCTGCAAGAATTCCTTTTGCTTAGATGGATGTTGGCTTGGCCTAAATTGCCTGCTGCATGCTTCTTTTCCACAGTATTTCTACTTGGCCTTCCATGACATTGGGGGCACGGGGAGAGTTGGTTTGCAGTGAGAAGAGGGACCTTAGCCACCCTGTGAAGCAGGCGGCACCAGGCCATCTTGCCACATTAGCCAGTGACATTCCTCCAGGGGGACATGACCCAGAAAGCCTGGAAGACAGAGCCAAGAGGGAGCTGTGGCTAGTCCCCAGCTATTTATAATCCCTTCTCTCCTCCCTCCTCGTTTATTTTTAACCAGACACTGATAGGAGGAGGCTTTAGCTCCCCCTAGAGGCGTTGGTGTGCCGTGAACGGCAGATTTTAAAAAATAGTGTTGGTGCTTTACATGCCAGTGTTTACATTAATCTACAAGATTGAAATGAAGATTTTTGAAATGTTCTGGACTGATTTTATATGCGGTCTTTTTGAGACTGGGTCTTTATTGCTAGAAATGGCCAAGAGCCTGCTTGGTACAGGAGCCTCTAGATTTTGGTGCAAATCATTATTTCACATAGAAATAGAAGGTAATTCTGTGATCAGAGACTTTCCTTTATAGAATTCAAATGTTTTCAAATGATGATATTTCTGAAGTTGATTTAGTGGGTGCGAAGAAAGCTGCTGTGTTGGCACTGGATAGAATGGTTAAGAAATTAAATGTCACACAAGCAACCTAGTAATTTTGTTTTCTCCTTATGTATTTCAGGGTTTCGAAAAAACGATGAAATGAAAGCTATGGATGTTTTGCCAATTTTAAAGGAAAAAGTTGCATACCTTTCAGGTAAAGTTTAACTTTCTAATCTGCTTTGTTGTTCCTTCTCACTGCTCTGACACAATATCAGGGTCTGAAATACTCGGCTAGCTCACCTGCCACACACGCAAAAGCATTGGCATTCAGTGGGTTTTTAAGTGCTTTATTCTTGTAGCATTTTCCTAAGATATTAGTGCCCAACGTCTTTTCTTCTAGCTGACAGGCTTATTCAAAGTCAGATCTCATTGGTAATTAAAATATGTTTGTGCCTGTCATTCAACAAACATTTGGCTGTTTTGCCCCAATCAGTTCAGTAAAACAACTGACTTTTTAAAGCCCATCATCTCAGCAGAAGTGGTGACAATGTGACTGTATATGGCTGTGTCCTGAATTCCTTACCTCTGTTTCTTGTACTCTGGTCTTGGAGTTCCTAGAACCCATGTAGTGGACTGCGAAAGCCTCTGTGATCTCTACCTGCTTGGTCCTCCACTTCATTTAGAACTTGGTCCTTGGGGCACCTGGCCCTCCTGCAGCTTGGTGACAGACTCTGGATCAATCTCCCAAGCTTTGGGGCACATAACTGCCTCTCCCCTACACATAGAGGATCAGCTTTAGGGCTTTTTTGGGCTTTCTCCCTCCTGTGTGAACAGAACAGCCATTGGCAGCAGTTCACTTGTTACAGAACAAAGGTTTGCAAGATTTTTCTGCTCTGTTTTAGCAGGAAGTAAATCTGTAGATTGTCATGTGCTGTTAGACAGTCTTCCTGGATGTGTTTCCCTTGATAAATTTTTATCTTTCTCAAACAGGCATACTATGCTGAGCTGAAGTCTCCTCTTGAACACATTTTATTTTAAATTTATAACACTGCTAACGGCTTTTCTATGTTTTATGTGTCCTTTTGGCATGTGGGACTGGTATATATTCAGGATGCAGCTTCCTATGGTCTTTTTGCTAATCTTACCTTGCTTTATATCCAGTAGTGTTTTTTGGCCCCTGTTAAACACTCGTGATTTTGATGAAGTAAATCTAATTCAAAATGCATTTGGGAGGTTAATGGAAGAGTAGAAAGTTCATGAAAAGAAGAAGGTGCTTTAGATTCTTGGGAATACATGGTAAAAATAAAATGAAAGAAAAAAACTCTTGGCTTATAATACACTAAGTTTTAAAAGTAGCGTTTGGTCTTTTCTGATCATTTACTGACAAACTGCATAATATGGACTCATGCTAGTTTCGTGAAGTCCTGACTTTGTAGTTTACAGAGAGATTTTAAAGTAAATGGAAAGACTCTACTTATAAATATTAGAGGCATCAGTAAGAAAGGCTTAAAGAAAGCCAATCCTACATATTCATTAGTTTTTTATTTTAGAGTTTGCCTCTGTGACAAGAGCACTTGCTCCTTCTGTCCCCTCTTTTATTCCTAAACTCATGTTAATTGCACTTTCTTCTTTTGTTAAACTCGTGGAGATGCATGTAAAGAACAATGCAAAGTTAAGATTGATGATTTTTGTTTGTATTCATTCTTTTATTAGTCATTGAATACAGGATATTTTGTTAAATGGCATTTTTTTAATCTAAATTACGGTCAAAATTAAAACTGCTTCCCTTTTAACTAATTAAAGAAATGAAATCAGGGCCGGACCCATGGCCTAGTGGTTAAGTTTGTGTGCCCTGCTTTGGCAGCCCAGAGTTCCACCAGTTCGGATCCTGAGCGCGGACGTGGCACCGCTCATCAGGTCATGCTGAGGCGGCATCCCACATGCCACAACTAGAAGGACCCACAACTAAAATAATACAACTATGTACTGGGGGCTTTCGGGAGAAGGAGGAAAAACAAAAGAAAATCAGCAGTCTTTCAAAGTTTATTATGAATCTTTACTAAAATCTTAAATTCTGCAGGGTTAATTAAAGTTGGATATCTTTAGTGGGGAGGGAAGTTTTGCATTGTTACAAATTAGTATGAAACTGTTTTTAAATGATAAAGATGGTAGGACTTCCACCAGCTGTGTTAGCAAGATGAAGTTCATAGGTGCCACCACAATTTTATAGTATTTCCTGATTTGTGACCAGAATTGGCAAGTTATGTTAGCATGAGGTCATTGCTGATTGCCTTAGGCTTGCTATTTTTAGGAAGGGAAAAGGAAAACAAAATCAGTAAATTAAAAACAAATTGATTACTTGTGTGTTGAACTTTTTTTTGAAAAGTTATAATGAAAGAGTAAAATTTTTACCTCTGATCCTATCCTTTTTTTTCTTGAGATATAATTCACATGCCATAAAATCCACTTTTTTTTTTTTTTTAAGATTGGCACCTGAGCTAACATCTGTTGCCAATCTTTTTCTTTTTCTTTCTTCGTCTTCTCCCCAAAGACCCCTGGTACATAGTTGTGTATTCTAGTTGTAGGTCCTTCTGATTGTGCTGTGTGGGACCCCATCTCAGCACGACCTGATGAGTGGTACCATGTCCGTGCCCAGGATCCAAACCCTCAAAACCCGGGGCTTCTGATGCGAAGCCTGTGAACTTAACTACTTGGTCCCGGGGCCGGCCCCAAAATCCACCTTTTAAAAGTGTCCAATTTGGTGGATTTTAGGTTATTCACAAGGTTGTGCAGCCGTCACCACTATCTAATTCCAGAACATGTCATCACCCCCAAAGACCCCCATCCCCAGTCCCACTTCCTCCACCGCCCAGCTCTGGCAATTGCCAATCTGTTTTCTGCTCTGACCTCATTTTTGAAATTATTGAGGGATAGTTATTATGGTACCTTTGTAAAAGTTCTCCATGTGAGTGGCTTTTAGTAAATTAAATCTAAGTGGGATAGCCAGGGCTTTGAAAAAGCAGGCCAAAAGCTCAGTGATTCTGTGAGGTGCTTACTAGCTCAAGACCTCTAAAAAACTAGTGAGGAGTCCTTGGACTTGAATATTTCTGATCCTCACTCAGTCTCATCTCCAGGTACTTTAGAAAGTAATCTTCATTGCACTTACATAAGATAGCAAAGAACTACTTCCTGCATTCAGAGGGTGAATTAAATGAGGTTAGATGATGTATCTGACTTCGTGCTGGAAGTCAGGAGGAGGGGCAGTAAAAGAAGTGTCCTGTAGTTTATATTTAACGTTATTTCTATAGATAGATTATAATGTAGTATATATTTATAGTATACATATTTAATGTATCATATATACTTAATGTCCTCTGTGTGTGTGTATGAACATTTTATATATATATGTCAACTACTACATGTGGTTCCTGTACTGCTAGGGTTCGGACTTTAAAAGAACTCACAGACAACCACCAGAATTAAGAACACTTTTTCACCCTTAACTTTCAGCATCAACATTTCAACATCCCAAAGGGGAGAGAATAGTATAATGAATTTCCAGAAACCCAAGGTTCACTTCAATAATCTTGTTTCATCTGTATTCCTTTAAAAGCTTTAAAAAACCTCAGTACCTTTAACAGATCTAAAAATGAATAGTAATTCTTTAACGTAAAAAAGCCAATCAATGTTCAAATTACCCTGCTTGTCTCATAATTTGTTTTACTGGATATATACTGCAATTGGTTGACATGTCTGATGTCTCTTTTAATCTGTACATTCTTCCTTCTCCTCCTTTTGTTTTATCCCCTTGTTTGTGAGGTGAGGAAACCAGATGTTCTCCTGTTGATTTCTCTCCATTTTAGCTTCGCTGGTTGCATCCCTGGGTGGTCATTTAACATGTTCCCCTGCTCTTGTGTTTCCCATAAACTAGGATTGATTAGACTTAGATTTTGAAGGGAAGGAGGCAAACATCCTTAATGGGTGTTGTTGAGTAGTTCTATTGGGTGTTTTACTGGGGGAGTCTGCCTGTTTCTTTTTTATGATGTTAACCATTCATCGATGATCATTGCTTAGATGTGTTATTTTATTAGGGTTGCAAAATTGTGATATTCTAATTACATCCTTTGTTCTTTATTTATCAACTCGGATTTTCCATAAAGAAGAATGTCCCATCATCAGTTTCTTGGTTACCCTGAGAACACAGTTCATATAGGAAAAGCAGGGTAAATGATTGATTCTTGTCCTTTACCAGTTTTCAGACTAATAAAAAATGACTGTTAGTCATTTCAGACTAATAAAAAAAAACAATTGAGGTGTATTTTTGGTATCATTTTAAGCTCATGATTTTAAGTATAGTTGAAGTATTTCAATTCATTGTACAGTTTTTTTTTTCTCTTATGAAGTTAAAATTTTCCCATCTTTGGCCAGTGGGAGGAGCCTCTTCAGATTGGTTCTTGAATCCGTGTACCATGGTAGTACCGCTTTTCTCTTTGCTGATGTCAAAGATGGTTCGGGCCCATCTCGTCTGTTTCCTGCTCCATATCTGCAGTCAGCCGTCCTCTAAAGAGCCCTGGTTCCTTTGTGTGGGGAATGGTGCAGGGTGCTGGGGAAGCTCGCTGTTACTGGGTGGGTCACTGTTTTTGTGCCTCTTCAGTGGACACATCTAGGAAATATGTGTGTATATATATGTTTTTTAATGAGAAAAGATGTCATGATTCCATACTAAAATTTCCAATTCAAATTTAGGATTACAGATATTTTATTTTTCTTTGACTTTGTATTTGTATATCCTTTTCCTTATGCTAAAAATCTTAGTTCCTGCCCTCATCAACATAATTACTTATTTACATTATAATACTGATGCTGTCACCACAGAATGACCACCAAATGTAATTTAATACTTTTGTTATTGTTTTCTTGTCCTAGGCAAATTCCACTACGGATGTACAGTCCTATTACTGTCAGTGTACATCATGTTTTAAAGTCACATGAAATAGTTCATCTCTGTGTAGATCAGGTTCTTACCAACTTGAAATTTAGGATCACTTGTTTTATTTTGCTTTACAGTTTTAAAGTTTAAAAAACCACCTAATCTTGCTTCAATATTAAGTAAAACATGTATATCATTCTAGGGCAAAAACTATAAAAAAGGTAAAGATAAAGTGTAGTCAAAGAAATCTAGCTTCTCTCTTTGCCTTCTCTACCCTCTACCTTCCCTCCCCCATGGGAAACCTTTTTTGTTTTTGTTTTCTCTGGTTTTTGGTTCATTTCTTAGACTTTTAAAATATGAGCACTCTCTCTATTCATCTGTCTACTCTCCTTCCCCCCTCCCCTAGATAAACAGGAATGCAGTGTGCATCATTTTCTCTGCCTTGCTTGTTTCATTTTCACAGTATTCCAGAGAGTAGTATATAACAACATATATCTTTCCTTTTACAGTTGTCTATAACTACTGTGGTTATAGACCATAGTTTATTCAACCAGTTGCCTATGAATGGACATTTTGGTTGCTTTTTTGGAATAGCTTTTTTGGGGGCAAGGTACACATCCACCTTTGCAAGTGGAGGTATTGGCAGGAGTTTAGGATTTGATTGCCCAGAGGTTTGCTGTTAGTATTGTGACTACTGACCCTAGTTCTTCTTGTTCCCGTTTTACAAAATTCCACATTTCCTGGAAAGGGAAGGGGGCACTCCCTTCTCTCTCAGGTGTTCTTGTTAGCACCTAGCACAGTCTGAGGCCTTAGGGGCTGGCCAAAAGGCCTTTTCAAGTGCTCTGCTGAGTCCTCTTAGAGTCTTCGTTTGAAATGTTCCCAGAGCCGGTTCTGGTCCTCAGGACTAGGCAGCAGAGCAGCAGGCAAGCTGCTGGCCTTGGCTGCTCTTAGAGCTGGGCCCAGTGGACGCCCTTGTAACAGAGCTTTGTTAGTTGCTAGCAGACGTGCCTTTTCAGAGCTTTCCTTTGTAAGTCTGCTTTTCATGGTCAGCGAGTTAGACTGTACCTCAGGGGGATGTAAAGAATCGTCTTCAATGTTCTAATCCGAAATTCAAACGAAGGCCATAGAGAGAAAAATACAGTCGGGTCATTGAAATTTACATTGTACTTTGCAAAGTAAGTATGCCCTCCTTACAAGAGAAGTTTATTCTAATTGGGTGAAAGGTGAGTTCCTAATTCATTTAAAGAAAAAGAAGCAACTCTGAATCTAGCTGCTTCTGTGGTCAGTCTGGGTCTCACTGCTTAACACCCCAAGTTCCCTGGAGTTTGCCTTTTAGAAGAGGGAAGTGAGTGTCTCTGGGTTTAAGGAAATAAGTGCCACACAGATATTTATAGCTGTAATGTGGGACCTGTAAAACTCAGTTCATTTAGCATCTGTGTTTCTATAGGAATGTTCATCAGGCATTTCTGTTTTTAACTTCCTGATACCTGAGGGAAGGTATTTTTAATTAACTTTGGGTGGCATATAGAGGAAGAGTCCATTCGTTCAGCAGTTATGTATTGAGAACCTTTTCTGTGCTGGTCTCTCGCTAGGCATTGAGAGTACACACTGTTATCAGTCAGGGAACAGAGATGCCTGCCTCCACAGGGCATGCAGTCCAGCTGGGGAGACAGACAGACAACAGCAGGTGTGAGTTACATAGTTTACTAGAAGGGAGAGGTGTCTGAGGAACTAAATGGAGTATGGGGAGAGGCAGGGTAGAGAGGATGCAGTTTTTATAAGTTGTGAACAAAAACTTTACTTTCTGTTTCGTTTTTACTAACACAGCACTTGGATAGGCGGATACTCCTGAATGAGCTGTTGGTGTTGATTACAGACATGTAGGGGTCCTACGTAGAATTCGTGCATAGATATCCTGTGACGTTGGGAGGTGCAGGAAATGGATTTCCTCCCTTTTCATTGTAGAAACTAAGGCACTGAATTTCCATCTATAAAATGGGACTGACGTCTGTCCTGCCTGCCTCACCGTGAGGCCATGGGTGGACATCACACACACATGAGTATATCTAGTAGATGAAGCTTTTATGAGCTGCAGCAGTATTATTTTTATTAGTTTAAGAACAAGAACTTTGAACTTGTAACTTTTCTGCCTCACGACCCGGACAGTATTTCCACGTGGGTACCTCTGTGACATTGGCAGCCAAGCTAAGTCTTGGGGAATATGATCGAAACAGATGTTTGTGCAGTAGATTGTAAGCTCCTTGAGGCTCAGAGACTACATTTTTCTGAACTAATACTGCATTTCATCTTGTTCTGAGATTTTTTTTAACTTCACTGGGAGTGGTTAGCAGATGGGTGATTGGCACCTGCCTGTCACTGACTGTGACACACCACAGATTGGAAGATGCACCCCAATGCAGGGAGGTTAGCATATGAAAGCAAACTATTATTTAAATAGAGAATAGGCAATTTTTACTTCATAGGTGATTTTTTGTTTTGTTTTGTTTTTTAAAGATTTTATTTTTTTCCTTTTTCTCCCCAAAGCCCCCTGGTACATAGTTGTATATTCTTCGTTGTGGGTCCTTCTAGTTGTGGCATGTGGGATGCTGCCTCAGCGTGGTTTGATGAGCAGTGCCATGTCCGCGCCCAGGATTCGAACCAACAAACACTGGGCCGCCTGCAGTGGAGCGCACGAACTTAACCACTTGGCCACGGGGCCAGCCCCTTCATAGGTGATTTTTGATGAAGTTTTAAAGCTATTCTAGTAAGCTTTCTGAAACTCTATTCTGGGAAAAGGAAAAAGATAAAGTGAAGTTTTTTTCCTTTAGATTGAAATTCAAGTTTAGGTTTAAATAGCTTTTTTTTTCTTCCTCCCAAAGTCCCCCAGTACATAGTTGTATATTCCAGTTGTAGGTCCTTCTAGTTGTGACATGTGGAATGCCGTCTCAGCATGGCCTGATGAGCGGTGCCATGTCCCCGCCCAGGATTCGAACCCCTGAAACCCTGGGCCGCAGAATCAGAGCGTGGGAACTTAACCACTTGGCCATGGGGCCAGCCCCTAAATAGCTTTTTTAAGGACATGAATGAGAGCCTGTGTGGTGGATGAGCTGGCCAGCAGGTCTCAGGGCTCCTCGTCAGTGCTGCCGGCTTGGGGAGAATCTCTGGTTGGGACTTGAAGCGGTGCTACGAGGCAGCGATAATTCCCCACGCCTGCGTGTGGTTCTCACTTCCGAAGTGAACAGCATGGCCATGTGCAGTGTGCACGCCTGTGGACTTCCCATGTTACTGTCTCTGATGGGCAGATTTTGGATTCTACTTTTCATACTCATGGTAGAGCAGGCCTTGCTCGCATTTTGAGATATGATGACCCCAGAGGGAGGAGAGTTGAATGTGGGTCAGTGACATTTAGTCTCCTTACTGAATCAAACATTAAGTTGCATTTAAATTCAGAATGGTGGTCTAGAAAAGTGCTATTCTCTTTACTAAAAGTGGGGTGAATGTTTTAATCCAAATGTTATACTGTATTTTTAAAAACTCAAGTTTCTATGATATGTATTGATCTATAATAATTTTTCTTTTCTTTTTTTGAGGAAGATTAGCCCTGAGCTAACGTTTGCTGCTAGTCCTCCTCTCTTTTTGCTGAGAAAGATTGGCCCTGAGCCAACATCCATGCTCATCTTCCTCTACTTTATATGTGGGACGCCTGCTGCCACAGCATGGCTTGATAAGCAGTGTGTAGGTCCATGCTTGGGATCCAAACTGGTGAGCCTCAGGCCACTGAAAGAGAGCATGTGAACTTAATCGCTATGCTGCTGGGCTGGCCCTGATCTATATTTTTGATCAAGGAGATTGATTCTTTTTTGACAAGAATGAAAAAAAATGTTGACATTGTTACCAGTCTTATCTTGGGGGTAAGAGGTATTCCAAAAACTAGAGCCATTGATATTATCCTAAAAAATACTATTTGATATTTTAGAAGATTACTTTGTAAAGATGTTCTATTGATTATAACAGTACTGCTTCTCACGTTTTAATAGTATCTTTCATTCATAAAAAAGGCCTAGGAACCCATCATTTAGTTGTCCTGACATTTTTACTAGTTTAGAAAGAACTAAAGGCACTAGTTTAAGAAATTATATGAGTTCTTGTTGGGGCAAAGGACCCAGGTGTAACCATGCCGGCCTGGTTCCTTTGTCTTTACTTAAGCTCTTTGAGTCTTAGGATCTTGAGTTATGAAGCTAGAATGATAAAATCTCTCAACAGGGTCATTGTGACAATCAAATCAGAGTGTGTGCATAAAGCACTTGATACCGTGCCCGGCGTCATTGGGAGCTGTGTTTCAGTGTGGTTCCCATTTAACACTTGAATTACTGGGTTTATAAATAAGTTAACACTTTTCTAGACTGCATGACTGAACGGTGCATGTAGATCGCTTTAAGTATTCAGAATCAGAGTGAAGTTTCATTGTTGTTTAGAAAGAGTGTTAATCATCATCCTAGGAAATTGTAAAAACCTATATTGGTAAAATATGTTTTTAAAATACCAACATCTTCTGCTGAATACTTTTTTGGCTTTTCTAAAAGAGAGAATCTGGTTTTCTGCTGATGAGGTAAATAATTAAAATGAGAAAATAAGAGTTTCATAATGTGACTTGAATTTTGAGATCGTATCACTGTGCTTCTGAAGGAAGATGCCTGGAGTTGTAAAACCAAAGGGAGGGTACTCCTGGGAAGGGTACGTTCTTTCTCGGTTTTCTTTTCTGAAAACCCGGATAGAAGTCATAAAATAAACGTGACAGTTTCACTAGACGTGTTCAGTGATAGCAGCAGATTTTATTAGGACTGTATAGAGAAATATTTCTGCCTGTCTGTCAAAGGCTGGTCATCTGAGATTTGTACTTAATGTGTAATGTAATTTTCCTAAAGTCCTCAAGTTAATTTAGTTCTGCTTTAAAATTCTTGCGTGCTAATCTCTCTTTTGTTGTATGTCTGTCTGTGTGAGAGATTGGTAAAGCTTGACTACTGGAGTCAGGTGCTGCCCTTGGGAGAGGAAGAAGCCCTAAACGCCAGGTTATAGAGAATTATCATCCGCAGAAAGGTTGAAGAACATTCCTGTCTTACCCTTTTCAAGACTTGAAACCCAGTTTGGGTGGTAGCAAAGAGAGAGCTTAGGAGGCAGGGGAGGGAGAGAGATGGGACATGAGGAGGAGAAAGAGAGAGAGAGAGAGAGAGAGAGAGAGAGAGATCGGAGGAGCTGGTGGTCTAAGGTGAATGAAGGACACATACATGAAAACGTTTTTTCTCTCCAAAACATGAAACCACAGAATGGAGGAAACTCACTGGGAGAAAAAGACAAGGCTTTCTGCGATATCTTCCGTGTGGCCTGCGAAGCTCAGACTTTCTCTTGAGAGTCCTGGGGGCAGGGAAACGGCCTGGCCTATCTCCACCGAAACAAGGACACTTGCCTTTGATGGAGGCACAGCTCTGTGTGAGTGGATCGGTGACAGCACTGGACTTCCAGTGGCACGCAGAGACCTGTCTTCTCGTTTCTGTCTAAATATGTTCGTAATGCTTGTTTTTCAGGTGGCAGAGATAAGCGTGGAGGTCCCATTTTAACCTTTCCGGCCCGCAGCAATCATGATAGAATACGACAGGAGGATCTCAGGAGACTCATTTCCTATCTAGCCTGTATTCCTAGGTAAGTTCTTTGTGGTTTGGGCTTGTCACTGTTGTCACTATTCCAAGAGGCGCAGCCACATACACTCTAGAAAACAGCTACATAGGAGCCTGAATTCCAAGCAAAGGAGTATAAAATTAAAATTGTGATCTTTCTCCTTCTTTCCCTTTTGTGACCATCGTGTGTGTAGGGATGAGAGGGGACGTGTTTTGAGTGAAGGGCTTTACGTAGTGACGGTGGGGTTGGGATGCCCACATGGCTGTGATGTTTGGGTGTGGAGCCTGAGATAGAAATAGAGCAGAGTTGTCATTGGTGATTCTGATACCCAGATGCGGTGGACTGGAAGATCAGAAATGGAGTACTGTTTCTGATAAGTATATTTCTGTCTTCATGCTGAGCTTCAGTTCTTTAAAAGTGTTCTGGGGGCCGGCTGCATGGCCGAGTGGTTAAAGTTCCGCACACTCTACTTTGGTGGCCCGGGTTTGTGGATTTGGATCCTAGGTGCAGACCTACTCCACTTGTCAGCCATGCTGTGGAGGCATCCCACATACAAAGCAGAGGAACACTGGCACAGATGTTAGCTCAGGGCTGACCTTCCTCAAGCAAAAAAAAAAAGAGGATTGTCAATGGATGTTAGCTCAGTGCGAATCTTTCTCACCAGAAGAAAAGTATTCTGTTGATTTGTAGCATGAAGTTTGTGGGACATTAAACCTTACCAGCTAATATGCTGGGATGTCAAGTTTGGGAACCCGCATTCAATCCGAGACCCCATTAATGATAGGGAGATTGTTAGTGTGGATGCTGTTGAATACCAAGGATAGGTAAAGCTTTATCTTCCAGAGAAAGTCCTAAAGTGAGGAAGAGTTAATAGGAATTGGCCTGTGTCTATACTTGAGGAATTTAGAATCTTTGCTTCTGCTCTAGAAATGTATTACTGAAGTTTTACTTACAGCACTGGCTGACAGCTGGTGGAGGAAATTTCTCCCCTGTATTAGTATCTCCATTTAATTGTTCAGATTATTTTTTGGAAAATAGACTACTACTCAGATATAATCCAAGTATATAGCCATGGCTGGAATAAGAGATTGTTATGTTGGGGGTTGGAAGGGTGCTTCCCTGTGTGAAAAAGGTAATCTTCATTCCAGAAAGGTGTATGCTAAAGGAGGGCATAATTGACGTGGTAGAGTGAGGCGGCATTTCCTAAGAGACTAAATTAGGACGTGTAAAAGAAAACTCGGTCATAATCTAGGCTAGAGGAGACAGTAACCATGAGGAACATTTTATGCAGGAGAATAATAAAAGATGATCAATAGCAGCGTCTTGGATCCTAAAAGGTTGAGGTTAATGGAACAGAGCCACCACAGCACATAGTCTGTGACACTCCTGACCTATTTAGTTTGACACCAACCGGGGAAAACAGCTGTGCCCCTTGGTAACCCCTCCTTCTTGTGGCTGATGGAGTCAGCTTTTGGTGTTGATGGTCTGACCTTCTGAAGGAAGTTGGGTTTTGCTGTTAGGATATCCTTTTTGGGAAAACCATCACTTTGTATCATCAGTGACAAATTAATGGGCCCGTTACTTAAATATATGGAAAAAGTTTTCCCTTTCCTCTTGGTATTTTCTTGGATTGCTGAACTGTTGAAATCATGGCGTTGGAAAGAGTTTTAGAAGTTATTTACTGCTCACTGTCACTTATAGACAACAGTATAGTTGATAGCTACCATTTACTGAGTTCTTATTATGTGCCAGGTACTATGCCAATGGTGGAAAAAGAAATAGAGAAATGTAGGGGACAATATGAAAATAATAAATCCCTGCCAACCACAGTGATACTTATATAGTTTAATGAAAAACAAATTTTGTTTCATCCAGGTGATTTTTAAAAAACATTTACATAATTGGAATTCTGTATATGACTTCGGCAACTTGCTTTCTGGTTTTGAAATCTGTATTGATTATAAATATAAAAAAATTACTTTTCATTTCATTGATATTATCAAAAAATTCATTCAGGTATATTTTGAACCTGGATGACCCACTTAAAAAAAAACACAGAACTTTGTCGTGGGAAATTGTGAGCATACACAAAACTAGAGAAAATCTGTGAAACAAACACCCATATACCCATCATCCAACTTCAGTGATGATCAAATTTTGCCAATCTTGTTTTTTTCTACTTTTCCCCTGGAGTATTTTATTATAAAACCCAAACATCCATCATGCATCTCATAAATACTTAAGTGTGTAGGGTGACCCTCCAACCACTGAATACAGTCACTTCATTTCGTTGCCTAGATTTGCTTTTGTGTTCACAATTCCAAGTGACAAGAAATGCCATTTTGCTCATCCTTGGTTAATGAGCAAATGAGAGGTGGGATTAACATGTAAATGATGCATTTGCCCAGTGATAACAGAGAAGGATTTCACAGTGGTCCAGACAGAGAGAGGTGGAACAAAATGGGTCCTCTCCGGATCGAGGTCTGAAAACTGGCTCAGAAAGAGCCACGCTGCCTCCAGTGAGGGCTTGACCGCTGAAGCACCGGCTTCAGCCAGACAGTGGGATTAGTAAACATTGTCAGCACATTCCTGGTGCGTGAAGTGTTTTGGACTTGTGGGCTTGCTGGTAGTTAACTTCTGAGTCTATTTGTTGTTACAGGTTCTGAGTGGCATAAACAGTCGTGGGGTCTGTGAGACTTCTGTCCCTGTCCGTTACTCCCAACGTGTTCTGCGATGTGATGGCAGCCTCTGGCTGTCCCTCAGCCAGACACTCACAGGGCCTCATGTCCCGGGTGTGGAGAGAGATGTGCCATCTGGGAAAGTATGGTGGCAGAGTCAAACTGACTGTGACTTTGCATGAGTTACTTAATTACTTTTACGGTTTTGTGATCTAATAATGTGGTAATTATCCGTTCTTTACTGGGAGTATTAAGTAGGATTACTTATGCCCATGCCCAGCACAATGCCTGGTGTTCAGCAGCTGCCTCAGAAGGGGTACCGTGATTTCCATCGTTCGTATTTGCTCTTATACTTTCTTTCAGTTGTTTTCCCGTTGACCTGTGTTCCAGAGTCGGATCATCTTGTCATTTTCTTCTGCATGGCCTCTAAATTGTCTGTGTGCCCTTTAAACATGGCCCTCAAGAGTTCAATATAAATGTGATCTGAGCTCCGTGAGGGGTTTGAGTATTATTATTTGGGTCACCTTCCCTTCCCCACCCCTTTTTAAAGAAACAATTGGAGTAATGGAATGATTTTCATAGAATTAATTTGCAGGGAAACTTTCCATTCAAGTAGAGTTTGTCTTGTAGAAACCTGCATTGAAAAAGGACCCTAGTTTTGTCTTAATTTTCTTTATCTCGCAGATAAAGTGAGGCTCTTAGGTAAAGCTGATCAATAAGTCACACATTCCCGTGAGCCGTGAGCGGTGTCTTGAGGGTAGAGGAACGGGCTGGAGCCCTTGTCCTGCAGGCAGCTGTACATGTCCTTTAGCTGCTCAGGAAGAGAATCGGGTTTGAGGATGTTTGTAAGTCACTGCTTTCTTAGTAACAACTGGCTTTTAACTTGATGAAGACAGATGGATTGAAAGGATGTGCGCTCCCAGCCCAGTTCCTTTGCTGTTGTCGATACGGGGGAAGTTACCGGGGTCACAGTCTGATTGTGGAGGAGGGTGAGTAGTTAATCCTTGTGTAAACTGTGCAAGCTCAGGGCGTCTTGTGGTTGTGTCTTCTCCAACTTGTTCGTGTTGTTAAGCCTGGAGTTATTCAGGATTCCTTCTAAGCCTCTTTCAAGTGGAGGGGCTTTGTAGTTTTATGTACATACTGTGTAGGGCCACATGAGGAGAAAGACAGGCTGCCAGAGCATTTATCTCGATATGGTGAAGACTGATGCTTAGAGCGCAGTCTACCAAACAGCAACTAATTAAACAATGAAACCTACAGCTACGATTTTGCAATCTCCTCTCTGTGGTGTGTAGCAGCAGAATAGGAGGCTCTGGAGCAGAGTGCCGCAGCTGGGCAGCTGCCCGTCTCCTCCGTGGGCTGGTCTAGCCCCCAGGACCTCTGGGGCCCTGAAGTTTCTACATTATGGAATCTCGCAGGATTGCAGACCCCATTAGAGCCTGAGGAGGGCCGGAACGCTTAATTTCAGTGACTTGGGAGTTTTTTGGAGAGGTTTCTGGGAGCACCCCGGTTGCCTGTAGGGTGTGTGAAGGAGCACATGTTCCCTGGATTGTGGCCCAGGACCTGCTTGAGGAGTGTGTGAGCCAAATGTCAGCTCGTTTTAAGCTCATATTCATATAAGAGTAGTTATCAGAGGTTAATCACATCAGTCCTCTGCCGTCTTCCGCATTTGGATGATGAGCTAGGCTGCTGCGTCAGTCTCTTCTCTTTTTCTGGCTTTCCACACCGTGTTCCTAGGACTGGGAGCCGCCATCAGCTCAGGTACTAGCCCCACAGACTTTTTTGGAATATTTTTCAGACATGCCTCTTACACTGATGGAGTTGTCGTAGGAGCTTTCCATCTGTGAAACTCGGAATGTCAGTTGCTCTGATGGTGTGAGTCAAGATAAGAGTGCTGTGTGTGTGTGCGCGTGAGAGGGAGAGTGAAAAGGAGAGAGCTCATGCAAGAGAGAGCATGAAATTGGTTTCAGTGTTGACTTAAGGTTAAGTGAGACTATGGATTTTTAACCTGTATTTATGGACACTTTGATTCTTGTTTGTTCTTTACTATAGGAATGCATTATATATATTTCCTGTGTACTCGGGTTGAGATTTAATAAAGTTAATAATTTCTGTTACCTCATCAAAGACATTAAGAGAAACTGGCTCTTTTGTTGTTAAACAGCAAGAACGTGGAGGGAAAGAACATGAGGCCTCCTAGCACTGCCTTGATCTGTGCTGAGGGCCAGCAGTGTTACTGTCAGTGCCACCGGGTGAAAAAGGAAATAAAGTCTGAGTATTACTAAAATAGATTTACCCCACAGACTTCCAGAGGAGTCCCAAGGAGCCCCAGGGAGCAGTGGACCACACTGGAGAACCTCTCAGATGGCTCAGGGGCCTCAGACAAGTTAAAGGGAAGAAAATGGGACATTCAAAAGCTCCTGCCATCGCTAGTGGGCGGTGGCGGTGGTTTCAGCGCCTGTGATCCCGGGAGTCCTGGGTGACAGCTGGTCACAGTTGGTCTGTGACTGCCCTCCCGGGCTCTGCACATGAGGGCGGGAGTCAGTCCCTGTGTAGTGCTCACCCAAGGACGTTTGCTGTAATAGTAACTAGACAGCATGTGTGATCAGTTAATACACAAAAGGTGAGGCATGGGCAGGATGGTGATCATTTTTCTCCAGAAGGAAGACAAGATGCAAAACCATAAATACAAAATAAAAACTTTAAAGGTTTGAAGTTGAACGCTGTTTTAAAACGTCATTGCTCCTCGATGCATATGTAGTCAGAGTCTCTTCCTTTAAGGTACAAGGAGGGTGAGAAAGAGTTGAGTTCCATGGGTGAGACCTAAGCTCTTTTTCTAGTGGTTTCTGCGTCCACCAGCCCCCTCTGCACAGGTACTGCCCGGCAGCGGGCGCAGTGGCTGGAGTATGGCGCCCCTTCCACTTCTCACCCTACAGGACGGGGCTCAACACACAGCGGGACGAAGGAAGTAGAGTCAGCCTCGCCCAGCAGGACTCTGACCAGAAAAAGGGGCAAGAGGGGCATGGTTTAAACCTGTTTTCTTTTTCCCTAGTGAAGAGGTCTGCAAGCGCGGATTCACAGTGATCGTGGACATGCGTGGGTCCAAGTGGGACTCCATTAAACCTCTGCTGAAGATCCTGCAGGAGTCCTTTCCCTGCTGCATCCACGTTGCGCTGATCATCAAGCCAGACAACTTTTGGCAGAAACAGAGGACTAATTTTGGCAGTTCTAAATTTGAATTTGAGGTAACTTCTCTGTGTAGCCAGACCAACTAAACCAATAGGTGTGGTTTATTAAAAGCTGGCGTTTTCCTCATCATTTTAGGCTGATTATAGTTTTAAACCGCATATTAAACAGGAACTGCATGTCTTAGCACAGATGAAGCAGAATTAGTTACCGTGTAAAATAACACTGTTAGGTGGGTTTGTCGCATCACCCCAGTGGACTGTTTTGCTGGAGGGCTTAGGAGTCATTGCTCGTGCTTCGGGCCAATGGGGCTGCTGAGGTGGAGGGCACGTGCATTAGAAAGAAGCTGCTCCCTTTCCTTCGCTTGATAAAGTAGCTTTACCATCCAGCGCAAGCAGCTTTACGTAGCTTCAGATGCGTTGTCATTGCCTCAGCCTGGGAAATAAGGGAATGTTAGGGAGAAATGCCCAACTTCAGGAAAAAATATGAGGGAGACTGTTTTCATCTTGACCTCGGTAATGGAGAGAATGGTCTGTCATGTATTTCATGCACCAAGTCTCTCATTTATGAAAAGGGAGATGTTCCTTCAAAACCTTTGCTGAGTCCTGGATTCAATTAGCACATAAGGTTGCTGTCTTTCAGACAGTGTATAGAGCAAACTGCAGCCCCTTAACTTACTTTCCTTCCACTGTGGTCTCCTTTGGCTAACAAGGTTCTGACAAGGCTTTGATGCAGTTAGTTTAATGAGGTGATTATGGGAAGAAAGTATTCTGGCCAGCTTAAAACTTGATTCATGCCATATTCTGTAATAGCATTTGGATAGTTTAGGTAATAAATTATAATAATTTTTAGTTGAATAGATTGCTTCTTCTAGCAACTTTGCCCAAACATTAGGTTTTAGTCAATGTATTCATGTATTTTAAGGTTAAACAGCAAAAACAGTATTAAACATATCACACAATGTTAATTCTTAAGCTTTATGTTATGTGTTATACTTTTCAAAATGTTTTCATGTGTGTATTGCTTGCATTTTTAAATCTCTTTCCATGGTGCTGATTTTCAATCTGAAATCTGAATTTAGTTTTAATTTGAATTTGAAACTCTAGAATTTTAGGTGAAAGGTGAAACCAGTAAGCCTTTATCTTCATACACAATAAGAAGTGATTTTGGAGGACTGTTTATTGGGTATTAGTTGTTTTCTTGCTGCAGAATTTAAAGTGTGTTGTATTTAATTATACGTGTTTTAAGCAGAAATAATAGTTTGGAAATGTAATGCATGCACGCTTTGCTAGTCTAAATTCAGTCTCTTCCCCCTTGTCCGTTAAAGCTTCCTATGCCAGTTTTTCTGTCGAACTGGTCTCTACATTGTTACCAGCCTCTCTCTGTGAAGTGATTGCTCCATGGACATTAAAGTCCAGGCAAATGAGGCAGGACGGAACCTACAGTCACATCACAGGCAAGAGTGCTGCATTAGGAGCAGCCTCTCTTTCCAGCTCTGCTGCCTTTTGCTGTTCTGATGCCAAACAGCACAGAGATGCAGTTCCAGGATTCTCTAAGGCAGGAGCTCACAGAGGTGGAGTTAACCAGCCTTTCTGTGTTTTATCTTGGTTCTAGGTCACAAATCTTTTTCCTTTACCATTGTCTTTGCATTTAATCACCGCTCCCCCTGACCCCATTTGCCTAGAGGCATAATACGAGTATTAACCCTGGGTCTCATTCTGATAGGATGAAGTTAAGATTTCTTCCTTGGGTTGTAATTGACTAAAACTTTGTCACCCTTAGATCAGAATGTAGAAGAGACTATGTGTAACATTGTACTGCTCAGAATCGCTGCAGGTTATTGCAATGAATGAAACATTCCCTCTGTCTTTAGCTTTGTGAAAAGAGCTTTTTTCAGCTTTCTTGTTGTAACCCTTGTCTATTTCCTAAATTTCAGAAAAGTCATTCATATCCTAAAGTACCTAAGATAGTGGATTAATTTCCAAATTGTTGGAAGGAAATGTGATTTCCTTAGCTCTGATGAAATACATAGGTATTGCAACTAACGTATGTGTGTTGCTTTAATGGATTTATCTTTCACTGACTATACTAATGCTTCTTTCATCTACATTTATTTTTATGGGGCCAGAACAAGGTATGTTATGTTTTCTATAAATAGATTACTTGCTTTAAGTTTGAAAATCTGTAATTAAGCATTGCAAACTGCATTATGATAAGACCGTATAAAATGGTTTCATCTTCTCATACATGATTCTTTTTCCCCTTAAGACAAACATGGTCTCTTTAGAAGGCCTTACCAAAGTAGTTGATCCTTCTCAGCTAACCCCTGAGTTTGATGGCTGCCTGGAATACAACCATGAAGAATGGATTGAAATCAGAGTTGCTTTTGAAGACTACATTAGCAATGCAACCCACATGCTCTCTCGGCTGGAGGAACTTCAGGACATCCTGGCTAAGAAGGAGTTGCCTCAGGATTTGGAGGGGGCTCGGAATATGATTGAGGAACACTCCCAGCTGAAGAAGAAGGTGATTAAGGCCCCCATAGAAGACTTGGATTTAGAGGGACAGAAGCTACTTCAGAGGATTCAGAGCAGTGACAGCTTTCCCAAAAAGAACTCGGGGTCAGGCAATGCGGACCTGCAGAGCCTCTTACCGAAGGTGTCCGCCATGTTGGACAGGCTGCACTCAACGCGGCAGCATCTGCATCAGATGTGGCATGTGAGGAAACTGAAGCTGGACCAGTGCTTTCAGCTGAGGCTGTTTGAACAGGATGCTGAGAAGGTAAAAGATGAGGGAGAGGGATGCTAACATGAGACATGGAGGGAGGCTTCCTGGGTCATTGGGTCCCAGCCGCCAAGGCTGCTTTGGTCAGGAGAAAGGGCTAGGGAAGCATCAGCTCCTCTCATGGCAGTTGCTAGTGACCAGCAAGTGTCAGTTCAGAGATTTCTCCTAAACTTGTTTTCTACTTTTGCTCATTGTGCAATGCAGTGCTGTTTTAGAAACTTTGAGTTATTGATTATTGATAGTTTGGTTTAGAATGCCTGTAAGATAGGTGAGAATGGTATCTTCAGTTAAAAGAGTAAAAATTTTATAGGATTATGTTATTGAGAGCGATAATTATGGATGTATTTTGCTAATAACTGCTCTTCCGCAACAAAGCCAGTGACAGAACACCATTCAGGTCTACTACTGAGCATGTTTTTAAAATAAAAGGTGAATAATGCATTAAAAATAAGAGCTTCTTGGAAATACAGGCAATAATTACTTGTGGTCTTGTGTTTTATTCTTGTACTCCAGACAAACCAGCTGGTCAAAGTGAATTCTTGTCAGTTACTGGCTATCTCAGTCTTAGTGATGTGAAAACAGGACACTTATTTATAGGAATGTGTTGCGAGCCATGAACGTGGGTGAATTGATCACTCTTAATTTGAGCCATTCAAGTTTTTTCATGGACAGGAGAATATTTTATAAAGTGAAAAAACTGCATTAGTAATTTTTGATGTAAAGGACCTTTCAAAAGGTGACAATTCAGTACTATTATTTGGTAAACTTTTAACATGTCTGTCAATGTGCTTATATTTTAGTAGTGCCTTTTCAAAGACACTAGAAAATCTTCCTTCCACTTACTGGAAAAACAGCTGACTGTCTCTGGGATTCTGGTTCAGGTCATGGTAGCGTTGCTAACTGCTAGCCATTTCTTTTTCTGTAAATGTTTTCCTTGGGAACAACATAATTGACATCCTTTTCCAGGTAGCATCTCTATTGAACCTTAAGAGAGATGTCCTTGTTAAATTTTTCCTAATCTTGTTTTATTTTTATGTTAAACTTTATTGTTTGCATTTGCATAGGTTTTGGTTTTTTTTACTTCTTGCACTGAAGATCATAATCTTTTATTATGTCTCTGGATTGTCAGAAATCTGTGGACAAAGCAAAACTTGTTCAGAGACCTGTAAATCCCTAATTTCACCTAACGGGTCTTTAATTGAAGAGCAGTGTGGCCAATTAGGCAGTTCAGTATAGCAAGGAGGCTGGGTTGAGAGTCAGAAGATTGGAGTTTTAATTAGTCTGGGGGATTTGAATACCTCTTATCTGCTCCTTACTTCCTTCTCTATCAGAGGAACTCATTAGATAAGATTTTCTTGTAGATCCTGCAAGTTGAGAACTGCTGACTTCTGAGGTCTGGAATCTTCTGGGCCCTAAAGCCTGAGAAGTTGTCAGAGGAAGGGCGCTACCCTTTCTTGGTTTGGCCTCATTCCTGGGCCGTGTCCGTCATTTCTCTTTCTAGAGTGATTCCACATTGTCTTTTTCGTTCCGGTAGATGTTTGACTGGATCACACACAACAAGGGCCTGTTTCTGAACAGCTACACTGAGATTGGGACCAGCCATCCTCACGCAATGGAGCTTCAGACACAGCACAACCACTTTGCCATGAACTGTATGGTAAGATACCTTCGGAATCGGTGTATCCTGTGTGTGAAAGCATTTTAGCAAATGGGCGGTATTTATACAGATCATGTCCCAGCATACTGCCGGGGGGCTCTGGGGGGCCTTCAGAGTTACTGATTAGATGCTAGCAGCTGATCTCCAAGTGTGGAAAGTTCTTGGTGTTTTCAGTGTCTAAGTAGCTTGTTTTAAGTTTTAAACAAACAAAAACAAAATCAAGCAAACAAACCAGTGAAACTTGAATCAATTACTTGGCCAGTCCAACATGGATGATTTTTGACACTGGCTCCTGTGCTGCACTCCAAGGAGCCTACAGGAGCTCCAGAAAAGCTGCTCAGAGGCCAGCTGAGTCTCCTGAGCAGACCTGCTGTCAGTTTGCTGGCCGCCCTTCACGACGAGGGAGTAAGTCAGCCTGCTGCTTTCCTCAAGGGCGTCCTCCAGCTCTCCTAAAATGGGAGATTTCCTTCCAAGCTGAACTGAAGGGCTCGGATCTGGACATCAGCCTTGCCTGGAACCCTGGCTCTCCTCTAGGGCAATGCTTTTGATGCCCTTGGCCTGTTGTGACCAGACAGAGGTCTACATTGCAGGAGAAAAACCCAACCAACAATGAATTTTAAATATCACTTTTGTTACATTTTTGGAGTTAATATAACTGAAGTAAAACTATATCTTGTTCTACAGGATATATGGTTACTTCTGTAGATAGTTAAGCTTCTAGAAATTTCCTCTTCAGGAGCAAGGAGTTTTGGTTTGGACTTTGAGCCAACCTTATGAGAATTAAATACTCCTAGGCCTTATAACGTTTGTTACAGAGCATTGGAGCAATGTGAAGACAGGGCCTTTGTTTGAATCACTTTAGTAAGATGCCATTTAATTAAAGTTTGGTCAGCTAACTGCTCTAATTTATGTAGTTTCAAAGATAAGATTTAGCAATAAAATTTTTGTAATAGACACCATCAAGAAAGTTTGTTCCCTGTTCCAGAGTTTGAGGTAAGAGGATTTCTGGGTGAAATGATCAAACCTGGGCATGGATAAGGAGAGCCAAAATGTTAACCTTTAGGGGACGTTTCTTGGAAGAATTTCTTCCTAAAACATTCCTATCAATTTTTCAAAATATTCTGAAACTTCCAACTAATGATGAAAGGCATGTTCAGTCCACTTTGTTACATACTTTAAAAACTAGAAATATTAAAATATATTTTAGAAAAACTAGACATGAACAGAAAATATACCCTCCCTCCCCAGCATTAATAGTGACAGATTTAGGGGGCTGGCCCCGTGGCCGAGTGGTTAAGTTCGCGCGCTCCGCTGCAGGTGGCCCAGTGTTTCGTTAGTGCGAATCCTGGGCGCGGACATGGCACTGCTCATCAGACCACGCTGAGGCAGCATCCCACATGCCACAACTAGAAGAACCCACAGCGAAGAATACACAGCTATGTACCGGGGGGCTTTGGGGAGAAAAAGGAAAAAATAAAATCTTTAAAAAAAATAGTGACAGATTTAGAAATCAGCAGACTGGGAAGCATGGTGTGGAAGACAGGAGTGTGGGTTGTGAAAGCAGAGGTTTCTAATTCTGACTCTTCTCTTTAACATGTGACCTTGAGCAGTCTATTTAATCTCTTTAAGCCTTGGTTTCCTAATCTATAAAGTGGGGATAATCTTTACCTTTCACAGTCTTACATTATTTTATTTACTCCATATAAGTAAAACACTATAGTGTTGAACATATAGGAAATACTTGATAAATGGTAATTATCGTCAGTGATGTTATCAGTCTAATTAAAATACTGTTAAAATAAGTAAGAAAAAAGTATGAGTGATGTCTTTTTTAGGTATAAGTGTATTTTCTAATTTTCTACAATACACTATTATTACTTTTCTAAGTTAAAATTTTAGTTAAAAAAGAATGTGGTAGCCCTGTGCCATGCTGGGTGATAACTGTTGGGAGAGCTTTATAGGTGTATCCCAACCCTTGTTCTCAATACCTCCACAAATCCTTAGTATTTGTCTAGGACATTTATGTATGCAGAATAAGGACCTATTGACCTTCAGCCCTTTCTTTTGCTATCTACAGTGTTTTAAACACTTTTTCACAAAGAAAATGAAAATACTGAATATCAATGTGCAAAGCTGACAATCTTCAAAGAAATCATTTTAAAGGATACCAACAATGATGCTCATTCTACTATCACAAGTATTTTTTTTTCTCCCCAAATCCCCCCAGTACATAGTTGTATATTTCAGTTGTGGGTCCTTCTAGTTGTGGCATGTGGGACACCGCCTCAACACAGCCTGATGAGCAGTGCCATGTCTGTGCCCAGGATCCGAACCCTGGGCTGCCGAAGTGGAGTGTGTGAACTTAATGGGCTACCGGGCTTGCCCCCCCACTTTTTTTTTTTCCTACAAATGTTTTTAATAGCTATGATGATAAGAGTCTAGGCGTAGGTACCTTTAATGTAGGGACTTACTCTATTTGTGTGCAGGTTGCTTGTTTAGGCTGTGCCACCATGTTCCTTTGTGCCAGAAATGATGGAGATATGGAAAAGGTCTAACACGTGGACCAGTGCCCATGTGTAGGATACAGTCTGTTTGAGGCTATAAAAGTAATGCAGGACACTGTAAGAGAATCTAGGTGGGAATGAATACCCTCAGTGGTTCCCACAATAGAGCCATCTGAATAGACAGCTCGTCTCTGGATCCTAACAGAGGGCATCTGCTTATGCTCTTCCTAACAGTCCTTTTGGGTGGATTTTCCTCTTTCAGGATACAGAGGAAGCCAAAATTAGTGAAACTAGTCACCTGTCACTAAAGAGAGAGAACGCATATGAGAAGGGAAGGCATGGCTTTTAAAGGACACTAGTTAGAGCATGAATGCCTCAGGAGCCCGCTGATCACGGCCTTGACTGGCTGTCACAGCCTCACCCAGTGCCCTGTCTCCCTGCCGCTTTAGACACCCAGACATCTGTTAGCTGATTCTGGCCTGCAGATGCAGCCCAGAGGAGTAACTCAGGCTGGAGTCTGTGGCTCTCTAATCCCAGGTAAGGGTGACTCCACCTTGTTTAGGCTGGGGTCAGAAATGGAGGAAAAGAATGAGTGAAAGAAGGTATAAAGAAAGAATGGACAGGGGCCGGCTCAGTGGCGCAGTGGTTAAGTTTGTACGCTCCGCTTCAGCAGCCCGGGGTTCACCAGTTCAGATCCAGGCGTAGCACTACGCACCGCTTATCAAGCCACGCTGGGACAGGCGTCCCACATGTAGAGTAGAGGAAGATGGGATGGATATTAGCTCAGGGCCAACCTTGCTTAGCAAAAAGAGGAGGATTGGCGGCGGAAGTAAGCTTAGGGCTAATCTTCCTCAAAAACACAACAAAAAAAAGAATGGATAAGTACATTCTTTTTTTTTTTGTTTTTTAAAGATTGCCACCTGAGCTAACAGCTGTTGCCAATCTTTTTTTTTCCTACTTTTTTCTCCCCGAATCCCCCAAGTTTATAGTTGTATATTTTAGTTGTGGGTCCTCCTAATTGTGTCATGTGGGATGCCGCCTCAACGTGGCCTGATGAGTGGTGCCATGTCTGCACCCAGGATCCAAACTAGTGGAACCCTGGGCCGCCAAAGTGGAGTGCACGAACTTAATCACTCGGCCACGGGGCCGGCCCCAGTACGTTCTTTAGGACGCTTACTTGGGTGAACTGCGGACTAGGTGACAGCGAGGAGGTTGTCGCAGAGTTCGGGGTGCGAGGCAGTAGGAGATTGGCCCAAGGACCATGGTGGAAGGGAGAGAAGGAAGGAAAAATGTAGAGGAGTTTGGACACGTTGGGTAATTAGATTGAGGGGCAAAATTGGGAGGAGCCGAAGATGTGTCTACAATTTTGGGGGACCCATTGAGAGGAGCAGTCTTGTGATGCATCACAAAAATAATAAATACATGAAGGACAGCAGCCTGGGATTGTTGAAGGTGTGCATTCCCCACCCCTGCCTTTGCTGTCATGGGAACCTTAAAGAAGATCGAAGGTGGACAGTGAAATACCATAGCAAGAACTTTTTTCACAAAAAAAGTAGGGTTTTTTTTAAGCCTCGCATCCTTATTTTTGCAGCAAACTGGTGGACTCAACAGAGTAGAAAAGCTTGATTTAAAATTTGAACACAGCATTGTTGTATTTCCACCCCAATTCATATTCCTTGGAGAAAGTAGATTCATTTACATAAGATTTTCTGTTGGCACCAGAAAGATGACTTGGGCTTATGTAGAAAGGAGAGCTTGTTTTCACACAAATAGCCTTTGGTTGCTAAGTATGTACTCTGTAGTTTCTGGGTTCTAGTTAAGAACTGAGACGTTGGGTTCCTTCAGTTCTGGGTGACTGCTTGTCAGCGAGCTCGCCATCTGGACCCTTGTCAGGATTTGAAGCCAAGAAGTGAGTAATAGTACATTTGTGTGCACCCACTTGTGTATTTGCTTGCTTTGTGCCTAACAATATGCCTTTCAGCTAGTTGATTTGTAATTTTTCAGTTTTAAAAATAGATGAGAGTTTATGGAAATCCAGATAGCAATATTATCCTCTTATGTATCAGGTGATTCTGCTGTTAAGAATGTGATAACTGTTGAGTTAGTCGGCTGTGCTTCAGAAAGTGCTGTCTAGGTTTCTCAGTCCTTAGTGAGCCCGCTCTTTCTGCCCCTTCCGCAGAACGTGTATGTCAACATCAACCGCATCATGTCAGTGGCCAATCGCCTGGTCGAGTCTGGCCATTACGCCTCTCAGCAGATTAAGCAGATTGCGAATCAGCTGGAGCAGGAGTGGAAGGCGTTTGCGGCAGCCCTGGATGAGCGGAGCACCTTGCTGGACATGTCCTCCATTTTCCACCAGAAGGCTGAGAAGGTCAGTGCCTGGGGCCCCCAGCCCATGAGGTGGTGACCAGAACGCTTCCTCCTCTAATGTCCTCTCTACCTGTGGCCAAGTCCTTGGGGACTTTCATGTGGCACTTACTGTGCTTAAGAACATGACCTCTGAAGTCAGTCAGCTGTGAGTTAAAACCCAGCTCTCTTACTCCTTTTTTAGGCAATTTATTTCACCTCTGTGTTCCTTAGTTTTCTCGTTTGTAAGGTGGAAATAAAAGTATCTACACGGGAGGAGTGTGTTATTGTATAAATGAGACAGTTCGCTAGGGGCCTTGCGTGGTGCCTGGTACACAGGAAGTGCTAATAAGTGGTGGCTGCTGTTCTGTCTCCCCTCTTCTCCCTCCTCCGCCCCCTCTCTCTCCTCATTATTGTCACTTTAATGTTCCAGTTAGGATGCTTTGGCAGCAAGTAAAAGGATGCCTGATTATCAGGTTTAAACCATCAGGGGTTTGCTTTCTCACAAAACAAGAAGTTGCAAAGTGAAGGGATTCTAGCCATACAGTGATGTCAGGGCTGGGGTCTGCTCCTTAGCTTGGCTGGCCCTCTCCTCATGGTCGCAGATGTATGTCCCAGCTCCCAGCACCAGCCCCACGACCATAGTTTCCCGTGTAGGCAGGGATGGCGGTGTCTCTGCCTGTTACTTTCATCAGGGAAACGTTATCTTCAGAAGGTCTCTCCACCCCAGCACGCTTCCCTTCGGTTCCCGTTGGCCAGGAGTGGGGTGCATGCCCATGCCCTGGCTGCAGAGGAGACTGGGAAGGCGCGGGTCCAGCCTCTTAGCTTACACAGTGGTAAGCAGGCTCTGCCAGCAAGGGCTGGGGTGGAAAAGTGGCTTTTGGGTAGGCAGCTGACAGTGTCTTTCACAGTTACTAAGTTATTTCTATGGATCCTGCCTTCACAATGGCTTCGTTTGCTGAGTGCTGGTGGAAATACCTTCTTTAGGAGGTAATCTGTAACGTATGCCATTACACTCCCCACACCTCCGCAGTCCGCACCTCAGGCAGACTTGCTTAAACAAACACTCTGAGTGTGGCAGAAGGAGAGGGATTAGCTCGTGACTCAAACGTTGGGAGTAGAAGGTGTGCTGGGCAGTGAAATACATTTTCAAGACGTGGTGAAAAAGCACAGGAACTTTTAGCCATGGGGCGAGTGGTTGCCTTATTTTAAAGGAGAATTGTTGATAAAGCTTTCTCAGGGATAATTTTTTTGGGGAAAAAACTATAGTCATAAGGATTTGCACTGATGCTCCTAAGAAGGAAATATTATCTCTTTAATCTAGAAACAGTGTCTGTTGAGGAGTGAAGTCAGTAAAGGTAAGATGGAGGCCCCAGCTTGCCTGGGATTTTGGCAAGGCAGCTAGAATGTTGCACAAGACACTAATTAGTAGTGATCTCAACTCCAGAAACCTTTAAAGTATGAAGCAAGAGAGGAAACGGAGTGAAATATAAAGAGAAAAAAAAATTTTAATAGCCTCATGTAAAAGCTGTGAGCAGGGACTTCCAGGTTTCAGTAGGAAGGTTTTTCTGCTTACTGACCTCATGCATTTAACTAGTTTTGTGATAAAGGATAAATTAAAACTCACACAGAAAAACAGTTTTTTTTTTAAAGTAACACGAACCCTCTTTAGCATAAAACAGCACTGTCTCCAGGACTCTGTGGCTACCTCTGGTCCCCATGATTGTCCAGGGTGGTGATGTATTGTTCACTGGACATTTTTGTGAGTGGGAAGAGGAGCTGTGTGGTGCCTGCACATGTGCCAGCTGGAAGGGTAACGTAGTGTAGGCTACAGCAACCCCGTTGAGCTCAGAGTGTGTAAATTGGTAGTGGGCCCCCAGAAAAGTACATCAGTATGATATGAATAAATTTGAAACAAGACGAGCTACTTGGGTGAATGACAGATAATCTGAAGCATAATAACACGTAGGGAAAAATCTCTTTCATAAGCATGGTGGGATTTAGAATTGTAAATAAACCCATAAGATTAATTGCCACTCTGATGTGCCTGAAAATAATCTAGAAATGTGGATGCCATGGGGCATTCTTTCCCCACAATTTTTTTATTATCAAAAATTTCAAACTTGCAGCAAAGTTGAAAGAGCCTGGGGTGTTTTTATTTGGATAAAATGAATGGGTGTAATTTCTGGATTTGAAGGGAACTAAACTAGATGAATACATTATTGAACAGAATTTTGAGGGATCTTGCGTAAACAATAACAATGTTTGAAGTCTCCATGTGTATCAAGTGGCCGGAGAAGAAGCCAAATACAAGCTTAGGGACAGAGTTGCCTGGTGAAGCGGGGGCCTGGCATCTCTGATGGACCTTGACTGAGGTAATGAGGCCTGCACCCAGGCAACTGAAATGTGCGGAGGGGATATTGGGATGTCTCCAGAAAGCGTTTCCTTACCCTCAAGTAAAAATGTATTCTGTATCTTCCCCTTCACTGATCAAAGTAAGATCCTTGAAATTCTAATGCATAGAACACCACTCCTATTAAAGTAGTTTTCTTCTTCCCAGCAGACAATCACAGGAACAGGTCAACTTTGTTTTCTCTTTCTAGAAGCTTTGCCTTCCGGTTGTGCTTCAGCTGTTTCATAAGCTCACTAGGAAAAGGACCAGAAACTTGGACATCATAAGTTAGGTTTCCATTATAGCCACCTCTTTGAACCCCATACAGAATTTTCATTAAGAATTTAAATCTGATTAAGGGGATGTAGAGCTCAAATGTGAGCCAGTGGTCAATGGTCTTACCAAAGGAAGCGGCCTTCCCCATAAGGATGACAGCTCCCAGCTAGGGAGTTGTGTGCGCCAAGCTGCCCGGCCTCACTCCTCTGTCTCTGTGGGGGTTCTTGTGTTCGTATTTGCTTGTGGTTTTATAAACATAAATCTTAAGGTTAAAACTAGATGAGAATGACACTTGATAGACTACATGTCTTCCAAAGATGTCTCGTCCATCCATTCCCTCTCATGTTCTCTTCTCCAGTGAAGGCGTGTATGGTATCAGAGGATCAGTTTGCAAGTATGGAGACATGACCACTGTGTTAGCCATTCACCAGTGGACGTGATTTAGGGTCATGTGGTGTATCCACTGGACAGGCTCTTTATATTAGGAAGCTTTGATAGCAAATGTTATTAGAATTACATTTTTATAAAACAAAGAATTAGAGTAACTTGATTTTACTATACCTTAGAATCTCCAATTTTTCTGTTAGAAAAAAATGATCTAGAGCTGTGCTGTCCAATATGGTAGCCAGTCACCACATGTGGTTATTGAAATTCCTTAAAGTTAAATAAAATGTATTAATAAAATATTGTAATTTTCACATTCTTAGTCACAGTATCCACATTTTAGATGCTCAGTAGCACTCTGGGGCTAGTGGCTCCTCTGTTAGACAGTGCAGGTGCACATTTCCATCACTGCAGAAAGTTCTGTTTTTACCTTTAGAGCAAACCAGAAATCTGATCACCTTATTTTATCTATCACTTTAGGGGCCTCTGTAATTTGATAATAGCCAAAAAAGAAAGTAACAACCAGTGTTTGTATAGTTCTTTAAAACTTGCGAAGCTTTTAACACAAAATCTCATTTCATCTTTCAGTCAGGCCAGTGAAGTAAAGAGGCTCATGGTGTTATTGTCCTGGTATTCTGTTCGGACAGTGATTTGTCTGTGTTCCCAAAGCTGGGACTTTCGTTGAGGTTCATGAAGGTCTTTTACTTCCTGACATAGTAGCACATTTCCACAAACAAAGCAATTACATTAATATTCTTATAAATTTAGAAGTAACATTTACCATAAACATGACTTATCCTAGTTATCAGCTGGATAATTTTATCATAAGTCTGGGTTGATATTCAGAGGAAAACAGTAAGAATACTGCTTCAGTATTCCCTTTTGGATTTCTATGGCAAATAATACGCATGGAATTGCTCCCATTTTAATGTTGTTTCACTTTATTAAAAGTATAGGCCTAATTCTTGGCTTGTAGTAAAACAAAAACATGATTTTCATGCAATAGAAGGGAATTGGAATAAAAAATGCATATATATAAAAGAAAAAAGTATTAATGAAAACAGGTTTATGATACTTGGAGTGATCATTGGCATATTTTGGTTCAAACCAAACCTGTCTTCTCCAGGTTACCCTGTTGGAGCTGCAGAGCCGGATTCACAAGTGGAAATGCTTCATCCGCCTGTGATTTCCCTGGGCAGAGATGGGAGCCATCTCCCTTAGAGTAACCAGGAGAGGGAGTGTGTTGGTAAAGACTCAGGGAATAGAATGATGACATAAAAAGGAAAAGTAGGGTAATGTTTTCTAGAAATGAAAAGAGAAAATGAGGAAATTAGAAAGAAACTCTGAAATTTGAATTCATGTACATGAATAATTTTTCAACCAGTCTTAATTTTTCTGAAGAGGAGAAAAGCTCTCTAAATAAATATTTAAAAAGTTCACACTCTAGGAGGTCTCTTTTCTTTGTCTCCTAAATCGAGCTAACTGCCTGTGCTCAGCTGCCGCTCCTTCACTAGGTGGTGGGGGTGGGAGATGGGTGGGAGTGACATTCCTCGCTGCGAGGATCCCAGCTCGCCTGGGTGGGAGGCAGAACAGGCCAGAGAGCTGAGCTGCTCCCAAATTGGAAGCCCCCACTCTCAGCAGATGGAGAGTAGTGGAATACATGCTTATGAAAATAAATCTGCTAATTAATTATTCAAGCTTTCCTTGTAAAACATATATTAGTCACTCTTCCCTCATCTGCTTGCCTCAGTTTTGCAAACCAGCTGACCCAGACTCCTGTCATCTTATATTCAGCAATGCTTTAAAAAAGTCACCATTATGCTGAGCATCAGAATTCTCAATTCTGATCCCGGCTCTTAAGTTGAATTCATTAGTTCTCTTGCACTCTCCTGTCTTTACCGCCAGTCTGGCCAGATGCTGTATGTTTATGTATTTTGTTTCACTGAGCACTTACAGCATCAGAGACTGAACTGGCTGCTCTGCTCTTGCCAGAGTACAGTAACCATCATCAGTCCTCATCGATTACAAAGTGTCAGGCTCTGTGCTAGACGTTCTCCCGGTGTTGCAATCCCAAACTGTATTTTTCAGGATGGTAATAGGTATGTGTAGGGGATATGGGGTGTAGTAGAGTGGTCAGAGAACTTTTAAACAGACATGCCAGTGTCCCCTCCCCCCATATTCACAGTGCATATTATCATATTAAAAGGCTCTAAGAGGTTCTGTTCTACAGGTACCTGTTGAACTTTGACACCAAACTTGACCCCAGGGTGCCTTTTCTTTGTGGAATACCTGTTAACACCCTGTTCCTTGGCTCTCTGAATGGGGTTGGTGCTCTGGTGGCACTCCGTTCAGATCTTCTGGGTGTTCAGCCTTTCAGAAAGCATTCAGAGCCTAGAGTTCGCCCCGTCTCATAAATAAAAGACAAAAATTACACTTGTGCAAAAGCCCCTGTAAAACCAAGGCCAGATTTCTCTCTGTCCTTGGGATATCTTAACCGAGTGAATTTAGACGTGCAGAATCCTTTTTCCTCAAGATTTCCGTGTGGCAACCGTCCTTCCCTGTGTATTTAGAACCTTGCTACATATTTTCAGGTAAGAGTAATCAATCTATACCTTCTTAGGATACTTTAAGAAATTATAAGTAAGTCACTGTTACTACAGGCATATATTAAAACTTCTTGAATGTTTCTTTTTACTGATTGCTTCAGAAAATTGGAGTTAAATCTATTTTAATAGTCATTTTGATACAGTGGTATATTAGTCTGACACTTCTGCTTATTGTGAAGTATTAAATAACTAAAACTTGTTTTCACCTTGTTCTATCAGAAGCAATTTAGCCTCTTCTTAAGAAGATGTTGTAACTCTGCTTTGTTTTGGGCCTTTTGTGGTGGCCAGTGTGCAGAAGCAATTAGCTGCTGACTTGACCTGATGACTTATTAATGATGATGGTTAACCTCAGTCATTCATATTTGAAAAAGGTTTACAATAATTTAATAATTGGCATGAAATGTGGTAATGGAAGAAGATAGAGTGAAATGGAGATCAAGAACACTTAGAACCCCCCAGCCTGAGCTAATTGACATTTCTAGAACACTCCACCCGGGAAATACTTAGAAACATGCCTAAGTCGTCAGACATGAATTTATGCAGCGGGGAGAGGTGTAAAGTAGTTTTATGACCACTCTTGTTGCCTTGATGATGGTACTGGGAAGGCCCCAGAGGAGAGGGTAATGAGGATTGTCCCTGTTTGAAGCCATCAGAAACCATGTGCTATCAGGTGACACCGATGGCCAAATGAATTGGTTTCAAGCCCTAAGATTTGCATACTGATATTTTTCTGAGCCAATACATTAATAATAAAGGAATTTTTATGAAGAGTTATTACTTGGGTGATTTATTTAAGTTCCTAAAAATGTCCTAAGTACCTGGGAAGTTATTCTAATATATATATTTTAAGAGAATCATAGCACTTTTCCTGCCTGGCAGGTCACTTACTCTGTTTTAAATAGTCACCCTCCACATTGCCTGGTAAGTTGAAAGACAGTGAGGAACTGGAGTAAAAGAGTTCGTGAAACCCAGGGAATTGTGTTGGTCTGGCTTAATTGAATTAGCGTCTTTAATTGGGGCTTCTGCTGCTTGCCTTTGACACTTAAAGCGTGATGGATGCTGATAGGATCTCCCCAGGAAATTTGGCAGTGAGTTCTCAGCTATTGATGAATCCTGGGCATGTGGGGGTGGCCAGGGAGAAGACTGGGGAGAGATTAGTTGGCGGCAGCAGCCTGGGACTGCCGCCTGCAGCAGATGCAAAGTGGGAAGGACCTGAGGGGTTCCGCGGCCTCCCTTCGAGTCAATGGGCACAGCTAGGGAGTTTAGACCACCTTCACTTGGTCTCCTTTTATTTCCTGCATGTATTTGCTTTTGAAAGGTAGAAAAATGGGCCAGCTGCTCATCCCAATGTTAGGTAAAGGATTTCAGATATCTTCCATTAGCATTCTCATGTAAGAGGAAACCTGGAAGGTTGGACCACAGCTCCCAGAGGAACCGCACCCTGCTGTTCAACTGAGGCTGAGGGGTAGGGGGACGAAGCTTCTGTGTCCTCCATGGCTGGCAGCACAGGGCAGTTGGGAACGTGGATTCAGATGTGGAATGGGAAGATTAACCAGGATGTCCAAAACAGAGAATGCGAGGCCGAGTTGCTCCAGTTGTGCTCCCAGACGTGGGCCGCAGAATCACCTGAGGCCGTCATTTCAAGCAGGTTCCTGGGTCCCAGTGCTGCCAGAACCTCAGCTGGAGGGCCGGCGGGGGGAGTTCGGGAATCCGGTTTGAGAACTCACCTTAATGCCGTGTGAGATGGACATTCAACCATGCTACCTTAGAATCCACTATGCTTATTTCAAAACCACGTTAAAAAAGAGTCATGTGTCAATACAGATGGTCATTGATAGACATAATCCTTTTTGTTTTGACCTTCCAAGTATATGAGCAATGTGGATTCGTGGTGTAAAGCCTGTGGTGAGGTGGACCTTCCGTCGGAGCTACCGGACCTGGAGGACGCCATTCATCACCACCAGGGGATCTATGAGCACATCACCCTGGCTTATTCCGAGGTAAGTGCTCAGTGCTGCTTCAGTTGCAAAGCAACATTATTTTTGTGTCATAGCACCAAAAGCTGAAAGATTCGAAGTTTTGTTAGCTTAGGAAAAGCTTATAGATTTCAAATTAAACTGCAGTTTTATTGTAACTTTTGACCTCAAGTTGGGGCGGGGAGGGCTAGTAAGTAAAACAGGATGGGGGCAATGAGCAGCCTTTTCATGGCCCTGTGACATTTGTGGATTTCTTTTAAAGTGCTTATATTTTCATCTGCTAAAATAAATGAAATTCCAGTCTTCTTGTTTACATATATTTAGGAAATACGTATTTTGCACGCTATTTAGTCTAGTCAAACTCAAGTTAGTCTTCCTGAATGAAGCTTTGTAGGAAAGAGGAAGAGTTGATGCAGCCTCCTGTCCTGGGTTGCAAAGTACACACTGCTTTCTGAAGTAGGTAAAGCTATTTGCTGTTCCAGGAGTCAAAATGTGGCATTTTCTTTATTCTTTCAGGGTAAATTGTTTATTTAATATGTCCCTGTTTATTTTCTGCCACCTTCCTCAGTGCCAGACTTTGTTATAAGGACTTTATGAATCACTTACTTAATGCTCCCAGCTCTGGGACATGTACTGTTATTAGCCCCACTGTTACAAATGAGGAAACCGAGGCACAGAGGAGAAGTGACTTGTGCTAGCTCAACAACTGTAGGAGGTGGAGTGGGGACATGGACCCATGCTAGCCAGCTGTATGTTCTCAGCCACCATTCTGCTGCCTCTGTGTCATATCATGTGCTAGACACAGTGACAACAACTACACATGGGTCGAGGTGTGTCACCCTTGTCATGTCTTGGTCATCTGGCCCTTTGGACCAGTCCACCTGTATGATAGTGGTGAAATTCCTGGAGGTGAGTGGGGAGCGGGTTGGAATTCTGCGTGTGCTTGCTGTCGGCAGGGTTTCCTCCATTCTCCTATGGTAGTGAGCGTCTATGCTAGGAAGTGCTAATACGAAAGATTACTATGCGACTTTAGTAAGAAAACACTTGCGAGCACCCAGCAGAGAGCTGGACGCAGAGTCTATGTTTAGTAAACATTTAAACCCAGGTCTTCCTTGATTTGAACCATGTCCACACTTGTCAAAGTTGTGGGGAAGAGATTGGCTATTTGCATTGCAATCTGGCACTTCCTGCTTCACCAAACAGCTGTCACTCTCCTGTCTTTGGAACAGGTCTCCTGACCCCTTAGTGTCCTTGGGTGAGGTAAACGGACGTGTGGCGTGCTTTGATATTTACTTTGGAATGTGGTCAAACCTTCTTCCCGTGACAGTTGATATCTACGTGTTTGTTTTTCTAGCCACCTCTTTGCCTAACAAGATCCCTCCCCTTTTTTTTTTTTAGCACTCTTTTATGTTGTCCATGGAATTAAAAAATAGTCAACTCTGTATTATGCTTCTTAATTTTGCATACAGTGTTTATTGGCTAATTAGGCTATCTAGTTTATTAGGAACTGTATAAATAAATGATAGCCTTTTTTATAATAAAGGTGCAAATTGAACAGATCTGTAATTTTTTATCACACTGATTCACGAGGATTATGTGAATTCCGAAGAACGGTAAGTTCTTTCCCCTAGTGCATCATCTCTATGCATTGTCTAATTTCGAGCTGTAATATAGAAAGTGAGTGATCCTGTTATCCATGATGTAACTAGGCCTTCGCTCATCTCCTTACTCATGATTTTCCCAGGAGGTGCTTTGCGATTGCAGTCGTAGGTTCCACACCACTGTGGGATTGGATAGCCACTGACAAGGTGATTGGCAGGAGCTGGGCTACAGTCTTTGCCTACAGGACTTACCTCAGAACCAGTCTGACCTGACCAGTGTCATCCTCCAGCCCAGCTGGCCAGTTCACTTCTAGCAAAGTACAGAATTCTCTCACTGTTAACACTACATTCTATAAAAATGGGGACATTTTGACGTGGGAACTTATTTTTACCTGTGGCCCAGTTTCATTAGATTTTAAATTAGTATGATAATTGAAAATAATTTTATAGCAAGTAAATAGCTTCCCAGGCTGAGGTCTTAAACCACAATTTTTAGCCTAAGACCATCTTTGTAAGTGAGCTGTAAATTCAAGGAGACGGTAATTTGAGCTGGATGAACAGAAGACTTGCAGCAGGACAGAAGGAGTGTTTTCTTGCCTTTTAAATTATTTAAGTTTTGAAATAGTTTCAGGCTACAGAAAAGTGTTAGAACAGAACAGAGAGCTCCCACGTTCCCTTGACCCAACTTAACCACCTTTGCTCTGTCGTCTCCCGTACACCCCTCTCTCTAGTCAATACGTCAACGATAGTACAACACGAGCATCCTACCCACAGACCCATCATGTTTCCTACTGTTCCAGCTCTTCCTCTTGCCCTTTTCTGGTCCAGGATGCTGTCCAACAGCATGCGTTATGTTTAGTGGACATGTCTCATTGGGTCTCCTTCACAGTGGAACATTGTTGAGTCTTTCTCTGTCTCAAGTCATTGACAATCTTAGAGAGTGCAGACATTGTATGCTGTAGGATGACTCTCAACCTGCTAGCCCATCCAGTTTTCCTCGTGGGCTGACAGGAGGGATACAGGATGTTGACCCCCCCCACCACTGGTGACATTAACCTTGACCGCTTGGTGTATGCTAGGTTTCTCCAATGTAAAGTCACCATTTAAAAATTTGTCTTTGATGGGCATTTTGTGGGGAGCTACACTGATGTAACACAGTTGTCTGTTCTTCATCAGACTTCTTCTCACAGTGTTAGCATCCACTGGTGATTCCTGCCTGTGTCAGTTACCTCGGTAGTGGCTGTCTGATGGTGGGCACTTATTTCTTTTATTCCTTCTATAGTTATTAGGTAAACTTCTGCAAGGAAGAACTTTATTCCCTTTCTTCCCGATTTATTTATTATTTCAGTATGAATTTACAAAATCTTATAGTCAATGGGTTGTAATCTACTATATTTTGATGCCTAAATTGTCCACATTTGCCAGCGGGAGCCCCTTTCTGGTTTTTTTTTTAATATGTCCTTATTTGTGAGTTACTTTCTAGCACAACAAGTAGTTCCCAGGCTCATCTTGTACTTTTCCCTGCCGCACTCCTGAGATCAGCCGTCTCACCAAGAAGTTCTGATTCCTTGGAGTGTTGTGTGATGTTAGAAACTAAGATCTGGGTGCTCAAGAGTGCTTGTTTGCTTGTGGGGTGTCAGTGCTTCTAGGCCATCTGAGTGGACAGTCAGGAAACGCGTGCATGTGGCTATGTCCCCATCCATCCATTCTTCACATATGCACATACATCTACAACTGTGGCTGTATCTGTCTGTGTCTATCTCTATTTTAAATCCCATTTTAAGCATATTTTAAGTACCCACACTGGTACTTCCATTTCTAATCCAATCCTTGGGATTCTTTCCAGCCTTCCCCTTTCTCTGTTTATAAATCGCTTCTCAGCAAGAAACCCGGCTCCTTTTATCCTCAGTATATTAACTTATTTGTTCAATTAGTCTTTTGGCTCAGTCTTCTCAGCCTCCCAACCATTCTCTCTGGCGTCTCCTAGCCCGCACCCCCACTATCCACTTCCTTAGAAAGCCTGGCCCAGGACACCTGTGTTGGCACCTCCACCCCCTCACTCCCTCAGACCCTAAGCACCATTTTCTCCATGCCAGGAGGGGAGGGAAAGACAGGAAGGTAAGGGCTGCTCCTGTTTTTTAAGTGATTTTTTTCTTTTCCTAAATCAGTGGTTTTCTAACTTGAGTGTGCTGGTTAAAAGTGCGGCTTCTCATCCTCTCCCCTGCCCCATAGTGAATCTCCATCTTGAGTGGGTTTCCCTAGTGATCCAGGGACTCTGGTGCAGATGCTTCACAGACCACACACTGAGACACGTTCCTACCCTCTTCTGAACAGTCCTGGGTCTGCCCAGGAGGCAGTCATCCCACGGAAATTACTGCGCCCTGCTATGGATACAGGGTTATTTAGGAATAGGAATGTTTATAGGCAGGGCTTTCTCTTCCTTTTCCTTTTGTCTTCCTTCTCCTCCTTCCCTCCCACCCTCCTTCCTTCCTTCCACAATTTTTTTCCTTAAAGGGTGTCTACAGTTTATAGTCTCTGATGACACAAGTTTGCAGTGGGAAATCTTCCCAGCCTTTTTTTTCCGGGACACGAACACCTGCTTTTCTGTGTTTTAATTAGACTCGTCCCGTGTTATTCCTGTCTGTGTTTCAGCACAGGAGCATACCTGTGCCTCGTAAACATTGGCTTGCTTCAGCTTGCCGGGTGTGGGGCTAATATTGTCTGATGTAGGGGACCACAGGAGAGTGAAGCCATATAAACATCTGGGATAAGCTCTAGTTTTAGGAACAGCCTGTAGAGTGGTCATTTTTAACATTTTATTCTAAGCAAGCAAACTCATTAACTACTTTCTCAACAAACTAAATTCATACGAATGATTGTTCTCTCAGTGTGCCCATGCGTCTTGTAAACCTAAACACTGAGTATCTGAATTGTGAGTGAGACTGTGTACTGTGTCCACCCTGCTGCGGAGGGTCCTTGCCACCGCAGCTGCATGTGGCGATTCTGGGAGCAGGAGAAGGTGACTTCAGGGTTTAGTTTCTGCATCGGTTTCTCAGTTTAACAACGGTGCTGACTTACTTCAGCAGGGCCTCATGGAAATGACTGATTCGCTTCCTGTGAAGTGAGTCAAGCTCCTTTTTTTAAGGCACTGGGTGATGGCATGATTAGTGTTATTGGCATGCAGGAAAAACAAACAGTAAAATGAGTCACCTCGATAGTAAACGTACTGAAAGCATCTGTGATGCGTGGAGGCTCAGCTACCTTGCTGCAGAGTAACTTGTATAAAGCGCTGCTTTCAAAGCCTCATTAAGTGGTGCAGCGTCGCTGTAGATATGCAGGGGCTGTAGTCAACATTTGGCACAGCATCAGAGCCAACAGACCGTACAGCAGTCTCTGTCCTTATCCAAAACTGGAGGCCCTGTGAGGGCTTGAAGTATAGGAACAAAAGAAGTCAAACCCAGCTGGAACCTACAGAAATGCGTGTTGGGTGCATCCCTCTGCCTTAACTAACTGGGCTGCACCAGCCTTTTCCTGTTTGGTCTTTCCTTTCCAATTGTCCCAGGTAGACGTGTCAGCGAGTCAAACATGGTTAGGTTGATCTGGTTTTGAGTAAGACCCTAATAGCTGAAAGAAATAGAAATCAGCCTTTAGTAGAGGTCTGTCCTAACAACTTTGCCTGGAGAAGGAGCCATCTCTGAGGGGAGCCAGAAACTCTGAAGGTGAGGATATTACTTTCCTCTGTCGGGTGGCCTCCCTGGGCATGGGAACACACCACCCACCACCACCAACATGGGGCCGTTCAGAAGGTCATTGGCCTCTGTTCTGGGGTGCAGCTTCTCAGTAGAGCCGTCTTAACACAGGTTTCTCCTCCAGACTCAAAAACAAAGCGTTTGCCTGTTTGGTGAAGAGTGTCAATCACAGCTACAAAATGAGCTGGTACCCATGTGCTGCTCCTTTCTCATTCTTTCTTGCTTTGTTAGATCTGAACTTGAAGTTGTTAGGTTCATTTGAGAATCGTTTCAGCAAAAGCTGGAGAGAGATGGTGGTGGCTGTGAAGTGTTTCCCCGGCTTAGCACTCTGTAGGCTGTGGTGAGCGAGCCCTGCAAAAGGATCAAAACAGCATGTTGGTTTGAGTTGATGCAAATAGTGCAATTCATTTCATAAAAGTTTTGAGGAAAGACCACCATTTCTTTACAACATGCTAAGTAAGAGTAGTCATTTCTAACTATGCCTTTATGTATTTTGTATGTTTTGTCTGTTTGGGTTATATCTTGGGAGTAACGTTTCCTAGCACTTTTAGGTCTACAATACCACATTTGGACCTAATTGACATGGCATAGGTCATATTTGGTCTTTGGGTGGTGGTTTTTGGAAGCTTATGCAATAATCTCCAGGTACCATTCTCTTTCCTTAGATCAGAGCAACATTCTTACTCTATGCAAGTGAAGAATATTCCTGCTAGAGACTCTTAGCTGCACTCTGATTTAACGGGAAATGTGGAGATCCAAGTACCAGAAATAAGAATATGCAGTCTCTCCAAGGGTTGGTGGAATGTTTTTAAGGACCCATGTTACAAATCTTATGTGTGGTTTGGATTAAAAGTAAATATGCAAGAACCAGACCATTGTTAGAGATTTTAAACAGTTAAGTTTCCTCTTAAATATTAGGAACAAACATACTTTTGATATGGTAAACTTGTAAACTTGAATCACTTTTTTTGGCTTTAGTTAACGCTTGTGAGTTTCTTAACTCATTTAGGTATTAGAGCATATTAGTTCATATATTTGTTTATAAAATGTTAATCTTTGTAACATTTCACTTCCACTGCCCTTCAGGTCCCTGAGCACTGTATTCCAAGAAAAACAAAAAGTGGAACCTGAAAAAAATAGCTAAATATTATCTGTGAAAAAATTACAGAAAGGGCCTGCTTTTTGATGATAAATGTTGATTTTTCTTTTCTGCAGCTATTTTCCCTTCAGAGGATGGGGTTTGCCTGAAAGCTGCAAACACATTTTAAGACAAAACTTAGAACTTAAGTAAATTAATTTACCTGGTTTTGTGGTTAAGAAATCCAGAACTGCATCACATACGATAAGCATATATTAATTATTTAAGTACTTAATTTATATATGAATATTTTGGCTGCTATATACGTTTTTAATCTTCTGGTTATTCTATACCATTTAAAAATCTTTATCTAACAATAGAACAGTAATCTTCATAAAATTCTAGCATTTTTTTCCCCACGTAATATTACTGTACTTATAAAGAGGACATTTTGCTAAAAGTTACTAGAATATATATGGTATGCTTTATGTGCTTAAATAATACCTTTTAAGTTGACAAATCTATGAAAGCTACTCTGAAATAAAATGACATTATTTCTGAAAGATTTATGGGGGAAATGCTGTATATGAACATGCATTTGGAGTTGCATGCTGTCTGGTTTTCGTGATTGCAACAGGTGTTCTCTTGCCGGATCTTTCCTGCCACTTCTGCTGCCACTGTCTCTATCATTAAATGACAGTACCAGCAGTGGCACCAACAGAGTCATTTTAATCCCCGCTTAGGAATTCCTGGAAGGTGGATCATTGCTCAGTGTGTTGTCTTACATTAAGATAATTGTGTGTTCACATACTCAGCCATTCCCCATACCCTGCCATCACGAGCAAGCATTTTGTTCTAAATCCAGTGAGGATTTCTGCTCTCAAGTTCCAAGAAACAGTTGTAAAGACACCCAAGGAAAGAAAGATTTAGTGGAATATTATTGCTCACGTTGTTTATTCATTCCCAGTAGTAGAGTATTAATGGTGTCATATGGATGCCTTTGGAAAGTTGGTGAGGGCTGGGAACCCATTTGTCATTTTTTGTGGGTGGTTTAAGATCTAAAACAGTGGCCCAAGATAGAGGTTTACTTTCTGCTGGTATAAAAGAAGTCCCAAGGCTGGCGTTCCAGGGCTGGTGTGATAGGTCTGTTAGTAAGGGGATCTCTGGATCCTTCTGTCTTACTGTTTTGACTTTTTTAGCAGGTGGGCTACCATTCTTAAGGTTGCCTCAGGGTCATCAATAGCTGCTGAGGCTCCAGCCTCTTGGCAGCAGGGAGGAGAAAGGCAAAGGGCAATGAGTATATTCAGCTTCCTAAACACAGCTTTCCTGGAAGCTCTATTTAACATTTTTTACTTCTGTATGTTGGCCACTAGTATTTAGAAGCGATACTGTGAAATGCAGTTTTATAGCTGGGGTATTGCTGTTCTTGACTGTAGGGGTTTGGCTGTTAAGGAAGGGTGAGTGAACTTTTGGGGGACAGCCATCAGTTTCTGCCACACATTCTGATCTGTATCTTTCTATATGTGTCCACTAAATCATATGTGCTGGTGCACATTTTCTGACTTCTGTGTTTCATAAGGAGTAAAATGAAGAGGAAATATTTATGAGGAATTCTTTTCTAGGCTCGTACAGTGTGAAATGTGTGAGCACTGGTTCTCAGTCCCAAGAGATGCTGTACCCCCATTGTTTAACAAAAATTTTATGATACCTGCTGAAATCAGATGTATGGGTAATCAGATACCTTCACATAAGACTTATATATGTACATATATATAAATTACGTATATACTACAATAGAAGTTAGAGACAAAAGGAAGATTTATGATAAAATGTATTTCAGTCTATAAATGCTAGAATAGAAGAGAAAAAAATTAGATATTCAGGTGCTGCCCATATTATTTTAAAGAACTGTGAATACAGCAACTACAGATGCTGACTGGACATGTGTTGTATTGGTGACTAAAATACTGAGAATGGTGTTATCTTGCTGATATTCTGAAATGGTGAGCAACTCGTAAACTCCAAAGAAAACCATGCACTGCCTTCCTTTGATTAACGTGGTGATTGCATTCCTGGAAAAATCAGTGTTTGTTAAGAATAGACAAAAAAGAAAAGAATAAAGTTTTGTGCTTATATATTAAATAGAGCCTAGCCCAGATAGTTACAAAAAGCAGGACAATTCTTCATTATGTGCTATATCCTGCCTCTGAATCCATCGCAATAAATCCTTTCCCCCAAATCAGTCACCGTGCCTCCCCTCCTCAAGATCCTTGTGTCAGAAATGCCCATGCAAGTTTCAGTGCCTTCTGGGGACAACTGAGAAGCCTGCTCTAGAAGACCCTTCTCTGTACCGTTTTTGTTTTTACACATGCCTGACGCTAACTGGGGGGTCGAGCTGGTTCTTTCTCACCCTGTTGTCTTGGTTATGTCACCTTGGCTTGTTTCTGCTTCACTTTTGCTATCTTAATGTATTAGATCAATTTAATCTACGAAGGCTGATAGCCTTCCTAAGGAATAGTCAGCAAAGCTTCTGAGACGCTCAGAGTTCTCAAAATCAGGTATTAGAAAACAAACATGTTACATTCCAGCACAACTTAAGGTTGTAAGAGGATCAAAGGAGGAGATTAGAAAATTCCGCAGGCCCCTCTCTCACGTGCCACCAGTTTTCAGTAGTTAGAGGCTTCTGTGTTGTCCTGTCCCACGCAGTTTCCCCTGCCCTCTATGCTAAGGGCTCTCCTCTCAGCCCTAGGTGTGTCTGTTCACAAGGCTCCTGTTCACTCCTCCTTTCCGTGGAAACCCAAGGAGGTGTTCAGATTGGGGAGTATCTGAGCAGAAAGATCCTGGTGAAGAGGACGGACTTAAACACTTGAATCACACAACCATGTTCCTTTACGTGACAATGTCCGTTTATTGTCTGATTGGGTCAGATTTTTTCTCCCACATCTGGCACAGTCATTCATAAGTCTTAAGAATCACTTAAATATGAAAAATACATCATGCTTTTCCCTCCATATGACACCCTTACCTTTTCTGTGGTTAGTCTGAATGCTTTCAGATAGTTAACTGCCATAGTATAGCACTGAAATCTGATTTAAAAAATGATGGTGTTTTAATTAAAATTATTTTTTTAAGTTAATGAACCAAATAAAATGGCACTTTTTGATTTTCTTTTTTTGTGTGTGAAGTAGAATTGTTATCCAACTGTGTCAGAAATTTTAAGTACGTATTGCCTGGTGCTAGGTTATTGATTTTTTTTAACTAAGGTTTCAAGTCAGCATTAAAATTTTGCTCCATTGTGATTGTTTTATTCTCGCTAACATAGTATTGCAAGAGAAAATTATTACTTTTAAATTTTAATTTGCAGATACCCGGGATTGCAATTTTATATCAACTGACTTATGTCATTTAAGGCAAAATACTATGTTTGTTCTATTTGTTGAGAATGGCATCTACTACAATGTTTTATGATACTGAATGTTCCTTTATTTTAATTTAGTGTTGTACCACATTTGGTTTTGTGGTGTCATTGGATAACTGGTGGATTTGTTTTAAATTTTATTTTGTTCTTTATAAAATATGCCTTTGAGTAAAACTGTGGTTTATGTTTATGTGTGAGCATGTGTGCACACACATGTATCTGAGGACAGAATCTGCAGAATAGCCTGGGCAAAGCTGCAAATCTTGAAGAATCACTTGTTTATAATCCCTTGTCTGTTTTGCCGGCAGGTGAGCCAGGATGGGAAGTCACTCCTTGACAAGCTCCAGCGGCCCTTGACTCCTGGCAGCTCCGATTCCCTAACGGCCTCTGCCAACTATTCCAAGGCCGTGCATCATGTCCTCGATGTCATCCACGAGGTGCTGCACCACCAGCGGCAGCTCGAAAACATCTGGCAGCACCGAAAGGTCCGCCTCCACCAGAGGCTGCAGCTGTGTGTTTTCCAGCAGGATGTTCAGCAGGTCAGTTTCCTGTGGCTCTATTCCTCGTAGAGACCACCTGGGCTGAACTGAGAGTTTAGGTGAGCGTGTCGTCAGACTGGACATATGTGTGCTGATGGAGTGAGTAGAAGATAAAGATAGGAGAGAAGGGAGTAAAAATAGGCGTTTGCACACAGAGCTTCTTTGCTTACGCTGAGCGGAACAGGGCTCTGAGTATGTGCAGAGCACACATGATGACGCAGGGCCTGAACTGGAGACTGAGTTTTGTTCTTGAAACACGTCATTCTTGGTTATGTTTATTTGTGAGAGTAATGCTCGTGGTGCTTATACCGGGGTGTTGTTACAGTTTTAGATTTGTGTGCTCTCTGATTACAGGAGCAATAAGCTAATCCTGCTTTTCTTCCCACGTGGTAGATAGTGCAGTCTGTGATGCAGAGTAGGTTCTCAATAAACATTCATCTAATTAATGAAAAGTGGGCTTTTGTGACTCTTCATTTCTAAGCAGTTGATATCTTTGTTATTGTTGTTACAAAAATAAGAGGAAGCCCAGTCCCCATTCTGTTTATTTCCTTATTATGGAATGAGGAAGATTGTCCTGCTACCAGGGTTTTGAGGATTAATGCTATGGGAGCATGTAAAATATGACATGGCTTTAGTGATAAACAAGATAATAGTGGTGTCCTTGCCTGAAAATAGAGGGAAAAAACAAGGATGTGAATGAGGTGTGAACTCGGGATGAGGAATTCTTGGGTTTGCAAGGAAGCTCATGGCGTCCAGGGGAGTTGGCGGGAAGCCGCAGTGATGGGTCTGGAACAAAACCACTGTCTTCAACCTGGGCGTCCAAGAGCCCGGGTACCTTGTTCAGACATGTAGGAGCTCAGATTTCACTCTCCCCAAGCATCCTCTGAAGGGGAGTGGGTTTTCTGCGAATGAGCTGAGATTGTGGAGAGTTGTGCTGTGTTCTGATGAACACGTAGATTCTCTGTGTCGTGGACCGTCATTCTTCACATGTGAATCTGGTGAGTTCGCAGTACTTTGAATTGTTCTATAATTTTTCATTTGTACGTATTATGCTTTGATTCTACTTAGGGTTTTCGCGTTTTCTGAGGGTTGCGTATACAAAGTGCCTTAGGAGTGATTATTTTGATGTTATTCATGCTTCTTTATAATGTTGTTTTAAAGACGATAATTGCCAGAGAAAGAATATAGAGTAAGAAATGAAGAGGGAGGAGTCAATGTCTAGGAGTTACTGTGAGAACTGAAATTGTTAAGTTGAAAGCATGAATATTAGTTTTTCTTAATTGTCCAGAAACTTTCACAAACTGTGAAATGTTAATAGTTTAAATGTAATTAGGAAAGGATTTTCCTCCCTCCCTCTCCATCCTTGGATCAAGTATTCACTACCCATCCATGGACCAACACACTTTCTGGACTTGTATCTGAAGCAGCAGCAGGGGCTCCCCACCTCCCTTCTTTCTCCCCTCAGCTCTCACGGCTTCTGGGGGCACCCAGTCACATAAGAATGAGCCACTGGACTGTTTCTGTCCAGGGGAGGCGTCAGGAAAGGAAGCCTTTGGAAACAGGCTGAGGAGTCGAGCCATCTAATTTGGTGCCAAGTACTTAATGCACTTGAATTTGAAAACAGCCAACATTAATTTTTATACATAGAAAGATAATTGTGATAATTATGAGGCTATTTCTTCAAGCTAGCTTTTTTTTCTCAAGAACAGCACATTGGGTTGGATGTCAGCAGGAGAAAGTGTTTTGCAATACACATAATGCATATATGGTCCTATTAGCGTTCCATAGAAAATAGATACTTGCTCTTTAAGAGAACCGTTTTGTTGATTAAATGATCAGAATGGTTTGGAGTTGTTATGCAAACAGGAAATTGCTATCTAGGCATGACTTGTGAAACAAGGAGCAAAGTTGATCGGATTAAGCAAGCAAACACTTTACCTCGAAGGAGTCTGTAGGATGTCGGAACCAAAACTGTGATTCTGAAACCCAAGGAATTATAACACGTGGAAATTTTTGCCATAGTGAGAATAGACCAGGAGAGGTAAGCTGAGAATAAGTGCGAAAAAATCACAGTATGTCAGACAGACATTGTCAGCAGAAGATAAATTTGTAAAGACAAGAACAAAATCCGCAAAAACATAAAAAGCCAACTAGAGATACCCTAAGTGGTTTTTGTTGGGTTGTTTTGGGTGATGAAAAGGCATCTGTAAATACTGCTGAGAAAAAAGAAAGCGCCTTACCCCACCGTAGGTATGGAATGATGACATTTTTGTCAAAAACAACCCTCCAAAAGAGAGTGTATGCTTGTCTGTGGAAACAAATTCAAAAGACTAGATGCCAGACTATTGACAGCGTGTCCCTGAGGAGGGAAAGGGTGGAGAATGGCATGGGCAGTTTGATTTTTAAAATAGGAGTAACTTTGGTTTAGTGGTTAAGTTTTTTTTTCATAACAAGCAAAGGCAATTTCATAATTTCTCTATGGAAGGCGCTTTAGATGGGAGTCAGGTGCCAAGGTTTGGGGGTGGGTGAAGCTGCTATTGCATAGCTCTTACCACTTGTCCAAATCAAGGCGGAGGGGAGTGGGAAGACTTGCCCAAATAACATACCAGCTTACTGACAAATGCTAACCTTGGTCATTGCTAACTTAAAAATAAAATGCATACTCTGCCATATTTCTTGCTGACCAAATCGTAAACATATTCCCATTGCCTTAGGTTTACTGTTAGAGCAGCTCTCAGTGGGTGTTTGGTTAAATGAATGATTGAATAGTTGGTTTCCTGTTAATCAGTGTTTTTCAGTTTAGAGTATGCTTTAGTTTACTGCAATAAGATAATTTATTTTTGTTGTACTCGTTCAGATGGGATGATAGTTTTGGAAGTAGTCCATATCAGGATGCTATCAAACTCATTTTCCCACTCACCACTTCGGTCTGCCTGCCTCCTGGATTGTCAGGATTCACTCACTTACTCCAGCTTGCCCGGGGAGGTGAATGAGCCCCAGAAATCCACTTTCCCAAAGCAGGCTGACTCCCCCAAAAGCAGCCCCTTGGGCAGGGAGACCTCCTAAAGAGCCTCCTGCCTCCCCCAGCAGCCCTCCATGTGCGTGAGCATCAGCCTCCCTGAGTGTCTCGTAGAAGAGCACCCTCCAGGTTGATCTTGGGCCACTAACTAATATTCTGAAAAATGGTCAAGCACATTTAGTCTACTCTGGATTCTTCTTGTCCACACTTCTTTCTTTTTTTCAAAGTATCTTAATTGAATGTGTGACACTCTGAGAGGAAGAGAGATAAACTTGTTGAATAGCTCAGAGTTCCTTTTCTCAAGAATTGTCGTCTGGTAAGAGTAGATGTTTAATAGTCTAATAAATTAGACCATAAAATGCTCAGATTTAGCATGTATGTCCTTGGTTATTGTCAGGTATAATTTTGCTAAGACATAAACTTGAGCCTTGTCTGTCACATGCTGCCCAGAGCAAGGGAGTAAATAAACTAGCTACCCTCATCCGTGTTGTCTCCCTACTGTGTGCGTGAATTTTAAGAGGACGTATTTATGCTTTAGTGACTTGTGGAAATTTGGGGTTCCTGAAAGCTTTGTCCGTATTCTTCTTAAATGTCAAGGGTTTAGGCTACAAAGAAAGTGAAGTACTCTATAATAGAGGTGAAAGTTACAGTTGCCAGGGTGCCAGGAAAATCTTCATGGGAGAGGTAGGGTTTGAGCTGATCTTTGAAGGATATGTAGGAAGTCAGTAGGTTGAAAACTGGGCAACAGGAATTGTATTGAGAGCAGAGACAAAAAGGGCAGGGCCTGTCTGAAGAGCAGCAGGCAGCCCCCTGTGGGCAGAATGGAGAGGTGTGGAGGCATGAGGCGGGGCAGGTGCTGGAAGTGTGACCTCCACGACGAAGGCTTGAGACTTGTTTCTGTAAGCTTTGGGACACCATTAAAGGGACAGCGAACCTTGACTTGAGTGTAGTGGAAATGAGTGGATGGGTGTCAGGGCCTGGCATGACTTGTGAGCAGCTGTGAGGATTAAGGGGGGCATGTCTGTATGACCTCTAGCTGATACTAGTGCTCTGTGGGTGGAAATTTCTTTTCTCTCTTAATGCTCACAGCCACAGTTAAAGCTTTCCCCATTTCTCCACACTGAGTTCATGCCGTGAAGGGCTTGTATGCTGTGCACTTTGACTTGGTGAGGGGGGTGGATGACGTGATTCCACGTGTGTTAAAAAGGTTGCTCTGGTTGCAGTGTGATGAATGAATTGGAGGAATTGAGACATAAGGTGAGAAGACAGCTTAAGTCCCACTGTGGACATCCAGGCCATCATGGAGATGTCTTTGAGAGCAGGAATGTCAGGTCCACAGGGGCAGCAATCTGTGTTTTGTTCCATGGTGTTTCCCAAGTGTCTAAGATAGTAGATGCCAGTATCTGTTGAATGAACGAGTGAATAAGTGAGTGAGTAGATCAAAAAATTTAAGGAAGTCCCCAATTTTTCTAATTAAAGATTCTTTGGGGTTAAAAGTTTCTTCATTTATTCTGGAATAGGGGAAGGTTGGCCTTATATTGGAATCAAGTAATCGAACTGGGAGATCTGCCTGAAGGAACAGGAGCTTTGCTTGATGTTGAGGAATTGAGGGTGGCTGAGGAAGGAAGGGATAATTTCAGTGCCTGGGAATTTTGCTAGTGTGGTGAGATCTCAAGTGAAGATTGTGGCCTCCTGAATGCAAAATGAGGGTCATAAATGCAGCAGGGGGCGGAAAGCTATTTGTTTTACCTCAAGTCCTCCGCTGCTGTCCTTTGCCAGTAAAAGACGTCTCTCCATGATGCTTGCTCAGGAGTTCTGGGTTGGCACCATTTACAGTGGACCTAGCTTCCACGTGAAGATTCCTGAAACTTATTTAACCTTTGCTCATTAAGTTAGGAGGGTGGGTTTTTCTCATCCCACTCGTCAGAATCATCATCTAGCCCTAGCTGTTTAACATTCTCTTCTGTTTACATCCCCCCCATCACAGTTCTGATTGTGGGTCTTGATAAGAATGGTTAGAGGATGGCCCTCTTTTCTGAGAGCTTCTCTATTAGAATTAGGGAGCACGGGAGGGCATGTGTTTGGGATTGCGAGCCTGCTGAGAGCAGATAGAGACTGCCTGCTGATCTTCCTGCTGGGTTTAGAGCCAGCTTTAATTACCTCTCGTGTAGTGAACACAGAAGAGACTTGACAGAGTAATCTTAGTAACCACAGCTCGGAAAGAGCTGCAAGTTCAACGGTGGGAGTTAAAAGGATGGAAAAATGGGTAACCTCTCCCCTCAAAGCAGATAAAGTACAAGAATGCAGGGTACATGAGCTGGCACCGTGAGCCAGGGGGACAGGAAGCAGGAGCCCAGGAGAGTGGGGTAAATTGGAAGTGAGCAAGGAGCAGAGGTCATCAAGCCCTTGGGGATATGTGCTCTCAGGAGCCAGGATGATCAGGAGTGGGCAGAGCCAAGGACAAACACCAGGCAGCTTGGGACTCCCATTTATTTAGTGCCAGCCACATTGCCAGGGTCCCCTAAGAGGAAAGTGGCTGGGCATTAGCTGGACAGGAGAGAAGACATGCATGCACATGTGCGTGTATGTGTATAATTTATGTAATTCAATAACTAGGTTTAAGCTATACATAACTTTAGTTTCCCAGATAACACCTGGACACATGAAGATTTTTCTTGGACAACTTTGGACTATTTTGTATTCGTTTCCAAACTAAGAATGGGAAAAATAGTTTTTTAAAAGTTTAGAAAATTCCTAAAAGGATTAACCAATGTTGGTAGAGCGATGGTTTGGTTGAGATTTGATGGGACTATCCAAGGTAAGACTATTCATATGAATAATGACATACGTGCCTTCCCACCTTTCCTTCCTAAGCATCTTTGTGTTCCTTAAGAAATTTCATGTACTTATGTATTTAAAATGAGGGTAATACCAGGAGAACTGGTGATTTAAATTTTTTTGGAAAATAGATGGATGGATGTTGCAAAGATTTAAAAGCCTGCGAACCTCTTTGGGAGCCCTTCTTCACTGACTTCGCCCACACTCCCTGCCAGCCAAGAAAGTGTGCATGAAGCACGCACTCCTCACATTTCAAGCGTTCTTGTTAGTTAAGCAAAATGTAGCTCTTGCAGCACAGGGCATTTTGAATCTGTATCATATGTTTGCTGTGCGTTACTTGACTGAGGTATTTTTTTTTAATAGATTCTTTTTCCAAGTGAGCATTAGGCTTAGTGTACTTTGGAATGTTCTAGAAACCACTTTTAAAAAGCTCTTTCTATATTAATAATTATATATATTTTTAGGACAAACTTAATTTTACTTTTGAAATACAATGAATGAAGAATCAGAGAGTTCTTAGCTCCAGTGGAGAGAGATGTTATGGGGAGGCCATCGCTACTCTCAGGCAGCCGTGGATGCTGGAGCTGAAGAGTTCCACCTTTTTCCCTCAGTCCCCCAAAGCCCATGGATGCATGTTGAATTATGTGTTTCATTTCACTGTAAAAGTTACACCGTGCTCATCACAGAATTTAGAGCCACAGCCCCTTGTGGTCATGTCAGGCCAGCCCCTCATTTTCCAGGTAACAAAACCGAGCCTTGAAAAAGTCATATGACTGCACCGAAGCTCCAAGAAGCCCAGTGGTTTTTTAGCTGCTTGACCACCCTTGACTGACAAGGATGCTTCACTTCTGAGCTAATCGAAGAGTAAAGAGTAAAACGGAAGTGACGTGTTACTTCAGAAAGAACGTTTAAGTAGGGCTTTTCAGGTGGGGGAAAGGGCTTTCATAGAAGCTGCAGTTGCCCATCACTGTGCAGAAAAAAAAGCTACTTAAGGAGACTTTTTTTTTTCTTTTTTTTACATTTTGGAGTTTAGTCAGTCACCTTAGAATGGATGGTTGGAAACAGAAGACAGAGGAGAGGGCAGCTCCGCCCTGGGTCGTGGCCCACCAGCAGAGCTGGCTCCTCACCGCTGTCCCAGGCGGTGTGCTCTCCTCTGCGCAGGTGTTATGTAGCCTGGCCTCCGCTGGGAAGGGAGGAACAGGACTAAGACTCTGGTTTCCAGAATAAAACTTATGCTCTGAGCTTTAGAAAAAGTGTCAGGCGGCCTAAGGTAGGATGAGCATGTGGAGTCCAATAATTTCACCTTTTTAAATTGAAGTAACATTGGTTTATAACATTATACACATTTCAGGTGTACAGCCTTATATTTTGATTTCTGGGTAGACTACATCATCTTCACCACCCGAAGACTAATTACCATCTGTCACCACGTACATGTGCCTAATCATCCACTTCGCCCTCCTCCCTTCCTCCTTCCCCTCTGGTAACCCCCAATCTAATGTCTGTGTGTGTTGTTGTTTTGTCTTCTACATATGAGTGAGATCATTTGGTATTTGACTTTCTCCGTCTGACTTATTTCACTTAACTAGTACCCTCAAAGTCCATTCATGTTGTCAAAAATGGCACGTTTCATCTTTTTTTATGGCTCAGTAGTATTCTATTATGTATATATACCATCTTCTTCATCTGTTCATCCCTTGATGGGCATTTAGGTTGTTTTTGTGAATAACACCACAGTGAACATAGGATATGGGTATCTTTTTGACTAGTGTTTTCATATTCTTTGGGTAAATACCTAGAAATGGAATAGCTGGATCATATGGTAGTTTTATTCTTAATTTTTTGAGGCATCTCCATCCTGTTTCCATAGTGGGATGCAGTTTGCATCCCCCTCAGCAGTGTATGAGCGTTCCTTTTTCTCCACATCCTCTCCAACATTTGTTTTTTCCTGTCTTGTTAATCAGAGCCATTCCGACAGATGTGAGGAATCCAATAATTTAAACTCAGAGTATCCTTCATTTGTGATTTTAACTTTGTGGGTAAATTTCATTAATAGTATAACATTGGCTATCCTCACAGCAATGCTAAACACCAGCTTTTAATAAAAATTAGCATTATCTAGGTGAAGGCCTCCTTTCTGGTCACTATTTACGTTTAGCAAAATTTGAAATAACATTGCTTAGTTGATCAGTCATCCTTTGTTAGAATCACTAAAATACCATTGATTTGATCATGAGGAAAGCTCTGAGTAAAAGCTTCTTTCAGGAATGCTTATTTAAAAGCAAAACTAGAAACACTGTAGGTCCATTTCTGAATTGGAATCCCCAGTGACTTAAATAAGAGCCAGCAGGTTGAACAAGGAAGTCACTAAAATAAGTGAAGCTAGGGTAACTTGGGTTTTGTAGGGAATGTGGGATGGGCAGGGAGGAGGTTCGTATTTTGCAATTGGAAAAATCTGATATTATAGAAAAAAGAACAAATTCAGAGTATTTTAGAATTACATGTGTTTTTAATTTGCTTCATGTAACTGTAGTTTTTAAACTGAACCTAGAACCAGGAGAGCCAATTGTTTCATTTTTGTGTGCCTGAAATGTGACTTGGAGGGTTTCTCATAATTATAACGGAAAATGCTTCTTTATTCACTGTATTGTCTCTTTGAAACAGTAGCTGGAATTGACAGATGTTTGTATATTTTCTCTGAATGCTCTTTGGATCCTGAGTTACCAGTAAAAATAGACTGACTTAATGTGCACTTGGTTGTTTTATGTCGGAGGTCTTACCTAGTTTTTACAAACAGCATCCTAGAACTGGAACTCTAATGCTAGAAATATTTTTAAAGCTTTCATGTAATATTTACAAACTATAATATTAAGTAATGTAATGATGGGTGTGAGCATAAGTGTGGAGTTGAGAAGACCTTTTCTTCTCACATTTGGATCTTTTCTAGGTGTTCTTTTCTTGGGAAAGTCACTTAACTTTTCTGAACCTCAATTTCTTGCTTAACAGGGATAATAATAAAAGTCTACTCTGTCTTATTGGTGGCCCTTTGGGATTGATGTGTTTTGGAATTAGGAATTTTTCAAAGTTTACGAAGGTAACAGTGCATACACTATGTGATACACAACACTCTCGGGGGGTCTGGGCAGTGCCCTCATAATCAAGTTCATGGAGATTTCTGCAGCCAAATGTACAAGGACTCACTAAAGGGATCAGTAAAGGCTCTTAATAGCCTCAGGTCAGATCTTATTGCCAAGTGAATTTTGGGGACCAAGTTTTGAGAAAATATTTGGAATTTCAGAGCTGTTTTAGCTTTTCGTGGATAAGGGATTAGGGACTGTGTTGCCCTCTGAGCCCAGCACAGAATAATCTCTCAATAAATGATGCCGGTGGCAATGTGGCGCTTGGTGATGACAGAGGGCCACTCTGGTTAGTATCTGAAATAACCCCTCTGCATTGTAAAGGAAAAACGGCATTACATTGGTCTTCATATTGCATGTTGTTGAGATGTGGGCTTGTAAGAGTTAGTCTCCTCTTTGATGAGGGTTTAGTATTTATTCACAAATTCCTAAAGAAATAGTAATTAATATTAATCCACAAACATAGTGAATATTAGGTAGTGGGGGCTTATTACGGAAATTACTTTACAGATAGGTTGTACGAGAAGGGCAGGACTCTGCCACGTGAGAGGGGGGAGAAGGCACCAACAGCTGGTTCCTGAGGGGTTCATCAGGTTGGTAGTGTTGGCTGGTTTACCCTTCCCCAGTTTTGCTGTCCACTACAGAGGTGTCATGTCATCAGAGGTAATTTACTCAAGTGCCTGAACTGTTTTGAAACAAAAGCAGCTCTTTCTTTCCATACTTCATTGTGCCATCCATATGCCACCTATTGAGTCTCAAAGACTCAGTGAGGTGCCGGCCCAGTGGGGTAGAGATTAAGTTCATGTGTTCTGCTTTCACAGCCCAGGGTTCACGGGTTTGGATCCTGGACACAGACCTTCACACTGCTCATCAAGCCATGCTATGGCTGTGTCCCTCATATAAAGTAGAAGGAGGAAGATTGGCAAAGATGTTAGCTCAGGACCAATCTTCCTCACCAAAAAATAATAATAATAATAATAATAAAAGATGCATATAGGCTAGAGGGTAAGAGAAGGGACCCCACATCCAGACTTCATGAATCCAAGTCTACAGGCTGGCTCTTCCACGTGGTAGCCAAGGGCCCTTGGTCCTGCTTCATCTGTGAAATAGGGATGAGGATGTTCCCCTCACCCCCACCCCCAGGCTCACTGCGAGGATTGTTGACCTAGTGCCCACACAGCCAAGGTCAGTGCCTGCTTCAACAGCAGGCACTCAGACAGGAATACAGTTATTAGTTAAGAAATGGGCCTAATCGCACTTGCCACTATCACGTTCAGTCTTGTAATTATATCACAAACAGGGAATTGAGCTAAACAATCTGTCAGGATTCCTGCACATGTAACATTTTGACTTAGATTCTGAGACAGTATCTGTGCTTTAAGTGTTAGTGGCTCTACTTTGGAGCGACCTTGACCTTGGGGCCATCACTGTATCCATTAGAGGGCACTGATGTACAGAGGAATGAGCTTGGACCACATCCTCTGAATGGAGAGGGGGGTGGCATTGGCCTCCCAGCTTTGCTTGCTGCCTGTGAACCAGGTAGCCAGTGGGAAGGGATCGGCTTTTGCCCTTTCCCTCGAGTGTGGCAGCAGAGCAGCAAATCCTGTGCCAGCCTTGTCTTGCCTGGGGTTGAGGTCCCAAGGCAGAGAGATGACAGCACTGTCAGGTGAGGTCAGGGGCGCAACTGCCGGGTTGCGTTGATGAAGCCCCCGATTGTTTTAGTGGAAAGATTCCATAAGCGTGTCTCTAAAATGCTCCTTGGACAAGTCTATTGAGTCAGAATTCCTTGGCAACCTGGAAAGTGTTCTCAGACTTGCAAAAGAAGCCAAAAGCCTCGTGGGGGAGTTTGGTTTTGAATATGAGCTAGATTTCATAATTGTCTGCTGCTATTTTTAAAAAGTGCTTGGAATTTTTACACTCTGCTTTGAATTACTTCCATGTTTGTTGGAAATAGAATTTCACCTGCTATTTACAGTTTTGTCTAAAGGAACCACTTTAAAAGAAAAATTGCAACCCACTTGTAACCCCAAGTGGTTGATTTATAATAGCTTTTATTTCCAGCATGTGCTTCCTGAAACACTTTTCTTAGGCTTAAAAGACAGATTTTTATTATTTTCAAAAAACTCCGTTTTGCTTCCTCCCAGTCCTTTCTACGAAATAATGCTTATCTTTCACTTTTTGAAATTGTACCTTTATTTCAAGTCTGGATTGAGTTACCAGTAATCATCAGGTTTGCTGCTTACCAGTGGCTTAATTTTTCTTTTTACAGCAAAGTTGAGAAATATACAGAATATACTATAGTTGTCATTTTAAAAAAAAGTCTCCTCACCCTTCGTGCAGATCTGATAGGCAGGTGGACTGTAGCACAGGTGTTACTTATGTATCTCTAAATTCTTTTCAAACTTAAAATATTTGATCCTTGTCTTCTGTATACTATTGGCCTCAAGCCCAGAGTCACATTCCATTCCATTCTTTGAGGTTGGGAAGTCTTGAAGTTGTCATTGGACATGGGTTTAGGAGTGGAATGGGACATGTGTTTTATAGTGTGTCCTAAGAGACTGTCATGTCTGCAACTCAGCAGCTTTACATCTGCCTTGAAGTCAGGCAGGGAATGTGGCACTACGTACTAGTGTGGTACTAAAGGTCTCTCTCCCTCTCCCTCCCTCCCTCTCCCTCCCTCTCTCCTCTCTCTCCCTCTCTCTCCCCCCCTCTCCTTCTCTCCCTCTCTCCCTCCCTCCCTCCCTCCCTCTCTCTCTCTCAAGAAAGAAAAATAAGGTACTAAGTGCACTAGTTAAAAAGCAATGAGGGGCCAGCCCTGTGGCACAGTAGTTAAGTTCGGCATGCTCTGCTTTGGTGGCTCAGGTTCACAGGTTTGGCTCCCAGGTGTGGACCTACATCACTCATGCCATGCTGTGGCAGTGACCCACATATAAAGTAGAGGAAGATTGGCACAGTTGTTAGCTCATGGATAATCCTCCTCAGAAAAAAAGCAATGGAATATTTGTAACTTGTGCCACCAAAGAGCCTAAAATTAGATGGAAGCCTGCCACAGGTTGTGGTTTGTGGATGGGGATGGCACACTGCTGTGTGTTTCCACACTGATATTAAGACGCTTACTTAGATCTCACTGAATACATACTACTCCCCACTATTGTCACCACTGAGCAGGTGAGGAAGCTGCAGCTCAGAAAGGATAAGGAACTTGCCCAGGAGCACACAGCTAGACTCTGTGTGTGCAGAGGGGTGGAAATGAAGGGTGGAAACGAGAGCTTTCCGAAGGACTAAGGGACTGAGTTGACAGACTACAAATGGGTCCAGTAAGAAGGACTCTGGTGGTGTGACTCCAGGTGACTGGCAGAATGGTGGCATTGACACAAGACATTTGGAAATGACCTACATTAGTAAGGTAAACCTGTGGCTTTAGCTGAGCACTCCTGCAGGGTGTGGCCTCTGCGTCCCACCTCACCCTCCCACCTGTGCATGTGCACACACTTCTGCTGATTCTACAAGGGTCTTCACAGAGGACCACCAGAGATTTATCAGGTTCACAAGCCATTTTATTTACGTGTACTACTAACTTTGCTAAATCTTATGCGGAAAGGAGCCTCAGTAGACCCTTGACTTCTGAAGATAGCTAGTTTGGAGCAATGGAGAGCAAGTCCAGTTGTCCCTGGACAGGGCGCTCTGGCCCTCACCAGCGAACTCTTTTTTTCCTAGGTATCTGTCAGCACACTGACCTCTCTGTAGTGCAGGTTACAAAGGGTAAGGGATCGTTTTTGTAGCAATGAACCCCAAGTTCAGGTCCCTTTTATGTTGCCATTAGCAGAGTGCCATGACTGGTCTGGTTCCCCATGGCCCTCGAGACCACCGTCCTCACTGTGCGGGCTCCAGTGGTTCCTTAGTCCAAGACCATTTGGATCCATCTGTGTAGTTAGCTTAGTTACTAAATGCGAAGTCCAGGCAGCCTTCAGTGCTTCAGCATCTTGTTAACAAATGCTTAAATGTTTAAATATTTAAAGATTTTATTTTTTTCCTTTTTCTCCCCAAAGCCCCTCTGGTTCATAGTTGTATATTCTTCGTTGTGGGTCCTTCTAGTTGTGGCACATGGGACGCTGCCTCAGCGTGGTTTGATGAGCAGTGCCACGTCCGCGCCCAGGATTCGAACCAACGAAACACTGGGCCGCCTGCAGCGGAGTGCGCGACCGTAACCACTCGGCCACGGGGCCAGCCCCTTAAATATTTAAATAATATCTTTCTGCTAAAGTTTTTGTTTTTGGCTTAAGACTTAACTGACTTAGTTATCCCCGCTCCATCAGAAAGAGGCGAAGTGTGCATTTGATGCAATGTAAATGTTTTGTTATGTATTCTCAGCGTTTTGTCATTTCTCAAGTCCGAGAGCCAGTGAGCTCCTCAGTCCAGCTACGAACTTAGAAACATTGGGTTGCTCTGCTTTATTTTTACTGTTTCTTTAGTGGATTTCAACTAGCAAGAACTTTTAAGTACTTAAATTCATGGAATGCTTAGCTTTCACAACAGCTTAGTCTATAGCTGAGGATAATATAAATTATCCTCAAAGACCAGGACCAAGGCATTGGACTGTTTCATGTTCTTAGGTTTTACTTATATGTTTTGAGTCTTCTCAAGAAGAGACAGAAAAACACTACCTCTGTAGTTAAACTTGAATTGCCTGAGTTGTGGAGCTTTGAGCCTTATAAAAATGTTCAGTTAAACAGTCCTCTGTGGCTTGACAACCACTATCTCATACAAAACCCAGTCCGTTTTGGAGGCTCCGTCATGGAGAACATGAGGTGAGGTTTGATTTAATCATTATTGCATGTAGCATTTATACATAGATTTACACTTTTAAAGTAAAAGCTGATTAAAATCATGGTTGGAAAGCTGATAGAAGATGTAATTCTCAAGTGTGTTAGATTAGTATCCAGTTGCTTCCCAATTTTTTTTCTCCTTTGCTGCTTGTTTCTTATAGCGTTTTGACAGCAGAGTGTATGTTCAGTAGGTAGCCCTAAACGTTGAACAAGGCAGGCCATTGTTTTTATGGTCTGTGTACCTGTATTTCCTTATAGGTGCTGGACTGGATTGAGAACCATGGAGAAGCATTTCTGAGCAAGCATACAGGTGTGGGGAAGTCGCTCCATCGGGCTAGAGCTTTGCAGAAACGTCATGAAGATTTTGAAGAAGTAGCACAGGTAAAACAGTGGCTTTTGCTCTTTTCTCCTATAAAAACCTGTGTGGTGGGTTTTGAATTACAGTTTTAACCACATCTGAGATGAGTTAGCCTTAGTGAGGTGTGTTTGAAGATGATGGTCAGATTTCAGAGTGAAGGTGTCATTTCCTAGACAGAAAAATGATTTAGTTGTTGACCCTTTCAAAAAATGTTCTTGAAGCAGAAAAGTGTCTTAGATGTTTTTGCTGTATTTATTGTACCAATGTCTCTTGACTAGTTTGTGAAATTTCAGTTCGTAGTCAGAATAACAGTCCTTCTTGCATTTCTGTAGTGATGGGCCCAGCATTTCTTGTCCCTTTGCAGTTCTTTTAAATGTGTGTGCTTAGGAAGCGGGAGGCAGGGGTGCAGTAGGTTAGAGCTTGGGCTTCGTGGAGTTTGAGCATTGGCTGTAAGTCCCACTATTGTGTGACTTTGGAAAAGCCTCTTAGCATTTCTAAGGTTAATTTTCTTATCTGAAAAATAGGCCCAGTAAGGGCTCCTGGAGAGAAAGTAAGGTTTATGTGTAGCATCATCTAGGGTACCTGGCCCACGTTCTTCCCAAAACTTATATATGGATCATGTAAGTATATATATGGAAGCTATAGGAGGGAGGGTAAAAATTGTTTTAAAAAGAAGTTGTCTAGTAGTACAAATCCAAACTGAGACACACCATGGTGAAACTGAGGAACACCAAAGACAGGATCTTAGAGACAAGAAGAGAGAAAGGACAAAATGACACCTGTGAGAATGACTCTTAGACAGCCGGCTTCTCATCAGTAACCACAGATTCCGGGAGAGAGTGGAGTAGAGTCTGGAGGGAAAATAACTGAACCTGGAATGCCATACCCAGCTGAGCTGTGGTTCAGTAGTGCAGATAAAATATAGACCAAGACTGAGCAAGTTTACCGCTCAAGTAGTTACCAGAAGAGCTGACTAACATACATGGTTTATGAAGAATGATGGAGGCACCCACTGTAATTTAGACTCGGCGGGAACGGCGACTTCGTGTTGTTCACTTCTCTATCACTAGCACCTGGAACAGTGCCTGGCATATTTAAGCAGTCAGCAAATATTTGTTGAATGAATTAACTAAAGGAATAAAAAGGAAATATGAGAAGAAAGGACTGGGATCAATAATAAGCACAGAAGTTGGTAAATATATTTGTAAATCAAAAGATTGACCGTTTAAACAGAAGGCAGTGAATTTGGGGTAGTTAAAAACAAGGTGGAACTAAAGTACCAGAGCACTCGAACATGCAAGATGGAAGGGTGTTCTGAGGAGGGTGGCAAGAGGTGTTGTGTATCTTAGATTTGTCAGTTCCGGTGTGCATGTCAGCAGTGTTGAACGACCACTGAAAGTCTAGGGATAGAAATCATCACGTCCCAGTCAGTATAAAGGGAAAATAATACACAAAACCAGATAAATAAAAACTCACGAAAATGGGTCTGGTGGGAGCAAACGAAATGAGAACAACAAAAATCATGATAGAAGTCACAAAATAAAATGTAGTAATTTGTCCATAAATATCAGTAATTACAGTAAATGTGCAAAATAGATTATACTTGTGAAAAGACAAAGATTCTCTGACTGAATATCTTTTAAAAATGCCATATGTTCTTTTCAAGGGCACAGCTAAAACATACACACCCAGGAAGTTTGAAAATATATAAAATATTAGAAAAAAGATCCACCAGGCAAGTATTAACCAAAAGAAAACTGGCGTAGAAATATTAATATTAAACAAATAGACTTGAAACCATTATTAGAAATAAAGAGGGTCTTTCGTTTTAAAAGGAGGGGTATCAGTATGCATCTAACAATATAGTCTCCAAATCTATAAAACCAAAATAAACAAGAGTAAACCATGGCTTGTGTGTCAGTAGGTTTTGCATGCCAAGGGGTTCCATTATATACCAGTTTAGTGAGGGAAATAAATATGGGGTAGAATTACAGGATAGAACAAAACAAATGACTTGGGTCCTATTCAGTGAAAACACCTTTGAAACGTTACCTTCTTTACATGTCTTCCTATGTAAAGTAAAAACAACAGTCCCAACCTTTATGCTTTCTCCATCTCAAGAAACAGGAAAGAAAAGATCGTGTGTTCTGCAGCCTTGCCACGTGTGCAACGCGTCTTCGGATTTTTCTTGTCTACGTTGTGGGTGATCTCCTGACTTAACGCTTGCTGGAAAATATTTTGCCTTCCTCTTGTAGCAGAAGAAATGTGGGAAATGTGCTCTTATCTCCCCTTTATTTTTTTTCCATAAGATAAGCTGCTGCTGTAGCCAGTGAGGTTTGAGGATGGATGGAAATTTGGATCATATGAGCAAACTTCAGGCCCCAAGGAATCTAAAAGGTGCAACAGCACACAGCCGGAATCTGTTCAGAGAGGGAGGCTCCTGCCTCCAGTAGCGTGTTCCCTGGGATTGTAGACTGGACTGCCCTTGCCCTGCCTCACACCCTCCTGAGCAGCCTTGTCTATTTGAGGGATGATGGTCTGCTGAATGTCCTCCTGTATTTCCAGCACCCCAGTGACCCTTCTGCCTCCAATTCCTGTGGTTCCTTCTATTCGAAATGAAGGAAATGTCTTCTCTGGCTAACCTTGCCCTATCTTTTCATGGTGAACTTATTTCCTCAGGTCTCAGATAACCATCAGAGCTGTCCACATAGGTTCTCCGGGGACAACAAGAGTGAGAACACTTCCTTTGTAGGAAATGTTTCTGCCTTAGTGTTTCTAGGGCAAGCCAAGAGTTAAAGTGGCACCCTGAGCTGTGGTCTGCTTTACTCCGGTTCGAGAATGGCAGGTACTTGTCTGCTCCTGCCTCTTCCCAGCTGACTTGCACTGCTTTCTTAGCATCTCTTGCTCATTGTCCCTGGGATTCTAAGGGTGCCTCACCCTCTTTCCCTGAAATTGAAAGTGCTTAAGCCCAAACCTGACCTGTGCATGAAAAAAACGTTAAATATAAACACCTTTTGCTCACTTTGCAAACATCTGCACCCAGTTTCCCTCCCTCTGGTTTTCAAATAATCACCCTCCATGTATCGGGCATTCTGCCAGGCACGGAGGGGCCAGCCCTCCTCCTGAAGAGGCAGGGCCACCTGTCAGAGGGCTTTTCCTGGTAGTTCTTGTTGTCAAGCCAAGACCCACAAATTAGTAAAATTCGGCTTGGTGGCAAAGAAAGGAGAGGGTGTTAGAAGCAGGCATGAGGGACAGCAGGTGGGACTGTTGGGCAGCACAGCCATGTGGTCTGCATGGCTGGAGCATGGGCCGGGCCTTCCAGGGCCTGGGGAGCCGCAGGCGGAGACCAGACTCTCCTCTCTGTGGGCCTCTCCTCTGCAGAGCCACTGTGGGGTGCAGGCTTTGAGCTCTCCACCCTGAACCTGGCCATACCTGCATATCTCAGCTTTCCTCTCTACCTGCACCCTCCTTCCCGCCCCACTGCCAGGCCCTGGGCCCTTCAAGGATGGCCTCTTTCTAGCATCTTGGACTCCTCCCTCTCCTAGCTCTTTTCCTCTGGCACTAAATATTTATAGATCCTCCCGTCTCTTGAAGAACGTCACTTGATTCTGCTGTATTTTTTAGATACCGCTTGGTTTCGAAGGAGTGTTCTGCCACTCTGCTCTGCCTCCTCATTGTCTGCTGTCCCCAGCAGTCCAGCTTTACGCGTGTCTGTCTGGTAAAACTGCAGTCACTAGGCACGCAGCAATTTGCCATTGTTCAGAGTAGGCTTTCAACAGTCTGTCATCGTTGCTGGGGACTGGGACCCAGCCACTCATATAATTCCCCTCCACGCGCTTTAGAGTGAAAATCTCTGAGCCTTTCCATCCACAACATCCTATTGTGTGACAGGCCCCTGGTAGTCCATAATGGAGCTCTACAATCTAGTGCACACCAGCCCCTGTGCATGCAGATACTGTAAATCCCAGAGAACACTCCTGGACCACTGCAGGCTAGTTCTGGAGGGAGTTTGCTGTGCCTCAGAGTGCTCCCTCAGGCAGTGGAGGAGGGGGACTGCCCTATACGGTAAGAACTAGCCAGAGATTAATTGTAGTGAGTGGGGAGCGGGCCGTAAGACCTGAAAAAACAGGGTGGACTGCTCTCTCTAGACTTTCCGCCTTGTTTAATAAAGATTTTTTGAGGGGAGTAGGAGAGAGGAGGATAGCATTTTAAGCTAGAAGAGATCTTGGCTTAGTAAGACTGTGCAGTGGATTTGGTCTAGAAAAACCATGGCCTCAGTACTGAGACAAAATTACAGTTTGTGTTTGTAGCATCATTCATCGACAGCTCTCTAGGTCTTCCCAAAATGCAAACTGACCCCAGTCTTGCTCTAGCACAGGGGGAATGAGCCCATGAAGTGAATTACCTTCTCTATCTTTGACTGCTTTCTGGCAAACCAAATTGTAATAGAAGTGCTTATGGCAGAGATGTAACTTCTGTTTGTTTGTTTGTTTGTTTGTTTGCTGAGGAAGATTCACCCTTAGCCAACATCCGTTGCCAATCCTCCTCTTCTTTAGCTTGAGGAAGATTAGCCCTGGGCTAACATCTGTGCCAATCTTCCTCTATTTTTTTTGTACGTGGGGTACCTGTAAAGCATGGCTGGTGAGTGGAATAGGTCTGCGCCCAGGATCTGAACCCGTGAACCCGGGCTGCCAAAGTGGAGTGCACAGAACTTTAACCACTCGGGCATGGGGCCAGCCCCTAAGTTCATATTTTAGATTTATATATCTTTTTGGACAGAATGGCCCTGTGAGGCATCTTAAAAATGGGAACAAAAGCATCTTTAGTGCTTAATAAGGAGCCTTATTTCGTTTTCTGAAACATATTCACAAAGGTAAAACAAATTTTGGGTTGAGGGAGAAGAAATTTCCTTTTCACAGTTAAGTTCAGGGTTAGATAGTTTGTTTCCTTGGCTTATGTTTTGAAAGATCCTTTGTAAAATGAATTCTGAATTGTCTTTAGTTTAGAGATCTTGAATTAGAAGTTTATTTAATAAATTTTTCCTGTGGTCAGCTTCTTCAGAATAGTGAGTTGCTGTATGATAGAGTGACAACAGATTCAAGAAGGAAGTAGTGAAAGTCTTATGGTTGAAAAGAACTAAATATAGATTATTTATTATATAGAACTAGTCTTGTTTTCTGGGAAGGAGGAACCCGAAAAGATCCTCATGTTGACTTGGTGGCAGGGAGTCATACAGCCGGGTGTAACTTCTGCAGGACATAAGACTCCACTGCCGAGCCCGCTGTCAGGCTGTTTCAGACACTGCTGTAGCCACATCAGGAAGCGCTTGGATCATTTTTGGACATGGTTTTGCAGAGCCAAGAACCTCCTTGTGACGAATCTGAAGATCCATTCCTTCTTTATTTTATATGGTGACTGTGAGTAGATGCATCCTGGTGAATGAATTCATGGTAATGAGTTTATAGAGTGTGGCACACGCAGCCATGTTGCATTTTCATGCAAGAGCTTTTAAAAAGAAAGAAAAGGTGCTTTCCACGTGAAGCGTTTTGCAAATGACTGTCAGAAGGGAAGACGCTCTTTGACAGTCATCTTCTCCTTTGCCTTCTAAATACTTGTCCAAGTTAATGTTCTTTTGTAGATTTTAAAAAGCTATGAATACAACAGGCAGTAAAACCTAGAAAACTCTGGTTCAAGGAAGTAGCTGGCTTTGAGAGCACAGAGATTTCTGTAACATGATTAGCGAATCTCTGACGTAGCCCGTCTTCCCATAAATGTCCGCTCTGGGAGTGCGCACACCACCTTCTCTCCTGTCTGCTTATCCCCGGGGTTCAGATTACCCTCCAAAGATGTAACCTGTTGTGAAGTTGTTCCCCACGAAGCCATTTCTGTCACCAACTTTTTATATATGCCGTGTAATTATCTGGTCTTCCAGGATAAGAAAGTGTGGCTGTTTAGGAAAGCAGGAGACCTTACGTTCATTCTTGACTTTCAGAAGAGAGCAGGCTGATTCTCAGACTCCCTGGGCGCTGCTGAGCTCATTCACCTTTTGCAAGGATACTCTGCACAGCCTGTGGACACACAGGATGCTTCCACTCTTTTTGCATGCCCTAAATTCAGGCCTTGAAATGTCTGTGTTTTCCTCCGTTCCTATCTTTTCTAAGATCAAGAAAACCCATCTTTTCTGGGTTCTAAATATAGCCTCTGGCCATCTTGGGTAAAACCCAGGTTTTAGCTGTGAGGGGTTGTAGGGAGAGGAAGGTCTGATCGCCTTTGAAAAGCTCTGGGTGTTTCCTGAGTCCTAGCCGTTATGCAGTTTTAATTTACTTCTCAAGAGAAAGAGGAACCTGTTCGGCTTACATTATCCCCTTTAATCCTCATCGCTGGGACTGTTACCCCACCGCACAGACAGCACTTGGGCCCACAGAGAGCTGCCTTCAGGGACAGGACAGCAGGTAGGAGAGTCCAGTCTCTTCAGACTCTGAAACAGGCTCTCTGACCTGACACTCCCTGCCCCCTTCAAGTCTGAATTTAAGTGACTAAATTTTCCCTTGTGAGAGGAACCCCGGCCTAGGCATTTGCTGCCTGAACAATGCCAGCTCCACTGACTGACTTGGGCAAGTTACTCACCCGTGCGTGCCTCCATTTCCTCGTGTGTGAAGCGGGAGTGAAATAGTGTCCACGTTATAGAGCTGTGGTTGGGACAGTGAGTGCTCCAGAGTTAGCGTTTCTGACGGGTGTGTTGATTAACACACGGAAGTCTGTTTTCTTCCATGGCAGAAGGATCCGGGGTAGGCTCTACCTGAGAAGGCCTAGGCCCTGGGTTTCAGAGAGGCAGCGTGCTGACCCTGGTCCACCAGCACCCACCGCTGTGCCAGGGGAGAGCCACTGAACCCTGTGTGCCAGCTCATTTTTTTCAAGGGTGAAATGAGAAGTAGGACGAGATGAATGCTGTTTCGTGTCCCGGATAATTCAAAAGAGCACTTGTTCTTTTGGGACCTTTGTTGTATATGTCCTTACCTCTGGCAGAGAGGCGGAAAGCTTTCAGAAATGTAATGGTGAGGGCTTGGGAGGCACCACTTACCAAACACGAGAGGTAAGCGACTTCACGGCTGTAGTGACAGTCAGTCAGAAAACAGGATTCGGCTCTTAGAAATGTGTACATGCAGCATAAAGCATGTTACACTGTTAGCTTCATTCAGCACTGAATGAAGCACATTCTTGTGCCTCTTCTTGGAGACACAGAAGCGTGCTTCCTGGGTGAGGCCCCACAGGGGCAGCATGGATCTGCATAAAGCCGTCATCCTCAGAGGAGTTACGTCAGAGTGCAGTCTCTGGTGACTGGAGAACCTTTGTGGGCAAAATGTATGCAGAACCACCACAGCAAGAGCCCTTGGTGCTAATAGCTGACCGTCACAAGGAGAGCTTACTCTGTGCCCAGGGACTGCACCGAGCGGCCCGAGCCCCAGCCTCTCAGGAGGGAAGGCCTCCATGAGAGAATCTGTGGAAGGTGCTCACTAATAGTTCCATAGGTGAAAGCTGTTTTTAAAAAATCTACATATACATATATGTGTGTGTACATATATATACACATATATATGTGTGTGTGTGTATACATACACATATGTGTACATACATGTATTTTAATAAACTTCTTTAGGCCAGTTTTAGATTTACAGAAAAATTATGATATAGAGTTCCCATACCCTGCATCTATTTTCCCCATTATTATCATCTTTCATTAATATGGTACATTTGTTATAATTAATTAACTAATATTGATGTTTTATTATTAAGTAAAGCCCATACTTTATTCAGATTTCCTTAGTTTTCCCCTATTCTAGGATCCTATTCAGAATGCCACATTACATTTAGTTGTCATGTCTCCTCTTGGCTCCAGTGGTTTCTTGTCATTATTTTTTATTATTGTCATTAATAGCTTCCTCATCATTTCCTTTATTACCGCATTATTCTAATTCTAATTCATAGTTTAACTCCTCCCTTATCATCCACATGGCGGGGTGATGTCTCTAGCCTGACTCTCTGGGCCACAAAGTCATTGACTCAGAGCTGACATGAGACTCTTTCTGTCCTGTCACTCAGAATCTCCTTGTCACACAGTTGTCATGGCAGCTTGCCAGACTGCACCATAGGGGATGTGGAGGTCCAGAGTCGCGCAGGAGGGAGAGTGGACATTTATAAACCATGCTTCTGTTGTTACAAAGCTCTTTTGAAGTGGGCACTTTTACTCTTTCTGCTCTATGCAGGAATTATTATAACTTAGCTTCCAATTGTGTCATATTGAGTGTATATAAAACCCTTTGATTGTGCTTTTAAGTTCTGCATCAGATTTGGAACTGACCGTGCTTTTCAAATTATTTCAAATAATTGATTCCAAAGATTGTGTAAAATGTCCACATATACATTTTCCAAGTTGGCCATAATTAGTAAATTTTAAAGGGTTCTTTTGTAAAGAAAAGTTCTGAAAGGTCCTTTGTTAATAGTGTGGGGCATTCTCATCAGAGTTTGGATAGTACCAAAAAGAGAAGTCCCCTGAAAATGGTTTTTCAGATGGACAGAGAGAAAGAGATGCCTGCGAACCTTGCCCCATGGCGGCGTGTAAAGCAATGCTACGTAAAACACTGTTTTGAGGAGTCTCACCAGCTGACAATATGGTGGATGGTTGTAAGCACAGGCTCCTGAGTCACACAGACCTGGGTTGAGTCCTGCTTCTACCGCCTGCCACCTTGTCCCCTGAGCCCAGTGACTGCCCTTCAGGCCTCAGGTTCCTTACTTGTAAAGGGGACTGTTGTTCAGGTTGGACGGCCCAGTGCAATGGGCTCACTTAGACCTGACCCACAATAAGTGCTCGTGACCATGGCAGACAGGGCGTGGGGAGTGTTCAGCCTGTGGTGGTGATAAAAAGCAGACAGACTTTTAGCTGGCCTTTATTATTTCTTTTAATTCTCTGTCAGCACTGCACCCCTCCTTATTGCCTGCAGAAGATGGACTGCTCCACCCCAACCCCAACCCTGACGTCAGGGGCACTCTTGCTCTGTAAATGGGCATCAATAGCTTTGTCATTGAGATCACCTCAGACCTATCACACTGTATGTTACACCTGTTATAAAATTATTTTAAACTTGCAGTAAAGTTGGAAGTACAGCACAAAAGGCTTGTTTTCCCCTGAACCATTTACTTTAGTGTGTATTTCCTACCAAAAAAGGACATTCTGCTGTACACATAATAACACCATCAAAATCAGGAAATTAACATTGATACAGGATTACCTTCTAACTCTTGGGCCCCATGATGTCCTGTATAACTAAGGGATCCAGTGTAAAATAACCCTGGCCTTTAGTTGTCACATCTTTTAGTGTCCTTGAGCTGAGAGCAGCTCCTTGGTTTCCTTGACTTTTGTGACCTGACCTTTTGGAAGATTTCAGGCCCATTATTTTGGAGACTGCTCCTGACTTTGAGTTTGTCTGATGGTTCCTCATGATTAGATCCCCATTATCCGTCTTCAGCAGGGCTATCATACAGAGCTGCTGTGTCCTTCTCATGCCGTCCCACCAGGTGGCACACAGTCCTGTTACATAAGGTGTTCATTTTGAGCCCTGGGTTAAGGTGGTGTCCATCTGACTTCTCCACTGGAAAGTGAGCCTTTCCCCTTTCGTAATTAGTAAGTACTTTGTGGGAAGGTACTTTGAAATTCTACAGTATCCTGTTCCTCATCTGGTCTTATTTATTTATGTCACTGTGTGACTCATGGTTTCTTTCCTGTTGTGTTAGTGTGTTGTACTCTATTACCATTGTTGTTTACTCAGATTGCCCTCATTTGGCCAGCAGGAGCCTCCTCTCGTTGACTTCTGGGTTCTGACCTGTCCACATTGTTCCTGAGCTTCTCCTTATGTTCTAGCACAGTCAGATGTTTCAGGCTCATCTTGTCCTTTATCCCACCCCAACCCTGGAATCAGTCATTTCTCCACAGAGCCCTGGTTCCCTTTAGAGGAGAATGGTGTTAGTAGTGGAAGTTCAGGTGCTAAGCATGCTTATTGCTGTTGGGCCATCGCTGCTCCCAGGTCCTCTCAGTGGATAGTGGGAGGGAGCATGTGACTGTGTGTGTGCGCGTGCGTGCGTGCGCACATGACATGCACATTTACACATCTTTCTGTTGAAAACTGTGTATTCATGCTGATACCTCTACTTCCAACCCAGTGCCACGGGATTAACTCAGATTTTGTCCTTTTCCATATTTGTCACTCCCTTCTCCACAGTGAGGACCCTGCCTCTCATTATCCTTAATGTATTGACTTAGTAGATTAATGCCCCCAGCCTAACCAGTCTTCCAGCTGGGAGGCTGCCCACTGCAGGGGTGCCCTTGCTCCCCTTCAGGCTTGGACACCCTGCAGGGACACCATCCCCACACCGTGGGCCATCACCTGCCCTCACTAATGAGGCACCAACCCTGCTTGGCTTTACAGCTGAAATGTTGGAGAAGGAGAGGCTGGAAGGGCTCCACCTGTTTCTCAGGGGAGCTGCAGACTTGCTTGGCTGGCCTTTTCAGAAGGCCTCGTTCTGTTCTTCCCCGGCACTGCCTCGGCAGCCCCCCATCCCCGTCCGTGAGCCTCTCACCAGCAGTTCTTTTAACAGTGTCAGGTCTCTGGCATACTTGTTTATTTGTGGGACCCTTTGCAGCCTCTAGTTTATCAAGAATTTAAGAAGGAGTAATGTTCAGAGTATTTGAGACACCTGTTTACACTTTCAGCTCTTTCAAACTCTGGCTACTTTATAGCCATTATAGTGATTATTTCCTTTTTCTCAAAAAATGTGTACCCTTACGTAGAAAAAAGATAAGCAAAAAATTACCAGTAAGTGGAAACGTGAAAAGAGCAGCTTATGTTTGTCTGAAACTTAACCTTTTTGCTTGCGCTTGGGGAATTATCACAAAATCTTTATCATACTGAAAGACACAAAACTGGAACTCTCCACTCTGTCATAAAACCAGGAGAAAAGTGAAGTGGGCACTTGTGGCGACGTGCCGTCTTCTTGCTGTGCAGCAGCAAAAGCTGAAAGCCCTTTATGAGTCACGGGGCAGCCAGCAGCTGCCTCCGGACACCCATCTCTGCTGTAGTTGAAAGGGCTTTGCCATGAGGTTCAAAGTTTAGCAGTCTAAAACAGGAATGGAAAAGGCTGCTCACAGGGATGTATCAAACTCCTAAAGTCATCTCTTCTCATCGTACTTGTTCTGTATGATTTACGGATATGATCAGGAATATCGCAGACTGCCTTTGTGTTGCGGAGTTTTATGACTCCTGGCCTGGCCGGTTTCTTTCTGTTTCACCCCCTGTTTCTTTATATGTTCCCTTGTGCAGAACACATATACCAATGCAGATAAATTACTAGAAGCAGCAGAGCAGCTGGCTCAGACGGGGGAATGTGACCCAGAAGAGATTTATCAGGCTGCCCATCAGCTCGAAGACCGGATACAAGATTTTGTTCGGCGTGTTGAGCAACGGAAGATCCTACTAGACATGTCAGTGTCCTTTCACACCCACGTAAAAGAGGTAAGACATCAGGAGACAAAGATGTAGCCGTGTCTGCAGGGGTCTTTGAACTCCGTGGAACGAATGTGGATCTGGTTGTGATGTGAGAAAGTGGACAAGAAATGGCCAGTGAGGATACGTAGCCTATTTACACTGAGCGGGTCAGTGTGGACAGGGGACTGAGCTAGAATGCTTGTGCCTCCTCATCACCCGAGTGCAGGCATGCTTTTGCCGGGGCGGCAGGAGCCCGTGTGTCTGTCAGGAGGGGCCCCTTGAGGGTTGTGGGTGGCTGGGGAGAGATGAGGATTAGGATGTGAGCAGAGAAAACGGGAGCTGAAGGAGATCCCTTTAACTTGGAGAGGGAGAGCGTGCATGCATTTTAGCCTGGCTAGAGAACTGCTCTTTCTGCTCAGAGCTCTGGGTTTCCCTTCTGTGCTTCAGCCTGTCATGTGGCGAAAGTCATGGCTGCCTTCTGACTTTATCAGACTGTGTGACTACTCCCAGATACTAATAAAAGTGAATTTTACATAATACTGAGTTTAAATGTACCCAAACCAACATGGCCTTAGTGTTACTAATGCTAATGTCATACATATGCTCTTGCTAATAAACTTACCTCACAATAAGAGATAATGTGTTATTTGCTAGGTGAAAAATAGTTGGTCCTAATTATGCCTTGCATATATGTTATTCTTACTAGAAATATAAAGTTACATTAAACTATTATGTAGCTTTTGAGAAAAAGGATTTATAATAAAAATTAACGTTTTCAGCAGGACCACAAATTGAATAGGGATGTCAACTTACTGCATCTTATTTCTAAGGAAAAAAATTCTCCACAGCTCTTTGTAAATGGGAAACGAGGAGCCTTTCTGGGTAATTGGGGATAAAATACATGAAGGTTTATAGCAACAGGCTAGGAAGAAGGATCTGGGCAGAGCAAGACTACCGGGAGATTCTCAGGAGAGGGCTGGTCTGGTTGGCCTTGTTTAAAGGCATCGGAAATTGGGGACCAGTAGATCTGTTTAAAGGAAGGGAACTTCACTGCCGGTTCTGGGATTGTGAGTAGTTACTCCTCAACCAGGCCATTTGTAACTTGGAAGTTTGGCTCCAGGAAAACCATACTCCCCTCCCACTCAGAAACTCTGTGAGCCCACGGGAAGAGTGTAGGGGGCGTATTTGGCTGAGTGCTGGGACCCCAGGAGCTTGTGCCTCAGCCCCCCGGGCTGGCGTGCTCTGCCATCCTCTGCTGGGCAGCCCTTTCTGCAAAAGGGCTGGCGCTTTGTGGGCCTGGGACGGTTGTCACCAACACGACCAGCTTCTTTCCCTGCTCTTAATGATGCCCTGACTGAAAAAGACTTCACAGTATTTACAAAGAGACTGTTTTTCCAAGGAGACGTGTTAGGCAGACATTTGTCCCTGACAATTTCCGTTTGTGGATGCACGTGTCACCAGGCTGTAAGGTCCTCACTGCTGAGTCAAGCTATAACTACTGACTAATCCTGCCTCTGCCAGCTCTTTCCCCAGCCTCCTGCAGCACTGCCACCAGAATTAATTTTTCTGAAATACAAATTTGATTTGGTTGTACCCCTTGAACCATCAGTGATTCTTTATGTATGAGGGACCAGCCTGAAACCCCTCAGCATCTTCGTGATCTGGTCTCTGCTTTCCCTCTAGCCCCCTCCGTGCTGTCTCTTCCTCCAAGGCCGCTCCTTCTCAGCACAGGCTCCTGGGATCTGTAACACTCTGACACTCTTGAGACTTGGACTTGCTGCTCCCCTTCCCTTCCCTAGGCAGTTAGCTGTTCCCCCTACACTTTCTAGAACTTTGTTTATATGCACCTGTTACAGCACTTGTCGTGTTGCATTGTAATTGTTCGTTACTCTCTCTTTCCCATCAGTATTAGCTTCTCTTTATCTTGCGTGTTTTTACACCCTGGCTGAGAGGAAGAAGGTGATGTGTGTGAAAAAGCCGAGACAGACAGAAAGCAGACGAGGAGCTCAGGGCAGCCTGGACCTTCCTAGGGAAAGTGTAGCACATGGGGGCTGGAGTTCCTCATTTGGGCCACACCGGGTACTGTGGCCCTGGCAGCCTCTGAGCGGTGGGAGAGGCAGGACCAGTAGCTGCGCAGCAGTTCACAGAACTGGGAGGAAGGGGCGGGGGAAGCCGACCTCAGGTCTGGGGACCCAGCAAGAGCAGTTTGTAATCTGATCCTCTCTGTGTGACATGCCTAGTAATATTCTCTAGCAGGATTTGTAAAGATTTAACTTACTTTGGGGACAGAAAAGGCTCTTTCCATGGAGTGGTATTTATGATTTAGCTCACCTTTTCAGCTTTGTTAAGATTTTCAGAAAGAGTCACAAAAGGAAACTGGAAGGGAAGCATTTTACAGAAGCCGTTCTCCAGAGACTTTGTTTGGGTTTGTTAGGTTTTGTGACATCAACAGCATTTTTAAGGATTTTTAAGGAAAAATCTTACAATTAAGAGCATTTCAGTTAGGAAACTATAGAGTCTGTCTTGTCCCCTAGGCTTGAAAATTTATTTAAAAGTGAAAATACATTGTGTTTCATTGATTTATGCCATAGGCACTTCTAGTGTGTATGAGGCTCGTAGACGAGGAGGCCTTCAGTCTGTCTAAAGGTGGAGTGGCTCACTCCTACAGCTCGAGAATGTCAGGTGCAGCTCACTCATTCCTGCCTGTTTACGTGGAAGACCATCACAGTTGCAGAGACACTGGCTTGTTTACCCTGATTTGGTTCCTTTTAACTGTGCGCCCCTCAAGTGACCTGGGGCTGAGGAAGGATTCAGTGAGCAGCTGGGGGAGTGTGCAGCAGGCCCCACCTGTGCCCGGGTGCCAGCAGCACAGACATTCTGAGAGCCGGCAGCTCATGGGCACAGTGCCACCTCATTCCCCCTGCCAGGTGCTGGGACTGCATTTTTAGCACCAGCCATTTTCTTGGTAAATTAATTTTTTCCTGACCAGCCCCAGAATTTTCCTCAGTCTCCTTTCTCTGTGCTGTATGCATGCCCTGAAACCCACAGGGATATTTGGTAAGTTTTGTGCAGGAAGAGGTGGTATCTTCAGTCCTTGTGTTTTGAAACTGGTTGTTGAATGAAAACTCATATTGTTTAGAACGCACTTAATTAGTTTAAAATGAAATTGGAGGGAAGAGAAGGGCCAAGAGGAGGAAATCACGCTAATTAAATAAATATGTGTTTGTATAAAGTCACTAAATATTTTAATGAATCAGATGAATGAAAAATTGCTAAAACATTTATGTTATCTGAATTAATTTTCAAGCAGATGATACCATTTAAAATTACAAAGAGGAGGATAAACACATGAAGCTTTTTTGAAGTTCACTGTCACAGGCTCTCATGACACGGAAGTTAACCTTACTCCCTCCCAGAGGCTCAGCGGTGGTTTTATTTCTCACTTTATCTGGAGCATAACTGTTGCTCTCTCTTTTGTGCAGTGAATTTCTGGTTCTGATGAGTATGTAACACAAAGGTGATCTCATTAACAACCGTGTCAGGTCAAGGTGATGTCTGCTCAGTGTTTGCTCGGGATTTCTTTTTAAGACTCACACCTGGAAGAAGGTTGGTGGTTGTAAGTCTGGTCACAAGCCAAGCACTTAGATTGGGCATGCTGAGACCTCTTGAACTCTCCTTCACTCTCTTGCCCCAGAGGACAGAATAGAGGACACTTGTTCCTTGGAAGAGAGAAAGGAGGATGTATTTTCACATAGATGGCAAATACTTTATACCTTGAGGTGGGATGCAGAAGGTGGATGATGAAGGTCTCAGCCCTGATTTCATCCTTCAACCCAGATTTGGAAGCATACTGGGACCCTTTCTTCATTTTTTTCTCTAAAAAGAATTCATGAGATGCTTAACCTCTCCTCAGAAGACTTGAAGACTGATACCCTTTCTTTATGTTTTTAAAGTAGTATTTAAAAGAAATGTTGATTGGCCTAAAATAAATTTAGACTTTATTTTAAGAGAATGTTTACCCTCCTACATTTTTCTACCTCTCGATCTCTCTAGTCCCTTGTTCTTTTCTGGCATTTTATTCATGTCAATTCTGATTATAATTCTCCCATTATTACTCCTTTGTCACCTGTCCTCCTTTCCTTTTGAATGCATTTTTCCACTGTTCCTTCATTCATTGATTCCAAAGTCTCTCCCATGTCAGCTCTAATGTACAAGGAGGTGATAGAAAGATGAATCACTAGTGGCAAAATATACTTCTGCTTTTGTGTATATGGAGCATTTTAGACGTTTGTTTCCCGTCGTAGATGTTAAGTTCCTTCAAGACTGGAAACGAGTCTGACTTATCTTTGTATCCCACTCATTAGCCTGCCTCCCAGACTTAGCAGATACTCAGATTGTGGAATAAATGATGTCTATTTCTGGCACATCACTCTGAGATTTAATGATAGAGGGACATATTTCCATTTTCAAATATAGCAAAAGCATGATTATTTCCATCCATTTGTACTCATTCAACGTCATTTTTGAAATTAGGTCCTGAGCTAATTGATAATTACCTTTGAAATTTGTGGGTTATTTGAGGCAACCAGGTGGTGACATTGAGTTCTTGACCAGAGTCTATTTCTGGAATTGATTCAGTGGCCTCAAGTTGGGTTTTGTTCCCTTGATTCCCAGAAGCCATGGTTTCCCAGGAAAGATCATTCCCGCTTTTGAATCGGGCTGTGATTCTTGCTGGGTTAAGTAAAGAAGGCTTTTGGTTCTGCTTCTGCAAACTTCAACACTGAACTGGGACAAGTTTTTGTTTGGGGTAATGCCTGGGAAAAGAGGAACCTTTCATTTTATTCAGAAGTCAAAAATAAAGGCCTCTCAGCCACCTGGAGATTTCTTTGTCACAGCATACCAGTCTGGCTTCATTTTTATGCCTAACAGTTAAGCAAGCAGACTTCTTTCCTTATACTGGGCCAGTGCTCAGCTCTCCCAGGGGAGCAGGGAGCGAGCCATCAGGACCTTGCACTGTGGTCGGAGGAGGGTTACTAGGAAGCGGGAGCTCTCTCTCGTCCTCACTGAGTTTGCACCAGGAGTGTGTTGAAAACGTACCAGTACTTTCTCAACCTGCCACTGCTCAACGGGCCCACATTTCTTTTATCTTCTTTCCCTTGTGGAGCTGCAGAACCAGTCACACACGTTGTAGTTAAACTAATTCAGGAAAACTGACTAAAGGTACATGGTGCTCCTTGCCTAGACCAGCTGCCCTCTGATGGATTCTTGTAGTCATTGGCAGGCACAAAGCAGAGCCTCTTCACTGCTGACTTTCCAGAGAAGCCCATTTCTGTTGGGCATGGGGCATGCAGGTGAGGGGACACGTTAGTTCTCTGAGTGACCCCAGCCTCTCAAGCATCTGACCCCTCCAGATCCCGTATATCTCCTGTGCAAAGTTCTCTAAAATTTGATTTTCAACTTTCAAGCCTTTTCTTTTGGCTTCCTTAACGGTATTTTTGCTGCTATTTGTATTCTCTAAAATGATTTGCTTTTTTGTTCATGCCTGTTTCCATCCCCCCGTGTATACCTTCAAAGATATATGTGATACCTCTAAACATATTCCCCAGCTTTTTTTTTTTTTGAGGTCATAATAGTTTCTAACACTGTGAAATTTCAATTGTACATTATTTTTTATGTCACCATATAGATATATGCCCCTTCATTCCTTGTGCCCACTACCCAGTCTCTTTCCCCTCTGGTAACCACTGAACTGTTCTCTTTGTCCCTGTGTTAATTTTCTTCCACATATAAGTGAAATTGTGCAGTGTTTGTCTTTCTCTGTCTGGCTTATTTCGCTTAACATAGTACCCTCAGGGTCCATCCATGTTGTTGCAAATGGGATGATTTTGTCTTTTTTTCTGGCTGAGTAGTATTCCATTGTATATTTATACCACATCTTCTTTATCCATTCATCTGTAGCAGGGCACTTGGGTTGCTTCTGTGTCTTGGCTATTGTCAATAATGCTGCACTGAATGTAGAGGTGCATAAGTCTCTTTGAATTGTCAATTTCAAGTTCTTTGGATAGATACCCAGTAGTGGGATAGCTGAGTCATATGGTATTTCTGTTTTTAATTTTTTGAGAAATCTCCATGCTGTTTTCCATAGTGGCTGTAGCAGATTGCATTCCCCCCAGCAGTGTATGAGGGTTCTCTTCTCCACATCCTCTCCAACATTAGTTATTTTTTGTCTTGGTGATTATAGCCATTCTAACAAGTGTAAGATGATATCTTAGTATAGTTTTGATTTGCATTTCCCTGAGGATTAGTCATGTTGAACATATTTTCATGTACCTATTGGCTATCTGTATATCTTCTTTGGAAAAATGTCTGTTCATATTCCCTGCCCATTTTTTTAATTGGGTTGGTTGTTTTTTTGTTGTTGAGTTGTGTGAGTTCTTTATATATTTTGGAGATTAATCCCTTATTGGATATATGATTTGCAAATCTTTTCTCCCAGTTGGTGGGTTATCTTATCGTTTTGTTCATGGTTTCCTTTGCCTTTCAGAAAGCTCTTTAGTCTCATGTAGTCCCATTTGTTTATTTTTTCTTTTGTTTCCTTCATCCGAGTAGACATGGTATTCAAAAAGATCCTTCTAAGACTCATGTCAAAGAGTGTACTGCCTGTATTTTCTTCTAGGAGTTTTATGGTTTCAGGTCTTACCTTCAAGTCTTTGATCCATTTTGTGTTCATTGTTGTGTATGGCAAAAGATAACGGTCTACTTTCATTCTTTTGCATGTGGCTGTCCAGTTTTCTCAGCACCATTTATTGAAGAGACTTTCTTTTCTCCCTTGTGTGTTCTTGGCTCCTTTGTTGAAGATTGGCTGTCCGTAGATGTGTGGTTTTGTTTCTGGGCTTTCAGTTCTATTCCATTGATCTGTGTGTCTGTTTTTGTATCAGTGCCATGCTGTTTTGATTACTGTAGCTTTGTGGTGTATTTTGAAGTAAGGGGTTGTGATGCCTCCAGCTTTGTTTTTTTTCTCAGGATTTCTTTAGCTATTCAGGGTCTTTTGTTGCCCCATATGAATTTTAGGATTCTTCTATTTCTGTGAAGAATGTCATTGGGATTCTGATTATGATTGCATTGAATCTCTAGATTGCATTAGGTAGTCTGAACATTTTGACTGTATTTATTCTTCCAGTCCATGTGCATGGAATATCTTTCCATTTCTTTATGACATTGTTGATTTCTTTCAATAATATCTTATAGTTTTCATTGTATTTCATTGCATTTCATTTCATGGGTCTTTCACCTCCTTGGTTAAATTTATTCCTAGATATTTTATTCTTTCTGTTGGAATTGTAAATGGGATTGTATTCTTGACTTCTCTTTCTGTTAGTTCATTATTAGAGCATAGGAATGCAACTGATTTTTGTAAGTTGATTTTGTACCCTCCAACTTTGCTGTAGTAGTTGATTATTTCTAATAGTTTTCCAATGGATTCTGTAGGGTTTTCTATATATAAAGTCATGTTGTTTGCAAACAGCAAGAGCTTCACTTGTTCATTGCCTATTTGGTTTTGTTTTATTTCTTTTTCTTGCCTTATTGCTCCTGGCCAAATCCTCTAGTACTGTGTTGAATAAGAATGGGAAGAGTGGGCACCCTTGTGTTGTTCCTGGTCTCAGAGGGATGGCTTTCAGTTTTTCCCCATTGAGTATGATGTTGGCTGTGAGTTTGTCATATGTGGCCTTTATTGAGGTACTTTCCTTCTATACCCATCTTATTAAGAGTTTTTATCACAAATGGATGTTGGATCTTGTCAGATGCTTTCTCTACATCTATTGAGATGATCATATGTTTTTTATTCCTCATTTTGTTGATGTGGTATATCACATTGATTGATTTGCAGATGTTGAACCATCCTTGTGTCCCTGGTATAAATCCCACTTGATCATGGTGTATGATCTTTTTAATGTTTTGCTGTATTCAGTTTCCCAATATTGTGTTAAGGATTCTTGCATCTATGTTCATCAGCAATATTGCCCTGTAATTTTCCTTCTTTGTGTTGTCCTTTCTGGCTTTGGTATCAGGGTGATGTTGGCTTTGTAGAATGTTTTAGTAAGTGTTCCATCTTCTTGAGTGTTTTGGAATAGTTTGAGAAGGATAGGTATTAAACTTTCTTTGAATGCTTGGTAGAATTCTCCAGAGAAGCCATCTGGTCCTGAGCTTTTATTTTGGGGGAGATTTTTGATTACTGTTTCAATCTATTTACTTATGATTGGTCTATTCAGATTCTCAATTTCTTCTTGATTCAGTTTTGGGAGGTTGTATGAGTCTAAGAATTTATTCATTTCCTCCAGATTGTCCAATTTGTTGGCATATAGTTTTGCATAGTATCCTCTTGTAATGCTGTATATTTCTGTGGTATCCATTTTAATTTCTCCTCTTTCATTTCTAATCTTATTTATTTTAGCCTTCTCTGTTTTTTTCAGAGTGAGTCTGGCTAAGGGTTTGTCAGTTTTGTTTATCTTCTCAAAGAACCGGCTCTTCATTTCATTGATCCTTTCTACTGTTTTTTATGTTTCAATTTCATTTATTTCTGCTCTGATCTTTATTATTTCCTTCCTCCTGCTGACTTTGGGGTTTGTTTGTTCTTTTTCTAATTCTGTTAGGTTTAACATTGCTTATTTGCGATTTTTCTTGTTTGTTAAGGTGGGCCTGTTTTGCTGTGAATTTCCCTCTTAAGACTGCTTTTGCTGCATCCCATATGAGTTGTCATGTTTTTTCATTTCCATTTGTCTCCAGATTTTTTTTATTTCTCCTTTAATTTATTTAATGATCCGTTGGTTGTTCAGTAGCATGTTATTTAGTCTTCATATATTTATCACTTTCCCAGCTGTTTTCTTGTAGTTGACTTCTAGTTTGATAGCTTTGTGGTCAGAAAAGATGCTTTATATGATTTCGCTCTTCTTCAATTTATTTAGGCTTACCTTGTTTCCCAACATATGGTCTGTCTTTGAGGATGTTCCATGTGCACTAGAGAAGAATGTGTATTCTGCTGTTTTTGGATGGAGTGTTCTATATATCTATTAAGTCCATCTGATCTAGGTTTTCCTTTAAATCGACCATTTCCTTGTTGACTTTTGTCTGGATAATCTATCAATTGGTGTAAGTGGAGTGTTAAGACCCCCTACTATTACTATGTTGTTGTTAATATCTCCTTTTAGGTTTGTTAATAGTCACTTTATGTACTTTGGTGCTCCTGTCTTGGGTGCACATATGTTTATAAGTTGTTAGGTCTTCTTGATGGAGTGTCCCTTTTGTCATTATATACTGCCCATCTTTGTTTCTCATTACCTGTTTTATCTTGAAGTCTACCTTGTCTGATAAGTATGGTAATACCTGCTTTCTTTTGTTTGCCATTAGCTTGGAGTATTGTCTTCCATCCCTTCATTCCAGGCCTCTGTTTGTCTTTAGATCAGAGATGTTTCCTGGAGGCAGCATATTGTTGGGTCTTGTTTTTAAATCCATCCTACCACTCTGTGTCTTTTGTTTGGAGAATTAAATCTATTTGCATTTAGTGCGATGATTGATATATGAGGGCTTAATTCTGCCGTTTTATCACTCGTTTTCTGGTGGTTCTGCATTTCCCTTGTTTCTCGTCCCATCTATTTTGGACTACCAATTCAGTTTGGTAGTTTTCTGTGATGGTTTTCCTAGTTTTCTCTTTATTTATCATTTGTGTCTCTGTTCTGATTAGTTGTTTAGTGGTTACCATGAGGTTTGTATAAAAAAAATCTCATAGATGAGATATTTCTGATAGCCTCCTATTTCCTTAGACTAAGCTGATTCCATCCCTTTCCGCTTCCTTTTCTAAGTTATTATTGTCACAACTATGCCATCTTATGTTGTGAGTTTGGTTTAAATGATGAGATTATATTTATTTTTTATCTTTTCCTTCCCTTTATCTTTAATGTTATAATTAAGTGTTTGCTAACCTATTCTGATAGCTGCAATTTTCTGGTTTTGTCTACCTATTTTTCTTCTTACTGAAGGCTTTGTAAATCCTTCCCCCCCCCGCCCCCCATGTATGAGGGCCTTCTTGAGAATTTCCTGTGGGGGGTGTTTTGTGGCAATGAACTCCCTTAACTTGTGTTTATCTGTGAAAGTTTTTATTTCTGCTTCATTTCTGAAGGATATTTTCACTGGATAGAGTATTCTTGGCTGAAAGTTTTTGTCTTTCAGAATTTTGGACATAGCATTCTGCTCTCTCCTAGCCTGTAAGGTTTCTGCTGAGAAATCTTCTGAAATCCTGGTACAGGTTCCTTTGTAAGTTATTTTCCTCTGCCTTGCTGCCCTTAATATTTTTCTTTGTCATTGACTTTTGCCAGCTTTACTACTATATGCTTTGGAGAAGGTTTTTTTACGTTGATATCATTAATTGTTCTGTTGGCTTCTTTCACCTGTATTTCCAGCTTCTTCTGCAGGTTTGTCAAGTTCTCAGCTATTATTTCTTTGAACAAGCTTTCTGCTCCATTCTCCTTCTCCCTCTGGATACCTATATTGCTTATGTTGCATTTCCTAATTGAGTCAGATATGTCTTGGAGAAATTCTGAATTTCTTTTTAGTCTTAGTTCTCTCTCCTCCTCTATCTGAAGCATTTCTGTATTTCTCTCCTCCAGACTGCTAATTCTCTCCTCCATAATATCAGCTCTTTTATTCAGGGAGTCCAGATTTTTCTTCTTCTCGCCCATTGTGTTTTTCATCTCCAACATTTCTGTTGGTTTTTCTTTGTAGTTTCAATCTCCTTTGTGAAGAATTCCCTCTGTTCATGAATTTTATTCCTGATTTCATTGAACTGCCTATCTGTATTTTCTTGTAACTCATGGAGTTTTTTTATGGTAGCTATTTTGAATTCTCTGTCATTTCGATTATAAATTTCTGTGCATTCAGGATTGATTTTTGGTTATTTGAAACTTTCCTTCCGGTCTGGAGTATTACTATATCTCTTCATACTGTTCAATAGCATGGATTAGTGCCCCTGCATAGTGGTAGTATGTGGTCGCAGCTTCTGCCTGCCTCCACTGGGAGGGGGTGAAGAGCTGTGCATTCTGAGCCTGCCATGAACAGCAGCTTGCTCACTCACAGCTGCTGCTTTTCTGTCATATGCATAGACTCTCTGGCCAACTGGCTGAGCTGGAGCACTGGGCCAGGGGAGGGATGCTTCCTTTCGCCTGTGCACTCCCAGGAGCATTTTCACTCTGCCCTCGCTGTCTGTTCTCCTTGGGTGCTGGCTTGATGAAGACACCCCACAGTGGCTCAGCCACCTGTGTGTGGGTCTTTCCCACAGGCTGTGAGGGACCTTGGAGAGAGATGGTTTTTCCATGGAGTGTCGCCCCCTCCCCTCTTCTCTCAGAGCCACATGTGGTTCCACGCCCTGTGTTACTCCTGTTGAGGGAGGAAGAGGAGATCCCTTTACCTCCTTCCACTTCCTCCAGGGGGTCCACCACCTCCACCTTCAGACATATGGCTGTGTGGGTCTCTCTGACATCTTTGGTGTTGTGTGGATGTCCTTTCTTGATACATGAATGTCCTTTTCATTGTATTGTAGGGGAGAGAGTTTAAGGGCAGAGCTCACTCTGCCATGATGTTTGCATCACCTCTGAATGCCCCAGCTTCTTTTTTTCTTAACTTTTTATTTTGAAATATTTATAATCACAAGAAGTTGGAAAAAAATGAACAGACAGGAGGTTCATGAACCCTCTCCCAGCCTCCCCAAGTTGTCACGTCTTGTATAACCACAGTCAAAGCAGGAGGGTGACTTTGCTGCAATCCACAGAGCTTATTGCAATTTCCCCTGGTTTACGTGCACTCATGTGTTTGTGTGTGTCTATGTGTTTAGTTCTGTGCAGTTTTATTGTGTGGATTTGTGTAACTACCACCACTTTCAATATACAGAATCATAGAGAATTCTTCCATCACTCCCTCAGGCTGCTTACTTATATCAAACCCAACCCCTACCCCCATCTCTTTCTCCTGGCAACCGCTAATCTGTTGTTCTCCATTTCTATAATTTTCTTATTTCAAAAATGTTACATAAATGGAATCATACAATATGTCACTTTTAGAGATGGGCTTTTTTTTACTCAGCACAATTCCATTGAGATCCATCTACCTAGTTGCATGTATCAATAGTTCATTCTTCTTTATTGCTGAATAGCATTTCATGATATGGATATATCACAGTTTGTTTAACCATTTACCCATTAGGAGGTAATTGAGTTATTTTCTGTTCTTGGCTGTTACAAAAGGAGAAGCTATGTACATTTATATGTGGGTTTTTGTGTCAAAACAAGTTTTCATTCCTCTGGGATAAATGCCCAAGGTGTCAATTGCTAGGTCATTTGGTAAGTGCATATTGTTCTAAAAGAAACTGCCAAACTGTGTTCAGAATGGCTGTACCGTTTTACAGGCCTGCTAGCAATGTATGAGTGATCTCCAGCTTTTTATCATCCCAAAAGTCCAGGATTGCTTTGATTTATTTGTCAGTGAGAAATGTTAAGATCCAGTGCATAATATTTTAGGAGATAAAATTTACCTTATATGATCCAATCTCAATAATTTTTATGTTTAACATTCAGTTCTGTAGCTGAACTCTCTACATGCACTTTTAAACGTTTGATTTCTTTATTTATCTGATGTAGATACAAATGATCAATTAAATGGCCACAAGCCAGCAAAGCAAGAGGAAACTAAAGACCTAGAGCCATCTACTACCTCATCATCCCATGCACTGTTGAGGATTAGATTTGACTTTGGGCATTCGGTTGCTCCCTACTGGTTTAGCAACTATGTCTTCACATAGATTGTGGTATCTGGAATTTAAAAAAATAAAATAGGTGGGCTTCTCATAGGTGGAAATATCCAAAAAAATAGATTGTCATTTATGCTTTCTTCCTGTAAAAATATAATCTTTATTAAAATAATTAAGAAAGTATATTATAGTATAACATATGCCCTAGCTGGCTGAGTGATCTGGGACAGGTTGCTCTGTGGTGCCTCAGCTTTCTCTGCTTCAGAATGAGAAGTCTGTAAGGGGTGTGAGACAGTGAGTGAAATTACGTAAGTGAAACACCACAGTGCTTGTCTCATTGCAGCTGCCAATAAATGTTCCTTTATTTTCCTCCTTACCCCCATTATAACTTACTCGACAGACAAAATGATACATATTTAAATATAAGATGCAAAAGTATAAATACCTAGGTATAATCTGGTATCTTCCTCACTCATCTTTGATCAACAAGATCTGCTTAATCCACTCCTGGTGCCCTTTCTCAGAGTAAGTGCCCCCCTGTGACCCCTCTCTTAAGTTCAAAACTCAAATCCTTCTTAGTGGGTGCTCAACTCCAGCTCTGTCTGCACCTCCTGTCCTTCAGGGAAGAGTAGACTGTTATAAAGAATCTTTACTCATGGTTCCATGCAAACTGGCATAAATCATTTTGTACACATTACTAAATACTTTTGTTTCCAGCCAAAGCTGCAAAATAAATGAATGATTTTTTTTGGATACATATGTGTAAAATATTTGTGTTGGCCAGAGAAATGTTATCTAAAAGGAAAGCCCTTTGTCAGAATAGTTTAATTCACGTAAAACATTAACTTTTTTCTATAGAATAGTTTAAAACTGGTTTAAATTCATGAATTTTCTAATTCTTAATATTGGCCCAATATTTTCAGGTAGAGAAAATTTTTATGTCAACAGAGAAATTAGAAATTAGTGCAGAAAATTATAGAGAACTCTAATACACCTAACACAATGGTCACTTAGTATGTGATTATTAAATGAATTGTTTAATGCCATGCTATATTGGCTTTCTTTATAACTCAGTATTATGGCAGGGATTGCTACACTGACTCCGAATCTTAGGATTCCTTGTTGAAAGGTCACTTCTAAATGGAGAGTTGCAAATTCTGCTTTGATTAGTTGGTTGTGGATTGGCCTCAGTTAATGTAATCGAAAGGTGAGGTGCTTCAACAGAAGTTCAGCAAATGCAACGTTACAGGTCTTAAAATGCCTAGCTGGAAGTGGATATATATGTAATCTCGTTTACTTGTTAGACTTCTTTTTATAGGGCATTTTTAAAATCTTAATTTCTTATTTGATACTCAGCGACATAAACTAAATGTGATAGGTCTCCAGTTAATTGAGAGAAGTAAACTCTCTCTATGTATTTGTGATATATATTGTTTGTTACTGATTGTTGTTCTTTTTATTGAATAAGTGATAGAAAGTTTGATCACCAACAATGTATTAGGGTTTCGTCAGGAAAACTTGTAAGCTCTAGGTACGCTAGGCTTGTAGAGACTGAACAGGCTCTTTAGGTTTTGTTGTTTTTTTTTCTCTTTTTTTAAAGCACAAAATTCAGAAGCACGGGGTGAAGGAAGGGTTGGGCTTTCTACTTGGGACCAGTGATGTTGATGGATACAAGTAGAAGTAGACGTCATCAGCTCTCACTTGGCTTTTTTCTTCTCAAGGAGACTGCTCTTCAGACTGAGTTAGAAGAAGCTAAAGACCAAAATGGGTGAAAGTTTTATAAGAAAGGATTTATTTCTCCTAAATGAGTTCATGTCTCTATTCCAAGACAAATTAGATCCCTGGGTAGTGAAAAAACTTAATAATTAGGTCACCAAACTGGGTCTATTAATCTTTAAGGAACTGTGGGAAAGGGAAGAGATACCAGAAGGCTGAAAATGCACTTGTGCTTTTTAAAGAAGGTAGATTTTGCATATTACTCAGGTGAGGTCAGTCCTAGGCAGAGTTCTAGAAAAGACAGTTTATAAACTGCGAGCAAAGGAAGTAGTGAATGAACAAGTTATAGCATGTTAACTTTATTTCGTTCTTCACTGGGTTTCTTGTTTGATGAAGGGCATGCAGTGGAATTAGTGAGCATTTGACCAGGCACTTGACATTTAATTTGTAGACAAGACAGAAAAATGAGGACTGTCTGTTAGCACAGTCACTGGAATTAGACTGCTGAATGGCTGTAAAATGAGGATGTCAGTTAAAACAGGACCAAGACTGTCTTTATCTCGTATACTGATCTCCAGGTAGAAGATGCCAGGAAGAAAGTGTTTTGATAGTAAGACATTACTCATAACCAGTTTGTGAATAAGGACGTAATTTCTAGTCCAGACCCACAGTCAGATCAGGCTTGCTCACACAGTCATCTCAGTTGGACTTGAGGCCCAGCGGACAGGTGGTTTTGACCCCTGGTCTCACCTTCTGTAGTGGAGCAGCCTGGGCAGTCGTCATGTCTTTGACTTGACCCCACTAACCTATTCAGCACTTTTGTGTCCATGTGTGACCTCTGGAGAGATTGCTCGTCTGTATTCAGGCACCCTGAAAACGTGCCTTTGTTGTGTTGAGAGCTGTAATATCTTGAAAATGGGAAAATTGCCACAAAGCCAGGAGAGACTTGGTGCTGTAGCAGAAATAATGGTGGCTGCATTAAACCCTTGCAAGTGAGGCTGTCAGTGGGGGCTGGGTCAGTGGATGACGTCCATGGGGCCAGAGCATGTTTCCAATGTTGGTCTCCATCCCGTGCAGAGAGCTCGTGAGTGGGTGGATTGGTGGCAGACATGCTGATCAAATCTAGACCAGGGTCTGTTGGATATGTCAGATAATAGAATAGGATCCCAAAAGATCTCAGCAGAAATCAGTCGAAATCTATCACAGAAATTTCATTCATAGGTTGTGATATATGAGTCTGTTTTGAATCAGAAACACTAACCTAGGCAGGTTACAGAATAAGGGTGACATTGGTGACCACAGCATGTGTTAAACAAAAAATAATCTTACATGTGTTAATTGACAGTGTCCACAATAATGTCATGACCCCAAGTCACGCCTTCAACTGTAATGAGTAAACAGCACAGAATCATAAACAGGGGGCAGTCATCTCTCTCTGCTGTTTGGATCAGGTGTGGTGCTGCCTTCAGTTCTCCAGCCCCCAGTTTGGTGGGGGAGAGGGCAAAAGAGAATGAGCTGATGTCGACGAGGCTCTGGATCATTGCATGCTGCTAGAGTGCAAGAATAAAGTGTTAGCCGTGGGAAAAGGAGGCAGGCTGCAGGAACGTGCGCTGTCTCCAGAGATTTGAAGAGTTAAAGAGGAATTACAGTTTGACCAAATGCTGACCATTTCAGGGAGTCAGTGGTTGCTCTCAAAATGACCTGGGGTAACCTGGGGTTGGGGCAGAGGTTTTCCCAAACTCAACACTTCAGTGAGTGTCTTATCCTTCAGGGATGTTGAGGAATAAAAAGAAATTAGAAAATTGCTCATCTCAGAATCTCTCTTTTTGGCAAATTAGACTTGATGTAAATATCTGGGTAGTTGAGGTTCCTGCAGTGACCCAGGTCTGTCTGTCAGCCATGTATCCAGCCATATCACATGTGCCTCACCTTGGCTTTGCTTACACATCTGCATGCTTCCACCTTCTGGTGCTGCAGTGCCCACAGGGAATCCCTTAGTGTGTGGGCTGCCCTGACACACTCCTTTTTTCCTCCTCTCTTAGGCATATTTGCATTGGTATTATTTCATGATACTAACTTGAATTTGCCCTCTGCCCCCACCACCCCAAATGCATCCTTCTTAAATTTCCTTTCATCATATTAAGGCATCTTTTACCACTCACCCAAGAATAATAAGATACTACTGAAACCTTTACTCCTCCTTAATCAGAGCAACAGGCACATGCACCAAAGGTACAGTTGGGCATTTCAGGCCAAAGAACATGCTGTTCATACCTGGAACAGTCCCTTTGACCGCTGCTTCTTATACCAGAACCTGAATCACATTTTATGTGCATAGTGGGCGCCCTCTGAAATTCCACCTGCAAGTTGCCATTGAGACTACCTCCTTCTGCCCTGGCTTGCAGCTCCTGCTGGGGGCTGCAGCTTTCATTCTTCCCACACTGGCCTTATGGGTCGCCCGTCCCCACTGGTACCCCCAGTGATTTGTCTTTGTCATAAACAAGAATAGAGAAATAGACACCAATGGTAGTAGCTTCTGTTTATAAAGTGCCTGCAGTGATTGAGCACTTTCACACATCTGTGGTCATCTTATTTGACTCTCAAACTGGCCTTGCCAGTTAGGGAAGACATACACGGTAAAATGATCCCATTTCATAGATGAGAAGGCTGAAGGTGGAGAGTGCTGAGGATTTTCCCAGAGTCACATAGGGGGTAAGGACCCACCTCCAGATTTAACAGGCTTGTAGCCTCTGTTCAGACTGTGTGCTCTGAGAGGCTGCAGCCAGAGCAATCCCCAAATCTCAGGGCTCCAGTCTTACCACCCACTGAATCGGCTGGAAGTTCAGTCTTTTCCTGGGATCCATCACCCCAGTGAGCTCCTGTAGGAGCCCTCTCTGGTAGGGTTTCCCCTCTCTGGTTAGTGAGGAAGGGACTTTTTCAGGAGGTTTCTCCCAGCAAAGCTGAGGTTCCTCCTTTAGGCTCCACCCAGCACAGACCCCTGTAGGGAAGGGGCTAAGGTGGAGGTGGTGCAGGATCCAAGACTAGGCTCTCCCACACCTTTATCACAGGAGCTTCTTCCCAGAACCTCATGTGTCTCCCTAGCCCAGCCTTCTCTGGATCCTGGTCCGTGAACAGCTCTATACACACGTGCAGCCCAGCTGTGAGCTTGGTTTGAGTTCTCTTCCGTAAAATGCTGCTGACCACTGCTCGGAGGGCCTCTAGGGGGCAGCATTGCCTAACTCTGTGGCTGCCTGACCAGCCCATGACTGGGCCACAGTTCTAGAAGTAGAATCCATGCTGCTGAGAGCTTCAGTAGAGCGTAACTCCTCTCTTGCTGTTGGGCGAAGATTCACCTTTTTACTGTAAATTAACAGCCTGCACAGAAGTGCAATTTTTTTTACCCTTAGGAAATTTATGGTAAAAATTTCACAGACATCCAGGAGACTTTTTCACGTTCCTTTATTCAGAAGTTATTTTAGGCATCATATGTACCAATTCACCAATTTAAAAGCTTAAAAATACACTTTGCCTGAATCATATTGCATTATGGTATACATCAGTTCATCACCAATTGACATTAGAAATGACCTTTATCTAAGACTTCTTTCTCCAAATTGAATATTTCCTGTAGGACCAGACAAAAATTCTAACAGGACAAGAGATCTTTGGGCATTTTGACATGATGGATTTAAATGTAGCCCTGCACCGTCTGCCTCATTCATTTTCCCCTTTTCAGCTGTTTGATCTCAGGACTGATTCCCGTGGTCTCCTCCATAGCTGTGGCCCTTCCCTGGTTCCACAGCCGGCCAGCAGGTGAGCATGTGCCACCGTGGACGCGTGTGGAAATGTCCAGGATGTTGAGGAAATAAGCTAGTTCTTTAAAAAAAGTTATCAGGAGGGAAGGAAAAGGTTTGACCCACAAATACGCCTGGCACTTCCCCTGGAACCAACGGGAAGTGATTTCTATAGACCGTGATGGACTAATTCTAGCATCTTTTCCTCATACTATTTTTAGGTGTGAAAAGATTTAAATGTGGGACAGGGTTAAGTTTACCAGACTAGGTGACTGTTTTGAACAATTGGTTGGAACCTGGATACATTTTGAAAAATTTCTAGAGAAAGAAGACTTAAAACTTTGTGATTCTTATTATTAGAAGACTTTTTCTTACAAGAAAAAAACTAATAATAGTGCTGACGTTTGCTTACATCTTTGCTCTGCGTGTATCGCCTCACGTACTCTTCCCAGCAGCTCTCTGAGGTGGGCATTTTACCGTGCCCATTTCATAGATGAGAAAACGGAGGCGTGGATCCAGGTACGTGCTCTCCCCAAGGTCACGGCCTAGGAAATGTTAAGTCTGGATTTGAACGCAGCCATCTGGCTTCAGAACCCATGCTCTTAATTGTCATTCTGTATTGCTTCTTGTGAGAAGTGTTCTGTTTTAATGATCATTTGCGGATAAAACCTTAACTCTTCTGCTGTTGCAGTGGAGTTATGTGGAAGCACACTTGTGCATCGTGCCTCAGGCCAGTTCCAAGAGTCAGTTTTGATCTCTCCTCTTCACAGTGTTAGAAGCGAGACTTGTTAAATTTGTCTCATGATTTAAATGGTATTTTTGGTAGTCTTTGCTAGAGAGGAGGAATTTTGCACCCTGCCCTGCATCCTGCCCCACAAGCTGGGTCCCTGAGTTAGGTCTCAAGATTGAGTCAGGAGAGAGGCTGCTAAGCGATCAGGCAGAGACACAGACAGCCTGTGGCTCAGAAGCAGCGTGTGGGGCACCAGTGCGGGATTGACACTGGGCCAGGGCTTCCAGCAGGGGCCCAGTGAGCCCACGACACTGGGGAGACCTGACCCAGCTGTTTGGACACCTGTATGCTGAACGTGTCTGATCCATGCAGTGTCCACTAGCTGTCCTAATTGATGTTGCTGTGTTTTGCTGATGTGGCAGTATTTTTCTAGGGAGCTTTTTAAAAACTTGTGTTTCTTTTATCTCAACAAATTTGAAAGAAAAGATACTAATTTCTACTAGTGTTACGAGAACCTAGCTCGTAAAAGTGTAGTGTAACTTAAACCAGAGGCCACACTGGCTGCAGCCCTCAGGGGTCAGTGTCTTTGTCCCCGAAGGCCAGCGTGTTGTCTGATGCGTCGGACCCCTCCTTCTGTGACACGGATTTGATAACCGAGGCAGGGTTGCTCCTGTGCCTTCCTTCTCATCAGTACCTCTTCTGTTTAGATTACAGTGAAAGAAGAGCAGTCTTCTTAAATGTACATTTGCTTGCCTCATTCAGCTCCAGTGAACGAGCCTGAAATGCTGAGGTAGCACTGTTGCTAAAGAGGCAGCAGTTTAGTGTGCAGCGTCCCCATCTCCACTTCTTCCCTGTATCCGTTCCATTTCTCACCCACTGGTTAGCTCCTGGGGCTGATTCAGGGCAGCTGCACTCCAGGGGCGCTCCTTCCACTGGGTTCCATCCCACAGAAGCGAGGGGAGGCAGCTTCGGTGCAGCATGCGTGTTAAGATGGAAGATATAGTTGGGATTTTGAGAGAAGATAGTGAAGTAAGTGGGGTTTTTTTCCCCTTTTATAGCAGAATAAATGCAGTTGCAAAAGTCCACTTTTTGATAAATATCCATCTTAGGAATCAGAGGGTGGGAGGGTACAATGGCCAAGTGCTGCTGAAAGAGTTTTCTCTGTTGGGAGCAAGTGGCCAGTGGTCACCTGCAACACCCTTCCCCCAGGCATGTGGAAGGCAGGTTACCATGAAGTTGATAAAACCATTCCAACTAGAAAAGTCCACTGATTAGGTAGCATATCATGGATGTTCTTGGTTAAATGTTTTGACTCTTTCAATAAAATATTACAGCCTTGTTTTGGTAAAATATTTGTTAGTACTCAGAGCAGCCTAACTGGCACAAAGTCGGTTTCTTTCGGCAGATCTTGTCCCCTCAGGTAATTTGAGTGGTCATTATACTTAGGGTAATTAACATTTGTCTGGAGCGCTGCTGATCAGCCAGCACTCTGCTGCCCCCGACTCTGGTCGTCTTAGGAACTTCTTGAGGGCGGTATTGGTGTTGTCAGGATCCCTGTTGTAGCAAACCGAGTCTCAGAGAAGTTCAGTGATCTGTTGGGTCACAGAGCTGGTGCTTTGTCAAAGCATCCCTCAACTCTTAATACTGCTGCTACTCTATGGTATGCCCTGTAGAACTTGGAACGTTTTTCATGGGAAGTGTTAAAGCAAGTGAGGAGATTCCTCAAGATCATAATGCTGTCGTCCTGCTTCCTATTATTTATAAATGCAGCAACCATATTCGTGAGAATTTAGAGGAAAGGAAAAAAAGAGAAAGGATGTTACTGATTATGGGTCCTTCATAAATGGTGCAGAGCGTTAGTCAGTATTTGGTGAATCGGTGAATGTCATTTTTCATGTTGAAGTGCAATATCGACACAAAGTGTGACCGAATCCAGAGGCCGTCTTTCTCATACTGGCTTTGCCAATGGTTTTGGCAATACCAGTCGGTTTCGCCCTCTTTGGCCTGGTTACTTCATCATCTGGGGCCTCTTTTCCTTAATCTGTAAAATCAAAGAGATAACTTGTCTCTAAAACTCCTTTAATTAAAATTCTTGGATTGTGTGAAATTTGATAACTCATACACAAAAATAAGTAAATAATATGAGACAGGTTAACAAATGTTTTATTTAACATTTTTTGTTAACTTTTAGGACCCTGAGTGACTTGACTGAAAAATTAGTCCTTTGCCAGCACTTCCCTTAATTTGTAAATTTGCCTGCTATGTTTAAAATATGACCTGACAAGAGCCATCTGGTGATACTTTGTTTTCAACTAAAGATGCATTTAACAACAAAAGAACTCTTAAAAGATTAGCTAGGACTTGCCATCATTAGGGAATTGCTAATTAAAACCATAGTGATGTACCGCTCCTTTAGAATGGCTAGAATGAAAAAGATTGGCCGCATCAGATATTGGTGAGGATGTGGAGGAATTGGAACTCTCATAGGCTGCTCGTGGGAGTGTGAGATGGTACAGCCGCTTTGGAAAACAGTTTGGCACTTTCTCAGGAAGTTAGACGTGCACCTGCTATATGATCCAGAAGCTCCACAGCCACGTATTTCCCGAAAAGAAAGGAAAGCACAGGTTCATACAGAGACAGTACACAAATCTTTACAGCAGCTTTACTTCTAGTGGCCAAAAGTAGAAACAACCCAAATGTCCGTCAACAGATGAATGGATAAATTGTGGTATGTACATAGAATGGAATACTATTCAGTAATCCGAAGGAGGAAACTATTGATACACACAATAGTATTGATGGATCTCAACATAATTATGCTGTGTGAAAGAAGGCAGACAAAAAGCAGAGTCCATACTGTATGATTCAATTTGTGTACTTTTTTAAGAAAAGGCAAGCTGATCTATAGTGGCAGAAAGCAGCTCGGTGATTGCCTCAGGAGGGAGGCTGGAGGGAGACCGAGGGATTATAAAGGCGCAAGAAAACTTTTGGGCTGATGGAGCTGTCCACTGTCTCCCTGGGAGTCATCTTCCACGGGCGTATGCTTACGTCAGAAGGTGTCAGATTGTACACTTTAAATTGGTGCAGTTCATTATGTCAGTTGTATCTCAATAAAGCCACTTTGAGAAGAGGTTGGCTTAGGCACTAAAGACCAAATACAGTACAGTTTGTTTTGGTAGGGGCAGTGTGGCTGTATTAACCGGGAGGGCCGGCCTGGCCGTGCAGCAGCGGGGCACATCTCTCGCCCTGACCCCGTCACACCGCAGCTGAGGCAGCTGTCTGTAATGGTCACATGGAAGACATGGGAGGTGATTCTCACATCCCTGAGGAAGCGGGAAGCATTTTCTCCACACACAAACCACTTTCAAGCCACCAGGGCCCACTTGGTTTAATTAATTGCCGTTTTGGTTCACTGAATGGCTTCCCAGAGATCTGGAGCAGGCAGTGGACTTTCTGGAAGTGGGTGAGGTGCTCTGCTCCTGCCAGGCCTACAGTCTTGCCGCTCTTGTTCCAAGTTAATCTTTACCCATCCAAGTCCCTGACACCTTTTTAGTGGTCGTGGCGGTGAGGGTGTTTAGGCGTTTTCAGTATGCACACTCGTTTCCTCGAAGGACTGAGCTGTGGCTGGATGAACCGTGGCCTGGGCTGCGCACAGTCGCCCAGCAGGGCCACATCCGAATCTCCTGCCAGGCGTGGGGATGAGTTTATTCCAGCACATTATACGTTATATGCTTCCTTGTCTTCTGAGGGATGTAAAGCATCCGGGTCTGAGCAGTGGTTTAATAACTAATAATGGTTTGTAATGTTCTTGCTAAAAGTAAAACTATCTGCTAAATAAGAGTCGGAAGACCCATAAAGGAGTGCCTGTCACATTTAGCAGATGTTCCGAGTGTCGGAGAGGTCTTTTCTCACTTCCACTGCACTCTCATTGAGCCTAGGAAACATTGGAAAGAGCAACTCCTCTTCCTTTTCCTTTTTTCTCTTTTGGGACAGTCCCCTTCAGCTCCCTGCCCGTTTATTTTTTCACCAGGCAGCGATTGCACACTGTTTTTTTGTGTGTGTGTGTTCCACTGGCCATTGGGCTGTTTGGGGTGCTCCTCCCTCTCCCCCTCCCCCGGTCTCCCTGGGAGCAGGCTGCCAGCATTTCCCTCCAGCGTAGGTCACTGCGGTCTCTGTACCAGGACTTCCCCGGGAAGTGGCGGGGCCTGGGCTCACCATGCGCTCTGTCCTTCCCAGCTGTGGACGTGGCTGGAGGAGCTGCAGAAGGAGCTGCTGGACGACGTGTACGCCGAGTCAGTGGAGGCTGTGCAGGACCTCATCAAGCGTTTCGGGCAGCAGCAGCAGACCACCCTGCAAGTGACGGTCAACGTGATCAAGGAGGGGGAGGACCTCATCCAGCAGCTGAGGTGGGCCGCGGCCTCGTCCTCCTGTCGGAGGCACACACTTAGAAATCCTGCCAGGCGTTTCCCCTTCTCCTCACTTTTTGGAACAATTAGCCATAATTCTCTGTCCAGCGAGGTAGAGAAGAAATAACATCCATGAATACAAAGCAGAGTAACATCTCTTTCTTTCCCTTTTCTTTTTTTCTCTGTTACAGTTTTTTTAACTTTATAATTTTTGTCATTACAGCGTTGACTCGTAAACCTTCCCAGAATTCAGCTTTTATTGGTACTTCCTCTTAACACTTACCTAGGAGTTACAGAAATTTCTCTACGTCAGTTTAGTTTAAACCTCCTAGGAAGGCCTCCTCGGTCCGGTGATCTGCCTCTCTAGAGTGTGGTGGGTGTCCCTCTTCTCAGAGTCCAGCTGCGGGCAGGCCAGGCCTCGGGTGACACCTGTCCCTCAGATGCCTCTCGTGGCAGGAGGCAGCAGGCGGTGCTGGGCTGGAAGCAAATTCCTTTCATTGGCCCATTTGCGTAAATGTGGCTTCCCCGCCGTATCCCTCAGAGGACAGTTCATTGAATCGTCCTGGTAGCTTCTGTGGTGTTCGCTGTGCTGAGTCAGGCCACAGGTACCTGATAAAGGCTTGATTGATGCAAGTGTAACCCCTCATAAGCATATGGCTTCACCCTGTGTAGTAAACGGGCATTATCTACTCTCTGCTTAAGGAGAAAAGCAGCTAAAAACGAAACTACTAAAATGATTTTATGTCATTATTAGACTTTGTATAAGAGCAACTGTGGGAAAATGTAGAAATTCTTCAGTGTGTCCTCAGATCTGGGGCCTTGCTCAGAGGAGGAAGCCCAGTGTTGTTTTGCGGGAGGGGCAGCTTATTCCATTTTCTGAGACAAGCAGTCCCGCTTCCTGCCAGCTTTCTTCCCCCTGAAGTTCTGAGCGGCCGGATCTGGTATCTGACAATGTGAGCTTTCCCATCCAATTCCTGTTTGTCTTGTTAAAATCCCGGTTTCCCTCCTCTGCTCTTTCGTAGGGACTCCGCCATCTCCAGTAACAAGACCCCCCACAACAGCTCCATCAGCCACATCGAGACGGTGCTACAGCAGCTGGACGAGGCGCAGGCCCAGATGGAGGAGCTCTTCCAGGAGCGCAAGATCAAGCTGGAGCTCTTCCTGCAGCTGCGCATATTTGAGAGGGATGCCATCGATGTGAGTGTCCCCACACTGCTTCTTGTGAGCCAGTGGCCTCCTGCAGCCTCCGAGGCCCCCGAGGCCACCTGGCGTCCCCTGCCCCGGTTCAGTTCCTGGTCCTCTCCCACTGCCCACAGCCTCAGCCTCGAGTACGGAGGCGGATAAAGGAAGGAAAGAAGGATTCTTCCTCAGCTCCTTCCCTGGGAGTTGGGGGGCTCAGCTCTAGGCTCTGACCTTTGAAACTGTGGTGGAGGCAGACGTCACTCGGCAAGATAGTGCAAAGCGAGTGTTGGGAGTGGAGTCGAGGCAGAGCTTCTAAACGAGAACATCTTGTTGTCTTAGCTTCTGTAAACCTTGATTGCATCACTGCGCAGCCCTCCCTTTGCCCTTCAAGCCGAGGCACAAACTCAAGGCAGAGCTCCCTCCCTGTGTCCCTCCCTCCGCCTCCCGCTCCTCCTGCTCCCTCTTCCTCCTTCCCTTTCACCTTCCTTCCTTCCCTCTCCCATTCCTCTCCCTCTTGGAGTAGGCATAAGCTTAGCCTGTGGTGGTAGCATTTAGGTAGTAGGAAACCTGGTTTTTTCCTCCCCACAGAAATTTTCTCAGATGATCTGTAATTCTTGCCTAAAAATCAACTTTTGCACCTTATATGTGACTAGGAGAAAGAAGGACAGGTTACTTTTCTTTTTCTTCAGTGAAGAGAGAGGGGTTCTTAAGTCTCTGCCAGGGAAGATCTTGTTAAGTCTAATAGGATGACATTGAATCTATGAAAGAAACCAAAACTCACTTCACCCTGGGTGAGGCTGGTTTCCTGGTGCCCGTCAGCTTCGTACAGCTGGTGGCAGTGACCAAGTGCCTGTCCGGGTACCTCTGAGCCATCCAGGTGATCCCTGTGACCGTGGAGCAGAATCTGCAGAGCACACTCTCCATGTTTATTACCTGTCCTGGGTTTAGGACTGTGCCCTGAGGACAGTCGGGCCAGACCCTAAGTGCCACCAAAGGCAGAGGGGTGGCAGGGCTTGTGTAGACTGCCTTTGGTTGCTTCAGCTGAGGGCGGACCCTCTGCCAGATGTGGGCCCAGCTCTGAGTGGCATGTGTGGTGCCGGGGCCAGGCCAGACCCTGTGCAGGCCACTCATCACTTGTCTAAACTTCACCGATGTTTTCGTTAAAGGAAGGCCTTCTTGGCTGGTTCATTCTCAACACTGGTTAATGAGAGGAGAAGAGGTAAACCCAACACTCATTGCCTGGTGAAGCCTGCTCAGCTGCCCTCAGAGTCTTCACCTTTCGATGTGCATGAAGCCACATAGAGAAAGGATGCCCTGGCCTCAGCTCTTCAAGGACCTGCCAGGGCCTGGACCCGGCATTCAGGTTCGAGGTTGCAGCACTGTTGAACAGAAGACCCAGCAGGCCTGTTTTCCTCTCTGACCCCTACTTCAGAGGAATTGATTTTGTAAACTTAGCTGCTGATTGAAGAGTTTCAATTAAGAAACACAAAGTAATCAGAAGCATTATTTGAAGTTTTTCTTCCAGGACATTTTGATATTTGAAAAAGAACCCAAAAGTGACTTCACTTATATTAATGCTAGTTTAAAGGGGGAAAAATTTTTTTAATTGTATTTCGACTTCCATTGAACCAGTATTTTAAAATGTAGATCAAGAACCAAAAACATCCATTTTCCCCTCAATAAAGCCGCAGGATTCCACGTGGCCTCAGGAAAGCCAGTATGCCAGGCCACGGGTACAGGCTTCCCTGAGCTGAGGAAATTCAGCCTGCAGTTCCAACACAGGCCAGTGAAAATATAGTTTAGAAGCTTTTAAAATGTCACAGCCTGAGAACCCTTTTTCTCTTGAATAATCCTGAAGTGTGAAAATCTGAGCAGTTTAGGCTCGAGCTGGGATTTCCTCTCTTATCTGGGAAAATGCCCCAGCACACTGCCCATGGGAGCATGGAGCTGTGCTTGGGGTGGAAATTCGTCTGTTCCTAGGTTAATTTTTTTAAATCCCCCACGTCTCTTGTATTTCAATTAGAGTAGTGTTTTCATCTCTCAAAAGTTGATCGAGGTTTCTGTGGCTCAGGATATTGCTGTTTCAACCTCCAGATATTCCAAGTAAAATCTGCTGTGTTGATCTAAAAAGAAAAACAGGATCATTGCTGTAGCATCCTGTGACAGGCTAGTTATGGCAGGCAGTCATAATTATGTGTCCGTTTAGCAATAGAAACTTAGACTTTGAAAAAATAATGGGATACATTTTTAAAAATTGTCAGTTATTTCTCAAAAAAAATCAATATTCAAAAACAATTTCCACTTTCTTGAGCTTTATTTTTGCCACAGATTTCTTTCCTCAGCTTGTATGGCTAACAGGCTGTGATGCTAAACTTTGGGGTGGGATTTTTCCTGGTGGTCCTTTGATCACAGCCATTGCTAGGGTTTCCTAAAGCTTAGTGAGCGTTTGCAAATCCTGCTGGTTTGAGCACATTGATCTTTGTTTATTATCCGTGACAAGGGTTGTCTGAGCCTGAGGTCGTCTCCGTGAGGCGTCATCGCTGAGTCTGTACCCCACCACCACCTAATCTCTTCTCCCTCAGTGTCAGAAAAGAAACATTAAGAAAGAAAATTCCCCTTAGAGGTAAATAGGAAAGTTATGGTCATTCTTTTCCTTTTTAAAGATACTTTTCCTCAGTGGCTTCTTGGTTTATGTCTAATTTGGTATTATTTAATCTTACTAATTTATAAATTAGTACAATTTCATAAATTACTGTAAGTACACATATTGTATGCAGACCCCAGAAATTAAAGAATAAATCAGTAAGATTTGTGCAATAGGAGTTTGAGGAAGCCTTAAGTTTCTTGTTACTTTCTATCTCCTGTGGATTCTGTGTAAACTCTTACATTCTCAGATTTTCCTACTAATTTGGTTACTGCTCTGGTGGATAAAGTAAATTAGAATCCATGGGAAATGTTATTCCATTAAAGTGTATAGTATTTCTTTCACAAGAAATTTTTTCCTACTTTCTAGATTTTGTAACTTTTAGTCTTAATTTTTAAAAAGTATATTATGAAAGTTTTTAAACCTACGCAGAAATAGCAAGGATAGGACAATGAACTTCTGTGTGCCTGTCCCCGAATTCAGCAAGACTTTTTCCCTGTTGCTTCAGGTAGCATTCTTTTGTTATTGTTGTGCTATGGTATTTTTAGAGAAAATCTTTGCCAGCTTATCGTTTCAGTCCTAAACTCCTTCCTAAGTGTCTCTAGAAAAGAAGGCCGTTTTCTTACATAAGCACAGTCCTCTAAACACCTCAGCCATCCAATGGTCATTCCTTATTGTCTTCTGATGCCTGCCTCAGTTCTAGTTTCTGCAAATGCCTCAGCCAGGAGGCGCATGGGGTCCACTCCTGCATTTGATGGTTGATCTCTTAGTCTAGAATCGTTTCTCTGCCCACCCTTTTTTCCCATGCCGTAACTTGTTCACATAACTGCATCGGTTGTCAGAGAAACCAGGTCCCACATTCTGCATATGCTCTCTTCATTTCTCTTAGGTTGTTTAACTGCTTTTCTTTCCCTAGTATTTCCTGTAAACTTAGAATGCTAGCTGTAGTCCTGATTAGACTCAGGCTCTGTTTTTGTGCAAAGATGCTCCACAGGTGTCACATCATGGCTTCTCCCGTCAGAAGGCACAGCTGTCTGCTCCCACCCTAGGGATGCTAAGTTGGCCGGTGGGTTGAGGTGGTGGCAGTCTGATCCTTCCGCTGTTAACTTCCCGTCATTTCTCGTGATAATCTACCTAATGGGTTGATGATCATTATCTGAACAGTTACTTTACTACAGTTCAAAAAAAATTAGAAAAAAATATTTCTAATTTTATTATTCTTCCTACATTTAATAGCTAGATTGATTTATAAAGAAGAACTTTCCTTCATGATTACATGCTTAAATAATTAATTTTCTCCTTCAGTTACTTAACAGTTTTAAGGATAAAGGCTGGTTCTCCGTCAACCTGTCGTCGGAACCAGAGTTTTTCATTTAATTTTTGTCTTTTTAGCTCTTTCTGTTTTTTTTTTTTAGCACCATTAGGATTTAGTGGATCTTTGTATATTCGGTATATTTTATTCAGTTGTCATTTTGTTAGTGTCTAATCGTCCCACCTTTGGCCAGTGGGGCGCCCCTTCAGCTGGCTTCTGTGTCCTTCTGACACAATCCATTTGTCTCTTCCTTACTGACTTGGCACAGTGAGATGTTGCAGCAGATACTTATTTTTAAGTTGTAGTCCTAAGCAGATAATTTCCTCTGTCAGATCATCTCAGATCTTGAGTCTTGGAACGATGAGCTTTCTCAGCAAATGAATGACTTTGACACGGAAGATCTCACAATAGCGGAACAGCGCCTCCAGCACCACGCAGACAAAGCTTTGACCATGAATAACTTGACCTTCGATGTCATCCACCAAGGGCAGGACCTTTTGCAGTATGTCAATGAAGTTCAGGCCTCTGGTAAGAAGTGCATTCCATTCTGTGTCGGTTGTGGGGTCTTCATGTCACCATAGGAACTCATCCAGTTTATTTTAAAATGACGACTGCAGGGTTCAGTTAGCCCCTATGACATAGATGTTATAGATACCTCCTCTTTAAAAGGGAGCATTTTGCTTTTTTTCCCACATAATATGATCACATTTAACATTATGATTAGTATACTTACCGTTGATATTCTTGTATGTTATTTCAAGTAGCATGAACTTTAATTTAACAAATTATGTATTGTATCTCCATGAATGAAATGGAAATCTCAAGAAAATATTTTCACATTAATTATTTTTTTCTTTGTTTATATTTTACCAGCAGATGTCACTATAGGCTCAAAAATGTAGCGAGAATGCTGTCGTGTTAGAAACTTACTTAGCAATGACCTGCTTGCTCACTACATTACTCATTTTATGCAAATCAAACTAAATGCTTGCTGAAAAGTAAACTGGGTATACAGCGATAAAACAAAAACAAACCAAAGTTTGCTCATTTATAAAGGATATCACATTTTCACCAATATCAATGTAAGAACAGAAGTAGATTGAGAGGCATGGGTTCGGTTTGATTAGCTATACATGTTTGGCTTTGGAGCACATCAAATACATTCTGTGAGACGCATTCGCATGCTTGGAGGTAGGTGCAGACACTCCTCTGCTGGCTGTGTCCTCCTTGAACTTGGCCTTCAAAGTGCTGGCTCAGCCCCCAGCCCGGCACAGTGTTCACAAAAGCGGAATGGGTGTCCTGCAGCACTTAAGAACAGGTGGAAATGCTAGTTGAATCCCAGGGCCTCCCTTCAATGTCCACAGGCGTGGAGCTGCTCTGCGATAGAGATGTAGACATGGCAACTCGGGTCCAGGACTTGTTGGAGTTTCTTCACGAAAAGCAGCAGGAGCTGGATTTAGCAGCAGAACAGCATCGGAAGCATCTGGAGCAGTGTGTGCAGCTTCGCCATCTGCAGGCTGAGGTGAAGCAGGTAAGCAAACTGCTGGAGGCAAAGCCATGGGGAAGAGGACCCAGTTGATAAGCCCTTGATAAGTTATGGGTAATTCGGACATGTAAGTGTTGGGGAAGGTCGTCCCTGATCAGAAGACAGCTGCTCTGATGCGCAGTGTAACACACATGCTAATACAGCCACAGCTAATGTATAAAAATCAAGCCGATGCCTGGACAGCTGTGTGGTTTACTCTGTCGTGGATAAGGCTTTGTTGCCCAGCAGGCATATCACTTGAGGGTAGCATCCATCTAGGTTGTTTTGTTATTGGAAGTCTCTTGCTTGAAACTCTGAGTACATTGCCTCCCGGACTAAATAACTATGATTTTTCTGCCAAATACACCGTTAGCAATCAGGACAGGATCACACGCTGTGTATGGCTGGGGTTTTCTTGTGTTAATCAGGATGCTGTCCTGCCACATCCCAGATCGCATGGCAAAATAAAAATGGAACATTTGGAAGAGATTGCTTTTGGCTCAACGCCGGTCAGATTCCCTGCATATATGTATTCAGCATGTACGTGACATTTTATCTCCTGTGCAGGAAAACCACATATGGTACTGGCTTCATGCAGGGAAAGGATGGCTCCTTGGACTCTGGTACACGCACAGAAAGGTGTATGTTAATCTGATTGGAGGAGACTTAAGGTGGCTGTGGACAACAAGCAAGTGTGGTGCATAAGTGGGTGGCAGTCACCTTAAAGCAGATCTACAATTAAATTGGAAATCTTTAAAAGAGTACCATTTAATGACATGAAGTATTGTGACCTGCCTCTTAAAAGTAAATTAATAAAGTGTTCTTTTTGCCAAAATAGTACAATTAGTCTAAGAAATAAAGGAATAAACTAATGTACCCAGTAGGGATTACATTTGCCTCTGAATAACAGAGTCCAAAAATAGTGGCTTAAAAAAATTATTTTTCCCACATAATGAGTCAGGAGGTGGTAGATTGCTGGCATTCATTCAGTGGCCCCGTGATAGGTTAGGCTAACGTCTTGGTGATGGGTGGCTTTTTGCTTGTGGTTGCCTAATAGCTGCTGCAGCCCCAACTATCACCTCCACATTCCAGGCATCAGAAAGGGAAAGGCATAACAAGAAGGAGGCAACCCTATACCAGAAAAGAAATGTGTTCACAAAATCCACCAGAGGCTACTGCTTTGATCTCAATGGCTAGAATTTTGTCATATCTGTAAGCAAGCTGTAATAGGGGCTGAGAAGCAGTTTTACTTTAAGCTTTTCCCAAAAGTTGAAGTTTTCTGAGTAAAGGAGATGAAGAAAATAGGTATTGGGTAGGTAATGAGCGACTTCTCGGCCACAAATAACTACCCAGAATGACCTTCCACAATCTCTGTGGCTCCGCAGTCAGATGTGACTTCTATGTGTGTGTGTGATGTCGAGAATCTTGTGGTTTGACCCTGAACGTTATAGGACAGCTTAATTCATTCTTTGGTTAGTGTAAACACTGGTGTTAAATTGGAAAATATGTTAGTGAAATAGTATAGTTCCCTTATCAAGCCGTTTACTAATTTTACATGTTCGTTAGGGCTAAAAGGAATGGAAAATAGAGTACTTTTCCTGATTATCAGGGAATTCTTCACAGCAGTAGGTTTTCTAATGTGATCCTTACTGTGTTTTGACCTGTGGACTAATAACAATCCGCTGGACTGTTTACCTTTTCAGCTCCCATTTGCAACTAAAGATAGCAGGATAATTTATAAATGCAGCACTTATGCTCAGATACCACTGAAGGATGTCAGGCTGTGGCTGGTGGGATCATGAGGAAACCAGCACTGGGCAGCTGACGGGAGCAGTGCGACCACCTTGCGCACTCAGACCGCGTCACTGCTGGCCCGCAGGAGGGATGCCCGGGAAGGGCTGCTGCTTGGAGTTCTCTGTGTCGTGTTTCAGGTGCTGGGCTGGATCCGCAATGGAGAGTCGATGTTGAACGCTGGACTCATCACAGCCAGCTCCTTGCAAGAGGCGGAGCAGCTCCAGAGAGAGCACGAGCAGTTCCAGCATGCCATCGAGGTAGGAACGCTGGGCCCTGCCTCTCAATGGGTCTTTCCAACCTCTGGACAAGCCTGTTAAGTCTCCTCATGTGGCACTGACCCTGAGAGCCAAATGGGGTTCAGTAGGATCCAAAATGGCAATGCTTACAAATCTACAGTTTATCCCACGAGAAGGAAAGTCTGGCGACTGCAGTGAAGTGAGGATACACCTGCTAGCCAGGGGACCTCACAGCAAGGCTGTGGGCAGCTCCTGCTGTCCTCTTGCAGTGAGGGCCCCGGCAGGATCCACGTTCCGCCGTCAGGAACACCTCGGCACCAGGGAGCCCAGGTTGGAGTCTCTGCTGAGGCTTTTTACATTTTGCTGGTCTTATAGGCACGTTCCTGCTGTGTGCCCTGTCTGCACAAAGCAGAGTGCTCTGAGAGGCTCACCGAGATGGGGTTCAAATCGCGACTTCACTGTTGTCGACAAACAGTGCTGTGCACAGAACTCCTCCAACCTGGTGAGAAGCGGTGTGACTCACAGAGTGTTTTCCCGCCTCGGCAGGGTCAGGCCGTGCTGGGACCTCAGCAGAACTGTTCAGGCCAGTTCTAGGCCTGCTCCACTGCACTCTTGCAGCATATGGACTAATTATTTCTAGTCTTTTGCGGGGAGGGGAAAGTTAATAATTAGAATGGGTGGCATCAAGGGAAAAAGAGCATTTGATTACTGAAAACTTGTTTCCTGCTCTAGTTACATACATATTATCAGCTGGAGAAGGAAGCCGCAGAAATTACCATTAATTTCTTCCCTAGATTAGTTTATTTTCAACTAGTCGGTGCCAGTGGACGCACGCCAACACTTCCTTCTGAAGCGCACAGTCTGGGCATCCTTTGAAAATTGTACACTGTGCCAAGTGATTTCCAGTAATTAAATTGCCAGTGCACATCACATGTCTCAGTAAAGGGTAGGATTCTATTGGGTATAGTGTTTTATGGGATCCTTGGTACCTTTTGAGGTGAAATGCAAAATTTTGCTATTGTTAAAAAAAAAGAAAAAAATCTGTGTCCACAGAGACGCATGTCCTCCCCCTGGTTGCTATCCTGCCTGGCTTTCTGGTTATTCACCAAGAGAATCTGACCTCTCAGCCCCTCACAGAATCTTCTGGTGAGGATACAAGAGCCGGAATTCTTAGTGGATTTGTCTTGTTATTCTGATAGATTTGTTATATGACATGGACCTCCAGAGAACACAGTTGGTTCATTCTTAGCTTTTATGTTTTTCTGTCTCTCTCTCTTTTTTTTTTTTGGAGAAAGATTGGCCCTGGGCTAACGTCTGTGCCCATTTTCCTCTACTTTATTTGTGGGATGCCTGCCACAGCATGGCTTGATGAGCGGTGTGTGGGTCCACACACGGGCTACAAACTGGCAAACCCTGGGCCGCTGATGCCAAGTGCACTGACTTAACCACTATGCCACCAGGCCAGACCCGCCTCTCTCTTTTTAAAATTAATAGTTCATGAAAACTTTTTACTCGAGTCCAAAGTTTAAGGTACAAATGAAAATAAAAGGCATTCTCTTTGGCCACTTTTGTCTACACTTGTTCATTTGCCTCTAGCTGCCATTGTAAGAAGGATCAATAGGAATAATAAACTTGAAACATTTTAACAAGTTTCTTAGAATATTGGCTGTTAAGGATTTTTCCTGCTCTTTCTCAAGCTGAGAACCCCACAACTGAGACCCATTCTGGAAAGTCTTAGTGCATTTCATCCTTCATTAGGTAATTTAAATATAAACACAATTGTTCCTGGGCATAAACTTTTTTTTAACTAAACTGTCCGCTATGTTGTTAGAAGTGTCCTAATGAGTATTAACTGAACAGGAGAATGGTAGCCTTCCCAGTAAATGCGTGACACCCCTATTAAATAAGCCAGCTCTTTTCTTCCTCTTTCCTCAGAAAACACATCAGAGTGCCCTGCAGGTGCAGCAGAAGGCAGAAGCCATGCTGCAGGCCAACCACTACGACATGGATATGATCAGGGACTGTGCAGAGAAAGTGGCCTCCCACTGGCAGCAGCTCATGCTCAAGATGGAAGACCGCCTCAAGCTTGTGAATGCGTCCGTCGCCTTCTACAAAACCTCAGAGCAGGTAGGAAGGGAGAGTCCATACCTTGGGCTCCCAACTCACGTCTTATTTTGAGTTTACTTCTTTGGGACAGCACAGTCATTTACTCATCAGTCATTATTGAACCAGTCAATTCGAAGCCAAGCAGAGAAAAGCATTCCAGAATTAAGATTATTTTTGCTTGCCTTTGGTATCAAAGAAGAATAGGTTGGAAGGTAGCTGAGAAGACCTCCTTTTCCTCTCGTGTAAAATACATGGCCTGAAACATGTCAGAGAGAGGAAGCTCAGCCTTTATTTTGTTCTTATTCTGGAAGGCCTGCCTCCTTGACTCCCTGCATTTGTCCTGATGTAAGGTGGAGCCCATGGTTCCTTCTGACGATCTTGGTCCTCAGGCCAGCACTTCCATGTCCAGAGCCTGACTGAAAATGTTTCCCAGAGATGCCGATCTGTACTGTCCCATGCCGGGGGTCTCTCTGAGCCTGGGACTTTCTTCTGCCACAGGTCTGCAGTGTCCTCGAGAGTCTGGAGCAGGAGTACAAGAGAGAGGAGGACTGGTGCGGAGGAGCCGACAAACTGGGCCCCAATTCCGAGACGGACCACGTCACCCCAATGATCAGCAAGCACCTTGAACAAAAGGAAGCATTCCTGAAGGTACGGAGCTGGCTTTCTGGGGTGTGGGTGCCTCACTGAACATTGTACACAAATCCAGGAGGGTGCACCTGACGATGGTAGAGAGGGTCCGGCCAGTCAGTTGGAAGAGTGCAGTTGATTCTCCGTGCCAGGCGCGTGTTGTATCTTTGTTTTCGAAGGGAGGGCCCCGAACACCTCACGCCCTGCCCTTGTGTGGCAAGTGATCGGGGAAACGTTGCCTCAGTAACAAGTTAGTTGATCAGAGAAAATCTTAAAATATTTTGAAAACACCATCTTTCTAGTTTTCATAGAGAAAGAGCTAGAAATCTGTGTGAATAGAGAATGGGTGGAAGTCACAATAGCAAATGATGCTGAACAGACTCGGCGGGTCGGGTGGAGGAAAGATTCATTGATTTGGTGGAACAAAAATGCCCATAGCTTAAAATAATCTTCCTTTGGAAATTCAGTCTTTTTAGGAATAGAGACTGTATCTCAAAAGACATGAGCCCAGTGTCGAGTAGACACGAAGCAGGAACATCGCTAGGCGTTTACAGGATCAGTTACTAATAGTTATTCAGGAAAAATGTCCTGCAAGAGAAATTTCATCCCATTCAGGCCAAGCTGGAATTTTAACTCTGAGAAGTTTTAAATGAGGAATTTTTTAAGCCTGCTTTGTCATATATATACAATCATACATAAGTCACTGGTGTGCTTTGAAACAATTAAATTTTAAAAAGTGGTCAACATTTTTAGACACGTTGACATTGGCTGTTTCCACGTTGCATTCTTTCACTGCGGAACAAGGTCTTCTGAGGTTCTGCTTGTTGCCACTCAGCCCTGTTAGAAATAGGTGTGGGGTTGACTTTGCGTTGTTGCTCTGTTAAGTTTCATTTTTCTGGTTGCTTCAGCATTCTGACCCTTCTGACAGCATTTCCTGTTACATTTAATAATTTCTGTTTCGTTTCTGAAGGTGATGGTCTGTGCTGACAGAGTTGTTGTTTAGTCTGGGAGAATAAAGTGTAACTCTTTGAAAATTCTTATCTGATGTACCTGTTTTGAGCTTCCCCCACAGTGATTTCCCTTTTGAGCAAATCAGGGTGGGAAACCAGTTGTAGCTCCCCGGAGCCATTAGTTCAGCTGTTTCAGACAGGACCTCAAAGGGCCACCCCTTCTCGGTGGCGCTGTGTAGGTTTAGGAAATGCCGACCACTGTTAGGACGTTTTGAATGGAATCATTATAATTTGCCTCTCATTCTCTGAAATCCCTTTAGTATAAAACAAAATTGAGTACTTCTTAGTTATATAATTAAGAGATATTTAGGTAAAATTTTAGACCAAAAATAATCACAGACCTATTCAGATTCCTTTGTCCAAGTGGGATTCCGTAGTGTTTGTGTATTGGATTTCTTTAAACTTTTTGTTATGGAAGTTTAAAGATGTATGCAGAAACAGAATGGATGATGAACCCCTGCTTGCTTCTCTCTCAGCTTTGATAATTATCAGCATATGGGTGTATGTCCCCCTTCCCCAGATTATTTTAAATTCTAGGTATTACATTGTTTTATTTGTAAATACTTCAGTATGTATCTAAACATTAAATTGTACCTTTCTAATACATAACCTCAATACCGTTATCAGATTTTAAAAACGAACAGTAACTCTTTATGTAAAATCCATCAGTGCTCAGCTTTTTCTGTCCCATAAATGTCTTTGTACGTGGTTTTAATCAAGATCCAAACGAGGTCCACACATTGATTTGGTTGGTATGTCTCTTAACTCTGATTTAATCTAAACACCACCCTTCGTTTCATTACCATTTATTAATGGAAGAAATCAGGTCCATACTGAGGAATTCCCCTCATTCTGGATTTTGGGACTTGCATCATGTGGAGTCAACTACCACCATCCTGGACTCTAACTTTCTGTTAGGTTGAGAGCCTTGATCAGAGTCATGTGTGAGTGTGCCCGCACTCCCTTAGCACACCTGTGTGTGCCGTGTGCTCCCCAAGGCATTAATTACATCAGGAGGCGCACAGGTCGGCTTCTCTTTTTCTCTCTGCAACAGGAGGATTTTTCGGAGCTTCAGATGCGGTGAGCGTAGTTCACCCATATATACCTCCGCCTCAGCCTTTCACCTAGTGGGTGTAGTAGCCAGTGGTGATGTGGTTTCATTAGGAGTTGCAAAATGGTCATCTCCTGTCATTCCTTCTGCCTTGATCAGCTAGAATCAATCCTCCTCAGCTTTTGTTAAGTCTAAAGTAGTTTGTCCAGAGAAGGTGAGGTGAGTGCTTCATTCTTTCCCTTTGTTTACCATTTGCAGCATAGTGAGCTGTTGCCCTAGCAACCTCTGCAGATGATCCATTTGGTTTTTTACTGTCATCGTGGATTTTAACATATTTGGTGTGTTTCAGTCGGTTGCAGTCATTTCTCTTTTTACGTTTAACTCGTCCCACCAGTGGGGGTCCTTTCGAGTCAGGATGGCTCAGATGTTCTTGTGCCCCAGCAGTCTTCACCAGCTCCATCACTGTTTGGTATGGCAGCTTATTTCAGACTGGTCAGGAGAGACTCAGGATGTATTTTTCTCTTAATTAAGAAAAGGTATCCTAGCTCCATCTACTGAAATGGCCTAGAAACAGTGCCCAACCCAACACAGGCACACCTCGTTTTATTACGCTTTGCAGATACTGCATTTTTTACAAGACCCTCCACCAGCAAAAAGACTACAACTCACTGAAGGCTCTGATGATGGTTAGCCTTTTTTTTAGCAATAAAGCATTTTTAAATTAAGGTATTTATATTGCTTTTTTAGACATAATGTTATTGCACACTTAATAGACTACTGAATAGTGTAAACAACTTTTACATGCACCAGGAACCCAAAAAATTCACGGGACTCGCTTTATTACGATATTTGCTTTATTGCGGTGGTCTGAAACCGAACCTGCAGTATCTTCACGGTCTGCCTGTAATAGTAAGCATCCCTAGTGCCCAGAGTGTGTCTCTCAGCACAAGGAGACAGAGCTCCTTGAAGAAAAGGTTAGCTCCAGAGCAGGGACAGGAAGTATGTAAGTTATTTCCAATTCAAATATAATGAAGAGATTCTTTTTCTTAACTATTTTGATTTTATATTTATATACCTTTTCTCTTACATAAAACTCTTGTTTTTTAATACATTAATGAAATTACGTATTTGGTTTACAAACATGTTATATCAGTTATCTGTTACCACAATAACACCACATAACAAACCACCCCAAAACTCAATGCCTCAAACCAAGGGTTGGAAACTGAGACCTGAGGACTAAATGCAGCCACTCTCATTCAGTACGTATTATCCACAGCTGCTTTCATCTACAAGGGGCGGATTGAGTAGTTACAACAAAGAGGCAGAGACTACGGTATGATTCCGTGGGTTGGAAGTACTTACTGTCTGCCCATTACAGAAATCCAGGCACAGCTTAGCAGGCTCCTCCTACTCAGGGGTTCTCCCAAGGCTGCGATGATGGTGTTGGCCAGGGATGCTGCCACCTCAGGGTTGGACTGGGGAAGGGCTTCACTTCCTCTCTGAGACCACCTCTGCAGACCATCAGCCGCCCTGGGTCCCCTGCCACATAGCCTCTCCATCAGGCAGCTCACAGCATAGCTGCCAGCTTCATCAGAGCAAGGACTCCAAGACAGAGATTTTCTTTTTTTAACAGAAATAAGATTTAACCTATATATTCTCCAAACCACAAGTTGGCTAGATGAACATTTTGGGTAAAGATGTATATTAAAGCTGTATGATGTTGTCATCCATATATACTCAAGGTACATGTTTGTATAAGTCAGATTAACAACACCTTGCTCTCCATTATTTCTTAGGCTTGCACACTTGCTAGAAGGAATGCAGATGTCTTCCTGAAATACCTGCACAGGAACAGTGTGAACATGCCAGGGATGGTGACACACATCAAAGCCCCTGAACAGCAAGTGAAAAGTGAGTGCAGCCAGCTCATGAGAGGCGATAGGAAGAGCTTGACAAGACACGTCCTGAAATCTTGATCCAGGACTTCATGTTAAATGTCCATTTCATATTATTAAAGTTTGCACTAATTCTCTTACTTTAATAATAAAATATTAAACAAATATATGGATTGGTAATTTATTGAATAAAGTTGAAGAATATAAACAGGGAGAAAATGTAGCATTCAAGATGTTCATTGGCATTGGCTTTTGTTAAAGCAAGTGAAAATATTAGAAATCAGGAAAAAATGAAGACCAGGAATAGGTATGGGCAAAATATTTTTAAAAGTTCAAATCAAGAAATTATAGACCAATGTTATTGTTGTAAAGTGTTATCGGTTTTATATACGTAATTCATTATTGATAATAGCAAATTACAAAATAATATTATACAGTATGATACAATTTGAGTATAAAAATCTATAAAACTATGTTTTATATGTATATGTAAATGCGTAGAAAAAGATCGGGGAAGATTTGTGCTAAACTATTAGTCGAATTGATGTGGGTGGAAGTGAAGGGGACTTGAAATGTTTATTCTGTCACTTAAATTTAATCGTGGTTTTTGACAAGTTCAATTGAAGTGACGTGGAAATGGATCCTCAGAAACTGATCGGCGTTGTTCAACAGCCTTGATATTCCACCATCGCTCCGTCAGCTTGAATTCTCTCCCTGATTCGAGCAGTCAGTACTGGATAGATGAGGAAGCTGAGGCCACACAGGCTGCTCTCTTAGAGTGGAGCTTTGTAGGAAAAACAGTAACAAGTGATTCATCTCACACTTCTTAAAGCAATATAATTGGCAAACACTTTCTGTGTCATATTGTCTCCCCTTCATCTGTTAGTTGTCACAGAATAATTTTCTGTCACAACAGGATACTCCTCTAAGTCCTGCAGGTGAGATTATGTTTCTTAACCTGTGGGCGTTTCTCTTGGGACAATGAGAGACTGACGAGAACAGCCATTTTTCAGCAAGAACAAGTCTTCATTGCCAGCATGTTATTTGCATTAGTGATCCGTTTACTCAGCTCATTTCCTGTGAAAATCATTTCCTTTCTCCTGTCTCTCGATGTTGCTTTGGTTGTTGGTGGTCCTCTGTTTTCTCTGATCACAGGTGTTGTGATCCTTTCTAGGTTGTGCTGGTCTGACAGGCGTGCCTGTGTGAGAGGAGGGTGTGCTCTATGGTCTCACTCACTAGATAGTCTGTGCGTTTGCTATTGAACATCAGAGAGCTGGATGCCACGGAGAATTAAAAAAGAAATGCTCTGTTTCTCTTACCATCTACTTGGGGACAGAGGATTTATGCATGGGACAAGGCAGTAAATCCACGTGAGGGTCATGGGGCCAGAAGAGGCAGGCTGGCCACAGAGGATCGCTCAGGAGCTTGAGGAAGCCCCAGGTGGTCTCCCTTCCATCTCAGTCCCAGGAGAGCAGTTACCACGCTGCCTGGCTGCTTACTTGCCCCAAGTCACTCCTGCCCTGGGCAGCGACTGGGGAAACAGGAGACTAGGAAAGACCCGTTGGCTTATGTTCATTTTCGTTTGTGATATTTTCATTCAAGTGGTAGCTTAATTTTTTGACACTCTTCAAGTTTCAGCCTTAATTTGTTTCACTAAACTGTGGTAAATATAGGAAAGACAGTGCAGCATTACCCCTGAGCTGACAGGTAAATGCTGTTCGCATGCTCTTGTTTCTCACAAAATAGCCTATGAGCAACTCAGCAAATATTTGTGGAAAAGTTAATATTTTTAGGGTTTTCCAACATAATGAAGTTATATTCTACGTACCATTTTATTTGATTCACAATTTGTCTTAGGAATCTTTTTCTAAACTTTTTTGTCTATTTTATAAACTTCTAGAGTAAAACAGACTTACTGTAAAAAAATTTTAAAGTGTACAAATGTCTATAAATTACCAAATTCCTTTGCCAGTGGTAACCACTGTCAAGACTTTTTTGTGCATCCTGCCTGTGTACATAAATGTAAATAAGCAGAGAAATATAAACATATGTGAATTCAACTCACCCATCCCACTTTTTACTTTTTACCAAAATGAGTCTGTATTTCCATGCCATTTACTGCTTTCACTTAATAATCCTCTTAGTCGTCTTTCTATATCAGAAGTTAAAATCTGTGCTATCCTTTTTAATGTCTAGTATAGTGGTTTCATAAGTGATTTAACCCTGCCCATCCCCGCCCACTGATGGGCTCATATGTTGCTGCCAGTTTTTCCAAACAGCCACCTCAGTGTTTGTGCATCTCAGTACAGATCCTGTTGAGAGCTTGTGTAAGCACCGTGCCTCTGAAAGATCAATTCCTGCTTCAGAGGTACGCACACCTCAATGCTTTACCTTTGCCAGCTTGCCCTCTGTGAAGCTTGTGCTCCGTGGTCCTCCCTCAGTGGTGTAGGGTCCTGAGTGTCCCTCTGCCCCTTTCGGCACTGGGAAGCATAGTCCTTGCCAGGAATATGGCGAAAGATGGTCTCATTGTTTGAATGAGGTTCAACGTGTTTCTGTATTTTTAGTGACGGTGTTTTAAAAGTCATGAATTTCATGTTTATATGCTTTGCTTATTTTTCTGTGGATTGTTGATCTTTTTTTCTGTTGAATATTAAGTAAATTAGATCTATGTCTTCTGTTTTCCCAGTAGTTTTTCCTGGCTTTTTATTTGTGCAGTATTTTTATGACGGTTACATTCCTTGGTTATGACATTTTTAATTTTTATGTAATCAGGATTTTTTGGCCTTTCCACCTTTGTGCTTCTCTACTTCATGTCCTCCCTTCTCCTCAGGATTTATGTTTTTGTTTTTATTTTTTTAAAAAGACTTTGTTTTTCTTCTGGCACGCCACCATTTTGACATATATCCTTTAATATATACTAAATTCCTTCTACAGGAAGCTTTTAATGGTCTTGAACAAAATATCTAATACTGACCGGTTTTTGTTTTTTTTTTCCTCAGTATTGCTTTAGCAATTCGAGGTCTTTGGTTGTCCCATATGAATTTTAGAATTCTTCGCTCTATTTCCATGAAGATTGTCATTGGGATTCTGACTGGGGTTGCATTGAATCTCTGGAGTGCTTTGGGTAGTATGGACATTTTAACTGTGGTTATTCTTCCAGTCCATGTGCATGGAACCTCTTTATGTCATTATCAATTTCTTTCAGTAATGTCTTATAGTTTTCATTGTGTAAGTCCTTCACCTCCTTAGTTAAGTTTATTCCTAGGTACTTTATTCTTTACTTGCGATTGTAAATGGAATTGCATTCTTGAGTTCTCTTTCTGTAAGTTCGTTATTAGAGTACAGAAATGCAGCTGATTTTTGTGAGTTGATTTTGTACCCTGAAACTTTACTGTAGTTCGTAATTATTTCTCTTAATTTTCCAATGGATTCATTGGGGTTTTCTGTATATAAGATCATGTCATCTGCAAATAGCGAGATTTTCACTTCTTCACTCCCTATTTGGATTCCTTTTATTCCTTTCTCTTGCCTAATTGCTCTGGCCAAAATCTCCAGTACTACATTGAATAAGTGTGGTGATAGTGGGCATCCTCATCTTGTTCCTGTTCTCAGAGGGATGGCGTTCAGTTTTTGCCCATTGAGTATGATGTTGTCTGTGGGTTTGTCATATATGGCCTTTATTATGTTGACGTAATTTTCTTCTGTCCCCATTTTGTGAAGAGTTATTATCATAAATGGCTGTTGAATCTTGTCAGATGCTTTCTCTGCATCTATTGAGATGATCATGTGGTTTTTATTCCTCAGTTTGTTGATGTGGTGTATCACGTTGATTGATTTGCGGATGTTGAACCCTCCCTATGTCCCTGGTATAAATCCCACTTGATCATGATGTATGATCCTTTTGATGTATTGCTGAATTGGGGTTGCCAAAATTTTGTTGAGGATTTTTGCATCTATGTTCATCAGTGATATTGGCCTGTAGTTCTCCTTTTTTGTGTTGTCCCTGTCAGGCTTTCGTATCAGAGTGATGTTGGCCTTGTAGACCATGTTAGGACGCATTCCATCTTCCCTAATTTTTTGCAATAGCTTGAGAAGGATAGGTATTAAATCCTCTCTGAATGTTCGGTAGAATTATCCAGGGAAGCTGTCTGGTCCTGGGTTTTTATTCTTTGGGATGCTTTTGATTACTGTTTCAATCTCTTTCCTTGTGAGTGATCTATTCAGATTATCTATTTCTTCTTGATTCAGCTTTGAGACGTTATAAGAGTCTAAGAATTTGTCCATTTCCTCTAGATTGTCCATTTTGTTGGCATATAGTTTTTTGTAGTATTCTGTTATAATCCCTTGTGTTTCTATGGTATCTGTTGTTGTTTCTCCTCTTTCATTTCTAATTTTATTTATCTGAGCTTTCTCTCTTTTCTTCTTCGTAAGTCTTACTAGGGGTTTGTCAATTTTATGTATCTTCTCAAAGAACCAGCTCTTTGTTTCATTGATCCTTTCTGTTGCCTTTTTTGTTTCAATAGCATTTATTTCTGCTCCGGTTTTTATTATTTCTCTCCTTCTGCTGACTTTGGGCTTTGTTTGTGTTTCTTTTTCTAATTCAATTAGGTATAGTTTCAGATTGCTTATTTGGGCTTTTTCTTGTTTGTTAAGGTGAGCCTGTATTGCAATGAATTTCCCTCTTAATGCAGCTTTTGCTGCATCCCATATGGCTTGGTATGGTATGTTTTCATTTTCATCTGTCTCCAGACATTTTTTGATTTCTCCTTTAATTTCTTCAATGATCCATTGCTTGTTCAATAGTATGTCGTTTAGTCTCCACATCTTTGTCCTTTTCTCAGCCTTTTTCTTGTAATTAATTTCTAGCTTTATAACATTGTGATAGGAAAAATCTTTGTTATTATTTCAACCTTAAATTTATTGAGGCTTGCCTTGTTTCCTAACATATGATCTATTCTTGACAATGTTCCATGCATCCTTGAGAAGAATGTGTATTCTGCTGTTTTTGGATGGAATGTTCTATATATGTCTATTAAATTCAACTGTTCTAGCTTTTCATTTAATTCCACTGTTTACTTATTGGTTTTCTGTCTGGATGATTTATCCATTGATGTGAGTGGAGTGTTGAGGTTTCCTACTATTATTGTGCTATTATTAATATCTTCTTTTAGGTTTGTTAATAGTTGCTTTATGTACTTTGGTGCTCCTGAGTTGGGTGCATAGATATTTATAAGTGTTATTTCTTCTTAATGGAATGTCCCTTTGATCATGATATACTGCCCCCCTGTGTCTCTCGTTACCTGTCTTATCTTGAAGTCTGCTTTGTCTGATATAAGTATGGCAATACTTGCTTTCTTTTGTTTGCCATTAGCTTGGAGTATTGTCTTCCATCCCTTCACTCTGAGCCTGTGTTTGTCATTGGAGCTGAGATGTGTTTCCTGGAGGCAGCACATTGTTGGATCTTGTTCTTTAATCCGTCTCACCACTCTGTGTCTTTTTATTGGAGAATTCAATCCATTTCTGTTTAGGATGATTATTGATATATGAGGGCTTAATGCTACCATTTTATCACTCATTTTCCAGTTTTCCTACATTTCCTTTGTTTCTTGTCCTGTGTATTTTGGTCTACAAATTGAGTTATGTAGTTTTTTTATGTTGTGTTTCTTTGTTTTTTCCTTATCTATTATTTGTGTCTCTGTTCTGCTTTTTTGTTTAGTGGTTACCCTGAGGTTTGTATTCAAAATCTTGTGGATAAGATCGTCCCTTTTCTGATGGCCTCTTATTCCCTTAGACTAAACCAATTCACTCCCTTTCCTTTTCCCCTCCTAGCTTGTTTTTTTCACATCTTATTGCATCTTGTGTTTTGAGTTTGTGTTTAAAATGACAATGTTATCTTTGTTTTTGGTGTTTTCCTCCCTTTTGTCTTTAATGCTATATTTGAGTGTTTGCTCTCCTGCTCTGATTCTGTCTACCTATTTATCTCCTTAGTCTGTGCTTTGTAACCCCTTTCTCCTCCTCTTTTTTTTCAGGTGTGAGTGCCTTCTTGAGGATTTCTTGTTGGAGGGGTCTTGTGGCTACAAACTCCCTTAGTTTATGTTTGTCTGGGAAAGATTTTATTTCTCCATCATATCTCATGGATATTTTCACTGTTTAGAGTATTCTTGGCTGAAAGTTTTTGTCCTTCGAAGATTTGAATATGTCATTCCAGTCTCTCCTAGCCTATGAGGTTTCTGCAGAGAAATCCAATGAAAGCCTGATAGGTGTTCCTTTGTAGGTTATTTTCTTCTCCCTTGCTGCCCTTAGTATTTTTTCTTTGTCATTCAGTTTTGCCAGTTATGCTGCTATATGCCTTGCAGTAGGTCTTTTTACATTGACATATTTAGGTTATCTGGCAGCTTCTTCCACATGGATTTCCTTCCGTAGGTTTGGAAAGTTCTCTTCTGTTGTTTCTTTGAACAAGCTTTCCACTCCATTATCTTTCTCTTCTCCTTCTTGAATACATATAATTCTTATGTGATATTTCCTAATTGAGTCAGATATTTCTCAGCAACTTTCTTTGTTTCTTTTTAATCTTAGTTCTGTCTCCTCCTCTGTCTGGAGCATTTCAACATGTCTATCTTCGATTATGCTGATTCGCTTCTCTTTTGTATCCACTCAGGCATTCAGGGAATCTATCTTTTGTTTTATTTCTTCCATTGTGTCTTTCATCTCTAATATTTCTGATTGATTCTTCTTTGTAGTTTCAATCTCTTTTGTGATGTAGCTCTTGAACTCGTTGAATTGTTTCTCTACGTTCTCTTTACCTCATTGAATTTTTTGATGATACCTGTTTTGAATTCTTTGTCATTTAGATTACATATTTCTGTGTCCTCAGGACTAATTTCTGGGTACTTGTCATTTTCTTTCCAGTCTGGAGAGCTAATATAATGTTTGATATTGCTAGAGGGAGTGGGTCTCTTTGTTTGCATCCTGGTGTTATTTGGTCACAGTTACCACCTATCACCACTGGGTGGGGGTCAAGAGCCATGTTTTCTGAGCCGTTTGCTTTCAGCCGAAATCCCAGTGGCTGGAGCTGCACAGAACGGATGTGTGTTTTGGGGGGGGCGGTTTCCTCCTGCGTGATCTCGGGGTTTTCGCCCTCTGCTTTCACTGTCTGCTCTCCTGGGATGATAAGGTCACCCCCCACGAGAGCTTTTGCCCTGGTAGAGGGCTTCCCTCTAGGCTGCAAGGGCCCTCAGGAGTCCTTGACATTCCCATGAATGAACATCCCCTCCCCCATTCCTTCCCTCTCGGAGGCCTCCCGCAGTCCCGGATCACAGTCTTTAAGCAGAGCAAGTCAAGATTTCTCTTACCCCTTTCCCTCGTCTCCAAGGGGGGCTCCAGCCTCTCCACTCTCTGTCGTATGGTTGCGTGGGTCTCTCTTACGCATTTTTTTTTAAAGATTTTATTTTTTTCCTTTTTCTCCCCAAAGTTCCCTGGTACATAGTTATATATTCTTCGTTGTGGATCCTTCTAGTTGTGGTGTGTGGGACGCTGCCTCAGCATGGTTTGATGAGCAGTGCCATGTCCGCGCCCAGGATTTGAACCAACGAAACACTGGGCCGCCTGCAGCGGAGCACGTGAACTTAACCACTCGACCACGGGGCCAGCCCCTCTCTTACGTTTTTTATGTTGTGTTTGGATGTCCTGTGTTGGAGTGTGGATGTTTGTTCGTTGTATGTTGGAGGGGAAAGATTACTGGAAATACTCACTTAGCCATGATGCTGACGTCACTCTAATACTGATGTTTTTTGGGCCATTGTTAAATTGCCCCAGCAGGGGATGGAATATGTGTATCCCCTGATCCAGCTGACCCAAGGTGTTAGAGGCCAGCTTTAAGTGTCTAGTGATCTCATTCGTAAGATGATAAACTGGGCGAAGAGAATGAGGAGTGGTCTGATTGACATGCTCGTGAGAACACTGGACAAGCCAGCAGTGTGGATTCTGTCTTGCAATGACATTTGATAAAAAGTATTTACATGAAAGTGAATGGAATTTTGAAGATGTTTTCATTGATTGTGAGCACTAACATACTTTCTCTTTATTCTCTCAGATATCTTAAATGAACTCTTCCAGCGGGAGAACAGGGTATTGCATTACTGGACCATGAGAAAGAGGCGCCTAGACCAGTGCCAGCAGTACGTGGTCTTCGAACGAAGTGCCAAGCAGGTCAGCTGTGACACAGGGCTCCCAGAGCTCTCCACCTCGTCCCCAGGCCTCCCTCATCAGATGGGCAGCTTTTGACATTTCCAGTTTCGAAAACCGCTTTCTAATGATGAAAACAGTCATGCTTTTAATCAACAGTTGATCTTAAAAAGAAAACCCTACAGCCTCTTCTTACAGCCTAAGAAAGATTAAATTTCCCTCAGCATAGGTTTCTCACTTGGGGAGCATATTTTGTTCCAGGTGGTGACTGTTAGGCTCACAGTGGGTAGCCTGGTGCTCAGAACTGGTCATTCCCTATAGGCTGATAAACTGGAGTTCGTGGTCCAGAGGCCCAGCGCCCTGACTCAGCCTCCTCTCGTCTTGGCTGGCTTTACCAAGTGTAGTTCTTATATTCCCAACAGAGGTGGTAGGCAATAGTATTTTTTTTTTTTTTTAAACCTATTTTTTTTTTTTAAAGATTTTTATTTTTTCCTTTTTCTCCCCAAAGCCCCCCAGTACATAGTTGTGTATTCTTCGTTGTGGGTTCTTCTAGTTGTGGCATGTGGGACGCTGCCTCAGCGTGGTCTGATGAGCAGTGCCATGTCCGCGCCCAGGACTCGAACCAAGGAAACACTGGGCCGCCTGGAGCGGAGCGCGCGAACTTAACCACTCGGCCACGGGGCCAGCCCCGGCAATAGTATTTTTTAATATTTAAATTGCATTTTCTTAACATTTTATTTGAAGATTGTTCAACCATATTTCAGATATCTGGAGGGCCTGATTTTGTTTCTAATTAGAGGTTGTTTCATAATCTTTTCTCACATCTTTATCATCTCTCTGTTGAAAAACAGGGAATCATTCAACTATAGAGAACAAAATTGTAAATAATTCCCTTGACAGGGAGCAATAATGCAATGTGTTGTTGCTTTTTCCCAAAGTTAGCTCATTTTCCAAAAACAAAATTCTTAAGTTTATGCCATTACAGATGATGACCCAACAGCCCTGTGGCCCTGTTGGGTTCAGTTCTATGCCACAATTCCGTAGTACATATCGATTGCTTGTAACAGACAGTCTTCGAGTCCCCTTGCTGGTGTTCAGTGTTAAGGATGGCACCCTGAGGTGAATTGGATGCAGTGTCACTGGTGGGAACATGGGAGGTGACCTCTGAGCTTCCTGGACACCTCCTCTGTGGCCTCCCCCTGCCTCATGGTCTCCTCCTCCCGGGCTCTCTGCTGCCGCCTCTTCCTTATCTCCTCCTCTGAATGTTGGCTTTGTCCGGTGCTGCGTTTGGGACTTGTTCTTGTTTCTCTTTCCTCTCTTCTTATCTCTGTCTGTTGCTGTCTCCCAGCCCTGACCTCCATTTCTGGTCTTCGGGTTTATCAATCCCAGCTGCCTCCTTGGCATCTCTCCACTTTGGCCTTCCCGAAGGCAGCACTGGACTCCTGATTCCCTGCCTCCACATCCCCCTCATCTTACAGGTGTGTCGTTCCCCACTCCCATCTTTCCCTCATCTTCCCTCTTTGACCCCTTCATTGGGTCCCATAGGTGCAAACCTCCCGCGTGTGTCAGATCTGCCTCCGCCTCTTTGCCTCCAGAGCCATCATGGCATACAAACCCCAGCCATGTCCTGCCTAAACCTCTGAACCAGTTTGCTAACCAGTGTTGCTGTTTCCACTCGCTCTCCACTCCTATCCCTTTTCCAGACAGCAACCCCATTCACTTTCAGACAAAAGTCCAAGCTCTACCTGTGACCTCCAAGAGCCCTCCTGCCCTCCGCAGTCTCACCTCCCACCTCTCCCTGCAATAGGCTGAGCTCGCTCAGCTTGGGGCCGTGCATGTGCCCCTCTGCCCACAGAGCTTTCCCCCGTCCTTCCCGAGGCCAACCCTTCTCAGCCTGCAGGTCCCCGCCTTTCTGGGAGAGGTCTCCCTCCTCTCATTTGTCTTTGTGTACCTTCCATGTCTCTCCTTCCTGGTCTACAGGGGTAGGGCCTGAGCTTCTCCTCTTCCCTGGTGCCTCACACAGCACCTGACTCCATCACAGGCCCTCGGGGGTGATTTGCTATATGAGTGGAGAAACTAGGGACCTTTGAGTAAATTGACAAAGATGGCTTTCTGCCTTGATTCAGTTACTGATATCAGTAACACTATCAGTGTCAGTGTTAACATTGTTTCAGAGGTGCACTCAGGCATAATAAGAAAAGTAAACTCTCAGCCACTAAGCTGCGTGATGAGTAAGCTGGGTCATGGTTTCCTTTTCAGTTTTCCTTCTAAAATGCCATAAATGCTGTGATGTATCTAATAGAGACAGTGATGTTTCTGTTCCAAGACCAGTGAGTCTCAGTGGATGACTTAGAAATTACGAAAGACAAATATAAAAGCTTCTACTTTCTTGTGCTTCTTTTCCATAGCATTGCTTCTTAGTTGTGTATACTTAAATGTCTAATTTCACTTCAGATATATGAAAATAGAAGAAAAGAATTGGCTTACATCTAAAAACATGAAAGAACATACAAATTAGAACCGTGTCATTCTGTTGAAATCTGAACCTCGCTGGCCCCCTTCTCTGCAGGTGTGGTCGTCTCTCTCCCACAACTGGAAGGTTAAACCGCATCCTCTGCCAGCATCTCCAAGAGGTGTATTCATGCATAATGCGGAGGGCTCCTCTGAAGGAACCCTCAAAAGCAAGTGCACTGGGTACACACCTGGGTACTCACTGGCCTCAGGAATAGGAAGAAAGGCCTAAGGTTGCACATTTAAAGGCTAGGAATTCGCATCTGCTTGCTTTCTCTTTTTTAGTTGGAACGTCCCATAAGGTTCTGACATTCCAGAGATGTGAACATCTCATTTAAATGTGAAATCACAGACAAGGCTGGCACACATCAAGAAATACTCCCTCGAAAAGAGACATGCTTCTGAAATAAGTATCGTAATTCTAAAATTAAAAGAAAAAAAAGGACATTCTAGAAAGTTCTATCGTGTCACTTACGTAGCAACAGTAAAAAGTTCAGGAGTTTCTTACAACCATGAACCTTGGAGGCACAATAAAAGTACAATGAAATAAACCACAACTAAGATCCTTTCTCAAGAACACTGAGAAGGGGTGGGTGAGGAGTGGTCTGCGACCCTCTTGCTGCTGAACACTGAGACGCTAAGGAATTGGGACTTGCTACTCTCCCACTGTTGAGCCATGAGCGTTTTCTGTCCCTCCCTCTGCAGGCTTTAGAGTGGATCCATGACAACGGGGATTTCTACCTTTCCACACACACCTCTACGGGCTCGAGCATCCAGCATACCCAGGAGCTCCTGAAGGAGCACGAGGAGTTCCAGATCACCGCAAAGGTAAGTCATGTCGGTGTTAGACATCTGTGTAGTGGCCTGCGCGTCTGCTTGGGTTTTTCCACAGTGACCTAGACCAGGATTCTTTGTGTAAATGAGGCATTTCTCAAAAAGATCATTTAGGAAATACCTTCTGAAATTGGAGAAACAGGCAGACCCTGGTGGCTTGTTCTGCATTACATGAGGTGGGGCTTCTCACTGCCTCTCACGCTGGCTCCTCGGTGTCCCGTCATTTATGTGTCTTCCATTTGTTTCTCTGATTTCTGTAAATATCTCCCATCTCCTTCCTTCCCCCTCCCCCGCCCCTTCTTTGCCATTTTTATTATTCTCCTTTTCTCTTTCTGTTTTTGTTTCCAAGGTATTTTCTGAGTACTTGCTATTTTTTTGAAACACTGTTTGGTGTTACCAGCTGGGCTTGGCTGTGTTCCGTGGGGGTTTTCCTTCCTGGTCTTCAGTCGGTCAGAGCTGTTAGAGTAGCGCCGCTGTGCTGGTCCAGTCCTGGAGCAGCCCGTGTTCTGTAGCTGGTGGGCTGTTCTCTGAGAGTTTATGTTTCAGTATACCTGTTTGTGGTTGTCCACAGGTTTGTAAAACTGGAGGCATTTTCACTTTTCTCCTGAAAATCAAAATAGAATTAAATACTTCTTCACGGTATATGCAGTATATGTGTGAATTTTTAAGCAAGTATATAGTAAGAATCCACATATTGACTTCAGTGTTTTCCCCATTAAAGTGTATACCTGCAGAGGCTAATTCCTTCTTTTACCTCAAAACTATTCTGAGACTCTTTTAGAGTTCCATTTTCAACCTGTGGTGGTGGTAGTTTTCAAAGTTTTTGAATATACGTTCTTGGTAATATTTTCGGAAATGCCTGTGTTTTTGATGATAGATTTGAGTTTTTACGAAACACTGAAAATTAATTCAAATTGAAGTGTGGAAAATAAATGGTCAGGCTGGATAATATTTTTGGTTAAAAAGAAGTGTTCCTATAAAGTAAAAAGATTGATTTTCTCATGTTACCCTTCACCTGGCTTTGAAAACATATCAAAGGGGAATTTTTAAATCATTTAGAGTGACAGCAGCTACTTTGTAGTGTGTTTATTTGTCCTCTTCAGTGTTTTCTGGAACGCTTTCTGACTTCTCCTGCTGTTCTTCCGAACCCTGCTCTGCTCCAGGCCCCCCAAGCTCTAAGCTTGTTTCCTTCCGTTCACCCTCGGGGTGCAGGGCCCTGGGACTCCCTGGTCTCTGGTCAAGAGGAGCACACAGTGGACAGACTGAACACTGCAGGGCTCGGTGAGGAGAGCTGTCACTCAGTGGTGGCCCCGAGGGCATTGGGGGGCGGGCAGGGCCGGGGCAGGCAGGCAGGCAGCCACCGACTGCCGCACCTGGCAGGGGCACTCAGCATTCCCAGGCGGGCACCCGTTTGGCGAGGAGAGCCCACTGGTCCCGCCTCTGTGGGTCCAGATCGTGTCTTTCCCTTCCTCTAGATGCAGCACACCTCCGGCTGTGATTCTCATTTTTGTTAATAGTGTACCTTATGTGATCTATATTTGTTTCTTTGAATATCCTTTGTTTATAAAAGTACTCAGAAAATGCCTAATATAGCACTCAGAGGTAGATTTCAGATTTGCTCCCTTTTACCAACGTAAAGTTCTGTTAATGCTCCACTGTGCAGGCCGTTGTATGTGGCCAAATGGCGTGTTCACAGCACAGCTCCTGGGCGCCACGCACACAGAATACGTGCATGTCACCGGCTGGAGTTCAGTGGCGTGGCAGCTTTCCTACACACCAGTGGAGCGTGGATGAAAGGATTTTTCTGTCATCCCTAAATTTCCCTTTTCCTCAAATTTGGGGCATAGTGTCGGAAGAATGGGCAGTAACAGACATATTTTTACCCTTGTATTTTATAAAAAATAAGTGTCTAAAATCGTAGGTGACATCTGACCTTTCTGTTTCCCAAAAACGCAGACCTGTCTCTGTGATTGGGTGTACTGAGTCAGTTTTGCTAAGAAGAACTGGTAGATTTTGCAGAGAACGCCTCTCACTTTTTCCCAGCAGTTTTTCCCAGCTGCCTTTCTTTCAATCAGAAAGCTCCTGCGCTGGTGCTTGGAGCAGGCCTTTAGTTTCCTGTTGAAGAGAGGCTGCCTTCCTGGTCGCCTCTGTCATCCTCTCTTACTGTCTTTTGAGAATCCATTTTTCTTTCGTCATATAGAGAATCCTTAGCTCTGATAGGACCGTCTTCGAATTCAGTAGTTACAGTAATTAGCATTGTAACATTTTCAGTGTTAGTGGAAACGAAGCCTCTGGTCGCTCTCTGAGACTCGGCTTGATTCGGGATGCTCCGCCTGCACCCCGGTCATGGGTGTTTACTTAAAGTGACTTCTGCCCTCACCGAAGACCTACTGACTTAGACTGTCTAGGAGTGAGGCCTGAAGACGAGTGTGTTTAACAAGCTCCCAGGTGATTGTGACGTAAGCACACTGAAGTTCGAAACCAGTGCCTCACTGACACTTTCAGAGCTTTGCTGCCTTCTTCCCACGCGGCTGCTGCGTTCCTGATCACCGCTGTCTCCAGTGCCAGATGCCTTACTTTGCCAGAAAGTGTCTAAGACAGTTGAATGTGCATCCTTTCTGGGTTTCTGGTTACCTCAGAACATGATGAATAAAAGTCTTTTGAGCATGTGGACTTAAGAAGTCAGTTTGCTTTTGTTCTCCAAACCCTTGATTATGCCTAGAGATGAGATTGTTCAAATGATCATATTTGTGTACTTTAAAATAAAAATCTACTTTTATAGCAATCTCTAGAAATAACAACAGTAAGGATAAAAACCTATATATTTCATTTTAAAAGATGTAGGTTTTTTTCATGGTGTTGGATAGCCTTCTGGAAAAAAGTTAAGTTGGATTTATCTTGCTACCAAGATAAATGCCAGAAGAAGATTTAAATATCAACAATGAAAACCTAAAAGTACTAGAAGAAATAACAGGACACAAAACCTAAACCCAGAAAAGAAAAGATGGATAAATTTACCTACACAAAAAAATGTAAAGTTTTCTAAAGAGCAGTCCACCATAACCAAAATCTCAAGACAGAAGGCAAGTAGAAAAGATATATATGCACCTCATATCACAAAGGGCCGATTACCCAATAGTAAAGAGCTTTTACAAATCAATAAGAAAAAAAACCAAGAAAATGGACAGAAGATATTAAAAATGACTCACAGGAGAGGAATATAAATTGCTCTTAAGCATACGAGATTATCAACTTTACTTAAAATAAGAAAAGTGTAAATCAGAATTACACTGAGTTCTGTATTCACCCAGGAGATTGGCAAAGATCAAAAAGCTTGATAACATATGTTGACAAGGTGCTGCTGCTGGGGGAGCGTGAATTAGGGTGACCTCTGTCCAGGTGGTCTGGCAGCATCACAGATGCCCTTGCTAGAGCCCCAGCCATTCCACAACTCGAAATATATATTCTGGCCACATGTGCTCAGACTCATGAGCCTTGTTGCTTGTGATAGGAAAAGATTGGAAGCAACATGAAGGACCATCAGTGGGAATGTGTTAACTTACAGAACATCCAGACAGTGAAATATTATGCAACTCTAAACACAATCAAGGACACTGCTTGTGTCCTGATAGTGAAGGATAACCAGGAGTTGTTAAATGATAGATACTAGTGCAGAGTAGTGTTTATCATATGCGAGCATTTACGTAAAAACGGAAAGGAAGAAAAACACATGCATCCTTACACACACTTGCTTGTGTGTAATAAAATGTCTCCAGAATGCTACACAAGAAGCTGGTCACTGGGACTAGTGACAGGAAGAGGTGGGGAGAGAAGACTTTTAACATTGTATCCTTTTTTACCCTTTGAATTTTGATTTCTGTGAATGTGTTTAAAAAATACCAATTGAAATAAACATATGCCACAATGTAAAAGGTTCCTGGATTTGTTGTACTGAATTTTGATCCCACCATTCATTTATTCAACAATTATTTCTTGAGCCCCCACTATGTACCAGGAACTACTCATTGCTGGGCTCATGGATTGCACATTCTAGTTAGAGAAACAGGCAGTAATGTGATAAATGGGTAAATATATATACATATAGATGTTAAGTAATAAGAGAAAAAAGACAGCCAGGAGGGAAGGGAGGGTGGCCACCTGTGATGGAGACGCTAGGGCAGGCCTCATCGAGAAGCCTGGGACTGTCTGATGAGCATTTTTTGTTTAAGTGAAGTTTACACATGGAAGACGTGTCCATCCACCAGGCTTGGGCTGTGGGAAGTCTTCCATTCTGCATCTAAGTTCATATAATCAGCGTCAGCCTATTGGTGTTACATCTTGGCAACTGGTCTATTTTGTGATGTGTCAGACATATACAGAAATCTTCCTCTGGTTTCTGGGTGTTTTTGTTTGCTGTTTTAACGTAGGCAAGCTGCATTATCCTTTATCATCACTTCTCTGTACCCAATGCTTAAACCACAAAACAGCTTTCTTAACACCTGACAATACACACAGTTTGCAGTGCCCTCCACTGATGGCAGCTGTGACAGCGGGAAAAGAAGTGCCACACCACTTCTCTGTGCTTTTCAGCAGGTTGCTGTCTTGGCCCCCAGCGGGTAAGCCTTATCTAGGCAACCCAAGTTTTTAAAAATCCTCCATTAGTCATATTCTCTTTGATATTAAAATTTAGCAGTGTTTCTAAGTTAAGTCCCTCTTGGAATTTATGCTTCCAAATCTGAAACGTCATCTTTTATTTCCTTGGGTTATAATTAGGCTTGTATTCTATCCAGAAAGGTATAGTGTTGGTGTCAAGTCTAAAGGTTGGTTTGGCAGATAGTTCCAGTATAGAGTGAGCAGATTTTAACTCACTCGACTTGAGTTCATTTCCACACAAGATGAAGGCCCTAAAAGCTTTCAGATTGTTTTAGGTTTTGCTGACTTTTGCCAGTAAAGAGCTTTTATAGCATCTGCCACAGTGATTTTTTTCACAGAGATATTAGTGTACCTTGAGTTCTGTTTCATAGATTTTTTTTAAGTATATATTCATGCCAGTTAAGAGTAACTACCACACCCGTTAAAGTCACAGGTGTATACACACTTGCATAAAGAACTAATGTTAATTTATTTTCTCAATAAATATTTGGTGAATGTCCACTATGCCAGACACATGGAAGGTCTGTGAGAAATTAGTAAGGAAAACAAATAGCCCTGGCCTGTGGCAGTTACATTATAACAGGAGAGAGACAGACAATAATTGTGACAAGTACATTACACTCCTTAGAAGGTGTGATGCATGCCATGGGAAACATCAGAGCAGACAGCGGAAGTGTGGTTGGAGCAGGGGGACAAGCTGCTGTTTTTAGGGGCTCAGGGAGGGGAGAAGGTGGCCTTTGTTTGAGCAAGGACATGAAGGAGCCATGGAGACGTCTCGAGGAATCCCATTCCAGGCAGAAGGGGGTCACTGGTGCGGAGACCTGCAGGCAAGAACGTGCCTGGAGGGGTGGTATGGGCAGCTGGACATGGGGCGCGGGGCGCTCGGCAGTGGCCGGGTTGCGGGGTGTCTTTGGAGGGTCTAAGGATCTTCACAGCTGGTTTCCCAGGTTGCCTGGTGAATTCTGGCTCAGGACTTAGTGTCCAAACTAAGATAATTTATCCAGGTTTTGAACCCTGACCTTCTTCCTGTTGGGGACTTTTAAAGTCAGTTTCCTGAATGTTAGTTGTAAAGATTTTCTAGTCAAAGGTTAGCTGAGAGAAGCAGATTCCATAGCAGAAGAGTACTCATTTGAAATGCCAGCGGGAATGTTGAAGGAAGCCTCGTAGGAATAATAAACGAAATGGAGGTGATGCAAGATCTGTGGAGAAATCAGAGCTGAGTGAAGTTACTGCCATACATATAGAACCATTGTTTTGTGGTTATCCTTAATGTTATAAAAAGCGATAAAGTTATGCCTTAACTTAAGATCTTTTCTATATAATACAAAATGAAATAATGTGGTTTTTTTAAAAGAGAGAATTCTAAAACAGGGAACAAAATTTTAAATAGCTTTATGAAGATAGTGTCCTGCCCAATGACTTTGATCTACTGAGTGTTAAGAATGAACTGAGTGTGTGACACCGGGAGCTTCATATGGATTTTGTGGAGAGTCTGCCATGGGAAGAGCCTTTGTCACATGTGCTCCCAAAAAACCAAAACTCACACAGCTGCTGCCCTAAAGCAACTTGTGGTCTAAATGGGCACATAAAGTAAACATGCTTAAAGCAGGGGGTGTCTTTGTAACCAACACATACAGCACTCAAAGGAGGACAGCCCTCGACTTTTGGAGTGGACATCCTGAGTGAGCATCCATTCATTGATTCTGCAGGTTTTTACTGAGCCTCTACCAGACGAAGACGTTGTGGAAAGAAGTCTAGATTTTGTCTTGGAGGTCATGAAGAGCTGAGGAAAGATAGCTAGTCCAGGATCAGAGAGATGAATTGGATGGACTTGGGGGTTTAGTCTGAGTTTCTACCACCAGCACTTTTTTTTCCTGTCCGGAACTCAGAGTTGTCGGCAAGTTGCCACTGTGTTTCTGGTTTCTGGCAGTTGGGTTCATTTGCTTCACAATACTTTCCTGTTGTTTTTTTGCAGCAAACCAAAGAGAGAGTGAAGCTATTGATACAGCTGGCTGATGGCTTTTGTGAAAAAGGGCATGCCCATGCGGCAGAGATAAAAAAATGTGTTACTGCAGTGGATAAGAGGTACAGAGATTTCTCTCTGCGGATGGAGAAGTACAGGACCTCTTTGGAGAAAGCTCTGGGGATTTCTTCAGATTCCAACAAATCGGTAAATTGCTCTGTGTGCACTGAGTACCTCCCGATGTTCTTCCTCGTGTCTTGTTTGTTGATTAAATGAAGTTCATTGACTCTCTTATTCCTCAGAGTAAAAGCCTTCAGCTGGATATAATTCCAGCCAGTATCCCTGGGTCAGAGGTGAAGCTTCGAGATGCCGCTCATGAACTTAATGAAGAAAAACGGAAGTCTGCCCGCAGGAAAGAGTAAGCCAGTCTTTAAGAACCTGCCAGGAGTCATTGAGAAATATGAAGACAGTGTCACTTGGACAAACGTGTGCTTCTATTTGTGCTTTGAAACCAAAGAGCATTAATACTTTCTGTCACTCTGAATGTGCTTAGTTTTTGCAACACAAACTCCACTGTATCCAGTGTCCCCTTATCACCTCATTCAGAAACAGTGTCTTGTTTTTATCGCTGTGCCTCCATTTCACATGGAGTTGACAGATTGTTTTAGCATCATTGTCATCCATAGGTCACGAGTAGTAACAATAAGGAGAAGAAATTAATAAAACAAGTGGATGTGTTTAAAAGTTGCTGGTTAGTAAACTATACTAGATATTAATAAAGACAAAAAATTGGTCTAAACTAGTGGTTTTCAGTTAGGAATTTTGTCCCCTGGGGGACATTTGGCAATTTGCGGAGACATTTTTGGTTGTCACACAGTGGGGAGGCGGGAGTGCTAGTGGCATCTAGTGGGCGGAGCCCAGGGATGCTGCTGAACGTCCTCCAGCTCCCAGGACATCCCCCCAGCAAAGCAGTGTCCGGCCCCGGACATCAGTGCTGCTGAGTTAAGAAGCTGATCTGGAGGCCCCTCAGCAAAATGTTTTCCAAAATGTTTTTTCCTTTGAACTGGTGGCCAGATACTATTATGTTTCTATCTATTCTCGATTTAATTCTCCAAAACTCATTACAGACTAATGCTTTTAAAACCACCTTATTGTTTCATAAACCTTAAAAGTAGATAGTTAAAATAATCGTTTATCCTGACAGCGAACTGAAGCGTTCATTGTCTTCCTCTGTTAAAGGTTCATCATGGCTGAGCTGATTCAAACTGAAAAGGCTTATGTCAGAGACCTCCGGGAGTGTATGGATGTAAGTAAGTTTTTTTGCTTGTTTACTTAGATTGAGTATAATCTTGCTATTTACTCTTACCTATTGGTAATTCTTAAGATAATCGCACGTTTTGTTGTTCTTCCTGAGATTTAAAGTGTGCATAAGCCGCCGGTTCACACTCCTGTGCTTCGATGACAGTCTAGGCTTGTTTTTGCCCATTACCGAGTTGATGCAGCATTAATCCGCTCATTCCATTTGTCACATGATGGCCTGGCTGACATCCTCTTTGAATAGAATTTTACAGCAGCTTCAGAGAAATGTGCCCACTAATTATGATCAGCAGCTAATACTTAGAAGTTGAAGGAAAATTTGTTGTAACTTTGTGGAGTGGGTTAATTCCAAAACTCGAAGCTGGGCGTAAGTTTAGAGATGAGAAGTATAGGAACTACTCTCAAGTATTAATAGCAATTGAGGGGCTTTTTTTAAAAAGTTTTTCTTACTGTTTTGTAAAAGATCCCATTCTTAAGATATGTTTTCATTTCTACATTAACTCTGGGTGTGTAATTACAGATGTCAGGAATAGCTGTTTCTTGGAAGTTTGGTGTTGGTTTTTGTCTAATCCCTGTTCCCTCCTGGCCAGACCTACCTGTGGGAGATGACCAGCGGTGTGGAGGAGATCCCGCCTGGGATTGTCAACAAAGAGCTCATTATCTTCGGGAACATGCAAGAAATCTATGAGTTCCATAATAAGTAAGTGGCTTTATCTTTGGGGAGCTAATTACTCTTGAAATCTAGATACTCTGCTGAAGTTTCATATCAAGAAATAAAAGTTTCCAATTGAATTAAGCGTGGATTTCAGTGATTTTGTTGAGATTTGAATGAAGCCTGTCAGGCTTTCTTCACAATGACTAGCATTCTGGAGACTATTTTAATACAGACTCAACTTTATATTTATACTTACTTTTAATAGAAATAAGATTAGGAACACTGAACAGTTTCTGTAAGAACCTGACTTCCCTCAAGCCATGTCCTCAGCTGCTACCTCAGTTGCTTCTTAGAGTTAAAGGAAGAAGAGTTCTCCGTGGGCTGCTGGAGACGTTTGGTCTTCTCTGTAAGAGAGGAAAGAGGGAACTGAGGTCAGAACAGATGTGTAGTCTGATCAAAAGAAAATGCACTTTACATTGGCCACAGGAGGCACTTGGTTTTATTTTGAAGATTAAAAAAAAAAGCAGCAGAAGTTGCTTTAGGCAGAGTCTGTGCAGCCCAACAGCCTATGGTAAGACGAGGCTGGGGCCAGAGCCCGTAAGGTCATCCCTCCCTCCCCCCGCAGCAAAAGACGCGAAAATCTCAATGGGTTCTTCCGATTGAGTACGTACATCTCTAAATTATATCCTTAGTGACTAAACATAGCGCTCGCCCAGAAGTAAGTAAAATTTCTGTTAGAAGGTGTTAAACTGGTTAGCTGTTTGAAAGTCACCATAACTTACCCTAGTTAACAGCTACATATTTTGTTAAATCTTAAAATCTGAAGGGCACAGATTTTTCACTGCACTTGATTAAAATGATGAAATTCAGGCATGGCTGGAATTTGTGGTATGCTTGGTCTAATTTCTGGCCTATGTCCCTAGGAAAATGTTTTTAAACACTTTAATAATATAGCTTTTTTATTCCCTGCAGCATATTTCTGAAAGAGCTCGAGAAATATGAACAGTTACCAGAGGACGTTGGACATTGCTTTGTTACTTGGGTAATGAGACCTCAACTACTTATTCTCTCACAATTCTTTGGTGGCTGTGAAGGAAGTTGGAAGGAATATTGTTCACATTTATGTCACCATCTTCTACTGGTATCTGCATACAGAGAAACGGTCTTTACCTCAAAGAGTTATATTCTCCAACTAGTTATTAATATGGAGTGAGCTTTTTATTGGCAGTCGTTATGGTTTGAAATAGAACATTTAGTGTGTCGGGCCTCAGTGTGGCCCTGGGGATTCACACATAAATGAGCACACAGCCCTGCCTGGGGCGGGGGTGAGGGGGTATCACTTCTCCAGTCGGGAGGGGAGGCAGTCAGGAGGGGATGGCGCTGTGCCATCTAAGCGTGCTGCCCAGGTTGGCACACACCATTGTGGGAAGAGAGAGGGCATGCGCAGCCTGGACTGTGTGTGTGTGGTATCAGCAGGATGTTTCATTTTAATAGCTTTCTTTATAAAGCAGGGATTCTTTTATTTGGGGCTTAAGTTTTCTTTACACAGCTTCTTTTCTACATAAAAGTTTATCGTATTTTGACTTATTGCCATTTGAAAGAAATATTCTAAATATTTTTTGTTTGTAGGCAGACAAGTTTCAGATGTATGTCACATATTGCAAAAATAAGCCTGATTCTACTCAGCTGATATTAGAGCATGCGGGATCCTACTTTGATGTAAGTAATAGACTCCTGATGAAGCTCTGAAATTTTCAGAGTTGTATTTGCTAAACATAAAATACAACATTACTCATAACTTTCACCTAATTGATGGTACAGTGTTTTATTTTTGGTTTTGTCTGTCACATTTATGGTGGGATAGTCTTATATTTTCTTCTGGTTTTAAAAGATCCTTCTCAAGTATTGGGAGCTGTATATGTATAAGAAATTGAGATTTTAACATGTTCCTCTGTGTGTGTGTATGTGCCATTACTTACTATTTATATATAATCATTAATTTTTGACATGTAATATAATATGTAGAAAGTATGAACTATTAAGCTTCTTTTCCCCTCTGTAAAGCAGAAATACCTTGGAATCTTTTTTAAATCATTGATTGTTCCCATTTTAATTTCATGATGTTATTAATTTCCAAAAGCAACCTACCAGGAAGATTTTACAAATAGCACTGTAACAGGGCCATTGCAAGGTCCATTAATTATATTCTCATTGGTGTAAACGTAGAGGTAGGGCATCTTTTATTGAAAGATATTACAGGGAGGTTATTTAGTACAAAAGAGGATGGAGCCGTATGCTATAACATACAGAATGCTTTTAGGTTTCCAGAACGTAATTGAATGCGTGCCAAATACATTTTGATTAAAAGATAAGGTACTTTTGAATGTTCTGTACAATTTTGTGCATAAGGCTGAAAGAATATTAGACTTGTGTCTCTTTACACATCACTGCCTTCGTAAATGTGAAGTCTGCTCCCAGCCTAGTGCTGCCTTTTCTTTTCAATATTTCACAAGACTCTGGGTCTTTGCTGTTAGATGAAACCCAGCACTATGGCTACGTGCAGAGTTAGAATTATTTGAGGCCTAACCATTGAGAACATGTGGCACATTTAATGTTTGGAATCAAAGCCATTTAAACAACCCTTGTGCCCTCAAGCATCTTTAAGAATAAAGGAAATCATGCTTGTCTAACTTAGGGATTTCACGAATTACTTGCCATCAGTATTTACCATACAGCATTTTTGCACATCTCCCAGGGCTCTTTTAACTCACCAAACTTGGTCATGGGTGCTTAGCATAGAGTGGTGAATAACATAGACAGGGTGCCCACCTTCACGGAGAGTAATACAAAGAGCAAGCACATTATTGCATGTAAACAACTCAGTTGGAAATCAAAGGAGAAATCATGGCTTTGGATCTGCCACAGACCAAAGACCTAGGTTGTCCTTTTACCCACAGTGCTCTGCCCCTCTCCCATCCAAGGTAAAATTTTAGAAGCAAAGAAGGTCTTGTTAATATTCTAACAGCCTTTTAGAAAAAGGAAACATAATTATTTCAGCAGGATTAAACCTTTGCCAGGTATTTTGGAAGAACACTGTGATCTTGTAGCCATTTTTGAATAGTGTAACCCTCTGATAAGGTAATAAGGATGTTAACAGAAATAGTGAGATTGGTCTTTAGAAATCTTGGAGATGTGCTTCTGAAAACGTTATCAAAACAAGGTATTAAAAAGACCTTTCAGTATCTTTCACATGTATTGTGGCATATTCATAAGATGGACTACTGCTCAGCACTATAAGGGGATAAACTCTTGATAATGAACAACTTGGATTAATCTCCAAAAAGTGGGCTGAAAGAAGTTAGACATAAATGAATACGTTCTGTTTAATTCCTTTTATATGAAATTCTAGAAGATGCAGAACTAAACTACGGTGATAGAAAGCGGAACAGGGCTTGTCTCTTGGAGGAGGTGGGCAGTGGGTGGGCAAGTGAGTGGGTGGGGGCATGGAGAACTTTCTCTCGTGTTGGAAATGATCTGTCCCTTGGTTTGGGAGTTGCTTATAAGTGTGTTAACACTTGTCAGAACTCGTTGACCTGTGTACATAGATGCGTGCCTTATACTGTATGTGAAAAGAAATCTTTCAGATGTGATATATTAAATTGTGAACGTGTGTATCATAATCATAAATCCCACATTTTCAAACAATTGCAAATTGAAAAGAAACCTTTAAGACTCTATTTCTCATCTGGAAGCTAGAGGCAGAATTATCAGATTTTTAGTCTAAGCTGCCTGATTCTTGCGTGACGAGTGCTTTGGTGATCCCTGCAGCCAGCCCTCCATAGGAAGTACTGCCCGTGAGTCACGGTCTCGTCTCCTTTACCCACCAGCCTAATCCAAGTGACAAACAGGTTGAGAAGACCAAGGTCTGGTGGCTTTTAAATCTAATTTGAAGCATAGAATATCAGAAGATAACTTTTTTTTGAAAAATGTGTGAGAAGAATGCTAAGAACTAAGATAAGGCAAATACAGTAGGTTGGTGTGAAAATTCTGGGCTGGAAGATAGTAGTGATGACAAAAAGGGGAGAATCCCTTGATAGTGCATGAATTTGTTAGTGAAGAAGAAGGAAGCTGCTTGTAGGGAGAGTCTGGCTGTGGGAAGGGACATGCTCTATGACCAGACTGCACACGTGGCTGAAGCTTCAGGAGCTGCAGTGGCAGAGAGAGCAGATCCCGTCCCTGACTCTGTGTCTGGTGCTGAGTGGGCGCCAGTGCCGGCCCCTGGGACAGCAGCAGGCCTCGTGGCTTCTCCTGTTCGCTCTGTGCTGTGAAAGCCCACCATGCCGAGTAAACACTGCTGTCTTTTGTGTTCAAAGTGATAACCTGACTGAGGTTTATTATGTTGAGTATATTAAAAGAATCAAGAGTGAGTTCCATTTCATATTTACAGAAAAATAGTGATATGTGTGTGTTCATCTTGGGGGTAAACAAATGTAAATTTTTAGTTCGTGCTGTCTAATTTATCCAGTGATGAATATTTGTATATTTATATATATAAGTAAATTTTTTTTCTTAATTAAGGAGATACAGCAGCGACATGGATTAGCCAATTCCATCTCTTCCTACCTTATTAAACCAGTTCAGCGAATAACGAAGTATCAGCTCCTTTTAAAAGTATGTATGAAGCGTCTTTGACTGAAAAATTTTATGAATTGTACATTACTATTTTGACACTTCTCTGTTTATGTAAAGTACCCTGAATTTTTTAAATAACACTTAGCAGATTAATTATATTTTTTAATTCCTTGCCCTTTATTGCCCTGACTGATTCTCAGCGCAGCAGGTACGGGAATGAGCCTCACAACAGTGCTGGTCTGCAGGGATGGAAACAGGCCTCTGCGGGGGCGGGCCATGCAGGATCGTCCCTGGGTCCCTGTTCTCTGGGCGCAGCTCTGAACCCGGCTGGGGCTGACGCCCAGGATTTCCACTAAATCCACAAACTCCTCGCCTCAGGCAGTTTCCTCTCTGTTGTCTCTGGTCATTTGTCACACACATTTTTATGGAGCATATTGTTCATACAAATCACAAGTGTTTGAGTCAAACTGACCTCTACTTTTTCTTGGTTATGAATGATTATAATTAAAGTCACATTTGTAAAAATCTAATAACAATTGGTCTTGATACTAGAATGATAAAGAAAACTTAGAATTTGTGATGAGTTGTTACAGAATTTATTACATGTGATACACATTTTCTTGACTACAAGAAAAATAATTTACAACTTCTGATGATGTAACCCTAGCATTTCCTTGGCCAGTCAATGTTATTAAACATTAGAATGTACTGACCATCCAGTTATCCTGGTAACAATATTTTATGAATCTGACTGTCCCCAGTTCAGTCCTAGCACAGTAATAGGAGGTGATAATGTAATTTTTCTAGATATAAAAGAAATACAGAAGTTGAGGTTATGAATGCCTGAATCTTTCCCTTGCTTTTTGTTAATAAGAAACATCTAGAAATATTAAAAAGTGGCTGCATTCTTTTGTGAAAGTGATACCATTATGGAACTTTCTGTTGGAAAAGCTCTCCTGTCCTTCTGTGTCAAAATCCCACTCAGTGATGTTATGACCATCACTGCAGAAGTACGTAGTCGCTGTAAACCTCAGCTAGAAGTCAGGAGGCCAAGTTGTTTATCTTCGCATTTGCCCTTTGCCCTTTGCTTTGTAATTCTGCAAGGCAGTTTACTTCTCGGTGTCCTCAGGATTTAAGGATTTTGTTTTTAGCACATAGTCCTACTAAAGATCGCTTCCTCAGTGGCCTCACACTCTCAGTCACTATTAAACTGGTGCTTTCATTTATCAACCTTCCTTTATCCTGCCTAGGGTTCTTCAAGAGAACAGTAGTAAGCTATGTTGAGCTCCCCAATGAGGAAGCTTTTTCTGCCAGTGACATTGCATTTCTAAAGCAGTTTTTGTCAAGCTGCTCGGAATAGGAGCTAAACACCACCTGGTCATGAGCAACGTGCCTGTCTGGTAGCTCAGCTGCTCTAAACCATCCAGTGTGAGAGCAAAGCTAACTGCAGCATCATGTCTGTCTTTTGTTGAAAACCGGCACACAAAAAGCTGTCGTCACTGTTACTGACTGATAATAGTCATTAAAATACTGGTAAGAAAATACCTTACCAATATTGGCCCAAAAAATTGGCCGTGAAAATCCTACAAATAGCAGCGGAGCGTTGTCTGATAGAGCACCAGAAGGTGAGGGGATGGCACCAAGAGACCGGGGCAGGGTTCCGCTCTGCTGTACACAGGGTTGGTAGGAGTGGGAATCAACCCAAGAACAAAAGAAAATATCTTGGAGCCCACTAGAATTGAATTTGTTGTCCCTGCTATCATTCATTTAATAACAGGTGTTCCTCTAAGCAGATCTGAAATGTAATTAAGCCCAGGAAGGTGTGCTTCAGTCATTAGCACTTTTCTGAACATCCTGTGCACAAAGGAGAGCGTTTAACTGTAGACTCTTGTGCGTGATGCTGTTCCTGCTGCATGATGTGCGGTTACAGGTTCGATGGGGCATGTTGTTAATGGGACCAAGGAGTTCAGGATCATGCTGGGATCGTGTGGGAAGACAGCAGTACTAATCAGATTCTGGCATGACCTTAAGATATAACCAGGTGCAGATTATGCTTTGCTATACTAACTAAATATTTATTTATCATTTCTGAGGCTTGGTAGTTAACATGTGCACTAAGTTCATCTTAAAGTATAACTACATGTGACAAAACATCCTGTTCTAAGCAGGACAAACCCTTCCATCCGTTGGATAAAGAAGTAGGAATTCATTTTCAAGAGAATATGTGCCCAGTTGACCACTGCCTGTTTTTATCTTGAAAATCATGGATTTTCATACACTGTTTCCTTTCTGCAAAGATCTTGTGGGTGGAGCATTTTGCCATCTTTGGCTAGTTCATGGTGTTGGCCTTCTACAGGAGCTGCTCACGTGCTGCGAGGAAGGAAAGGGGGAGATTAAAGATGGCCTGGAGGTGATGCTCAGTGTGCCAAAGCGAGCCAACGATGCCATGCACCTCAGCATGCTGGAAGGTAATGGAACCCTCCACATTCCCCTGCGTGCATTTGTCCACTTTCTGCTGACACTGTTTGTAAGCGGATTTCCCACAGCCTTAAAACCTCGGCTTCAGGACTCTGTGTTTAGTTAGGAGTTAAGAGTTTGGATGTGAATGCCTTCTTTTTTTTAAAGGATTGGCTGCATTGCTTCCTTTAAGGATCACCTGAAATCCTTCTACCTCATTAAAAGCCTGTCCTGGTGCTTTAACTGGAGAGTGGCCTCTCCTCACTCTGAACCCCAGTAGCACTTTGTGTCACTTGCCTTTGGCTCTAACCTGGTGTTAGAGGTGTTAGATGGATGGTGAAAGGATGGTCAGATCAGTCTCCCGTGATTATAAAATCCTTAAGCGAGCTTGCTGCTTCCCCATCTCTGGGTCTATTGCATCACTTGCCTGGAGCCTCAAACCTACCAGGTAACAGATACCTACTCACGCAGTTGAATGTGGTGTGTAACACAGTAAAGAGAGAATCGGATAAGTATGCTTAAAAATTATTGTCGCCAAGTATAATCTCCATAAATGCTCTTGTTTAAGAAAGCTGTTTCTGTGCTACAGAGCTTAACTCTTATCGTCAGGTTACATAGAATTATTTACAAGAAATGATCCTCCCCGAATGCTTTTGCTAGCCGTTGAGAGTATACTAGTTAAGGCGAAAGTGCTGCTGTTTATCATAGAAACCCAAAAATGAGAGGCCAAACTGTTAATGTGGCTTTTTCTGCCTCTGAAGTAGAATCCTGAGCTGGTGTGGCAGCCCTTCATGACGTTGTTGAGGACTCAGGCTCTGCTCTGTCTAGTTTCTCTCCACTCCCTGGATGTTGTCTGGTCGGCTAGGTTCAGGATGTCTCGAGACCTCATTAACATTCCATCTAGCGGGAAGAAAGTGGGAAAGAGGGCGAGGAGGGAACAGCTAAAAGGGCAGAAACTAGAAGCTGTGCGCATGACTCTCCTCATGTGGCCCCACTGTGGGTGTGTGGCTGCTCCTACCTGCAGAGGGGGCTGGGAAACGTGGTAATTAGAGCAGCCACGAAGGGGGCTTCTGCTATTAGAGAAGAAGGGAGAGTGGAGTCTGGGAGATAACTAGCAGCCCCTGCCCCAGGTATCATACCACTCTGTTAAAGCCTTGATTGCGTGAAGTCCCCACAGCAGGCCACTTCTGTGAAGAGGTGAGCAGCAGTGAAAGCCAGGCAGTGGTCGAGCATGACTGATTCACGTGAGGAATTTTGTATTCAAAGAAGGGAGAGCTCACCGAGAACAGTAGCCAGGGATGTCTCCCAGAAGGAAGGCTAGACCAGGGCCTTGAAGAAAGGCTGGCACTGGAGCAGAATGTCTGGGGAGGGTGTTCTAGGCTGAGGCAGCAGAGGATCAAGAGGCAGGCTGAAGTAGGTGATGGCCTGTGGGAAAGTCAGTGGGCCATTCTGGGCGGAGGAGGAGGTTGCTTGCTGGACGCTGTGAGTGAAGGCAGCAGAGAAGTAGGGAGTGAAACCGCCTCTCAAAGGGTGTGAATACTACCCGAAGGAGATGGAACTTAAAGAATAATGCCATGAGGAGTCGCTGCATTTTTTTTTTTTAACAAGGGGAAGTATCTGCAAAGTCGTGTTTTAGAAAGAAGAATGCTTTGTTGATGGGTCAGCGCTGGGGAGCCTGGAGTCAGGGGCCCAGATGGGAAACTCTGATCTGAGATTTAATTGTTGGACATGTTACAAATGCTTGAAGAGTCATCGTGCTGTCTTATACATTATTTTTATTTTCTTTCAGATTGATTATACCTCTTTTTTCATGTTGCAGGGTTTGATGAAAATATCGAGTCTCAGGGAGAACTCATCCTGCAGGAATCCTTCCAAGTGTGGGACCCAAAAACCTTAATCCGAAAGGGTCGAGAGCGGCACCTCTTCCTTTTTGAAATGTCCTTAGTGTTTAGTAAAGAAGTGAAAGATTCCAGTGGGAGAAGCAAGTACCTTTATAAAAGCAAATTGTTTGTAAGTATAGGCGTTCAGAATTGTAAGTTTAAAGATAACGCAATTGCAACTGTTTTGTAGGTAGAGAAAAGTTATCATTTGTTGCCTTTCAGTTTAACCTCCCAAACGATCCTAAAATGTGAAAGTCTGAAATTATGTTTTCATCTTCTTCAGTGAAATTCCCTGACTACCTTGTGTCCACTAGACGGCGCTCCTGGGTTTGAGTTTCACTAGTCTTAGAAACTTGCTTTTTCTAAATTCCATAGAATCTAACTGCAAGATAAGAAAACACTTTGTAAGTGAATTTAAATCATGCATCTCCTGTGTGCTTTAACTCAATTTATAACTAAATTGATCATATCAGGCTATGGTTAAGTTTTCATATCATTATAATTAATTTTTCGTTCACCAACATTGGAATATACTTAAGCAGCCTTACTGGGTGGCTCACTGTGGGCTCTTAATGATGAGATTTTACCTTTATTTTTCATTAATAATAAGTTTATAAAAAATTTTGGTACTTTACAATAGCAAAATATGATTATTAGAGAAGATATATATAAACAAAAATAGTGTTGAAGATCCACAACCTCACCTGTCTAGAGGCAGCGACCCTTGAGTGCTCGGTAGATACAGTGATGCATTTGGATTCTTGTTTAACTCGTCAGTGTACTTCCTGGCAGGAGAAGCATACATGGCGTATGTAACAAGCCCAGTCAGTCTCTTTATAAAACCACATATCGACTCAGAAAAGTTTCAGGCTGGTGTCGTCCTCCAGGTCCACTGTCCTTCCCTTAGTGGCCCGTGTCTCAGAGGGCTGTCAGCACAAAATTGCTGGAAGGAAGTCCAGCAGGGGAGGATTGGACAAATCTAAGGAGAAAGTCACCATCATAGAAAGAATAGAAAGTGCAGTAGAATTGGGTTTCTTCTTTACACAGGTATGGTAGATCACTTATGAATATTGGTAGATATTTGGGATTTGGACAACTTACACATTACACATTTTTATGATATCCATATATTAATCAAAGTCCCAAAGTAATAAAATACCACCAAGTGTAGAAATCATCTTAATAATAATCTGGAATTTTCAAGTTCAGACTAATGGTTTTCATAGCATTTTCTTGGCTTACATCCTGCTTGAGATTGTCTTTTGGATCACAGCCCACCTTACATCATTTTAGGTCATATTCTAACTGGAAGGAAAAAAGACAGCATTGCTGGCTAGTAATTTCACTAGCTGCCTTTAATCTATCCTTAGAGACCGAGCTGGTCTGATTTAGAAGCTGATAGATCTTCACTTAATTTATCTTTTGAAAGTTAGGGTTCCCTCAGAGGCCACCTCTGAGCTATAGATTATGAATCACTTCCTCTGCTGGAGCGGGGAGAATGCATTAGGGGTGAACTTGATTGTGGGGGTGGGGTTGAAGATGTTGACCTGCATCTACACTCTTCCATGTTCTGCATACTACAGATGCATATATTACTGAGAGAAATTTTGTCTCTTAGCCTTTAATAGTAGTGGTAAAATACTGAAAGTTAATACTATTGATAAACAAATTGGAAAATAAGTGAGCTGTTAAAACTTCCTTTGCCTTCTGTGAAGCTACTTCATTAATGCTGAAAATGCTTGGTGGCAGCTCTTTTGCAGGTAGGACAGACTCACTTTGTTGTTTGTAAGGTTGAAAATAGTCAACTCTCGATTTTCCAGATATTAGGATTTTCAGCTGTTTTGGCTGTCCTGCTCTGGGTTTGCTTGTTGCCCTGCGCCAGGGTCTCCAGTAGAGGTGCTCAGAGGAGGTGAAAGAGAGAGGCCAGTCATGTTCAGCCTAAGAACCAAATGTCCTCATTTTAACTAAAATGAGATCTGAGGGTTACCTGTCACTGTAAACAAACTATGTTTTTATAACCTAGCATGACCACAAGTCGCCAGAAATGGTTTTCTTGGTCTCTCTTCTGTATCCTGCCCGAATTTTACTGTTGCCTAATTATATAATTGTCTCTCCATGCAGACCTCAGAGTTGGGTGTCACAGAACATGTTGAAGGAGATCCTTGCAAATTTGCACTATGGGTGGGGAGGACGCCAACTTCAGATAATAAAATTGTCCTTAAGGTACGTTCATTTGAAGCTTGGGGATGTGCTGTGTATGCTTTTTTTCCTATTGGTGAAACCTATTGGTTTTCATATCGTTACCACAAAAAAAATAGCGGAATAAATTCAGTTTGGTATCTAGTGATGAAATAACTTGAGCTAAACTTTTGCTTGCCTATTAAAAGATCAAATAGAGAAATGTCTTTTTAAACTTCTCCCATGGTTCCAGTCTTAAAAAGAATTGATTGATTCCATAAGAAATGCAGGAAGTTGAAGCATAACAAGAGGGAGATTTGGACTAGCAGCTCCCATTGCACACTTGACTTTTGGTTTCAAAGGAAAATAGGCACCTGATGAATTTGTGAGGGCCTTTGACAGTTTCAAGACTGAACATGCCAAGAGTCTTTATGGGGTCCTTCTAGTTTGGTGGCAGAGAAAAAAAGGGGTTAATTATCACATACAGGGTTTGGTAATGTTACGATTTAAAGTGTTCAAAAACACCAAGGGTGCTGTTGAGTATGTAGTCTTTGGAGGAAGGAAATGTCTTTGAATATTTGATTTGAACTCTGTTTTGATACTAGCCTCGACTAGGAGTGGCAGAAGACTCTAAGAATGGCTTATATGCTTCCCTCCCTCAGTGTTTGAGAAAATACAGATGGAACTGTCTTTTTGAGCTGTCTGGAAAGACCATAAGTGACTTTAGGATATATTTGGGGGAAGATGTAGCTGAAGATTTCTAGAATATTGGGAGATGAGCCAAAAACTTAATGGGACTCTGGTGTTTGAACTTGCAGGTCAGCAATTTTGTCTCTTACGTTCCTTTAATCTCTCCACGGTATTTCCAGCAACTATGGACGCTGCTACAGTAGAGCCTGTACTTTAGTGACCGCTGTCTGTGGAAGCCATTGTGTTTCTAAGGTCTTTATTCACAGGGAAATGATGGATTGTTTTGCAGTGAATATGTGATTTCCAATCCAGTGTGTTCTTGTTAGTACTGGCATAAAGCCCTGTGAGATATAAATTGCACTGATAGCTAAATTTTAGATAACAGAACTTTTCTAAGGCATAAAATTTTTAAGTATACTCAAGACCTTAAAACTTCCAACTTATATGAAGTATTTATCTAGATTAGCTGCAGTGACAGATGCCAAAAGATGCATCTGAGAAATAGTGCCAGATGTTTTAGCCAGATGTGGACTACTTTCATTCAGGAGATAATAAAATACTCATGATGCAATTGAAGCATAAGACTTCTGGTGGGCATTACTAGATAAAAGTTTTCTAAGGAATTTTGGTCAATGTTTTTCTGAATTCCAAGGAAAAACTAAAGGAAATGATGTCCTCATTAATTTCAGAGATTGCTTTGTGGTGATGGTGATGGTGGAGATGGTGGTGATAGTGGAGATGGAGGAGGTAGTGGAGGTGAACCTGATGGTGGCAGCAGTGAAGATGGTGGTGATAGTGGTTATAGTAGAGATGGTGGTGGGAGTGTAGATCATGGTAGAGATGGTGGTGATGGTGGAGATAGTGCTGGAGCTTTTGGTGGTGGTAGAAGTGGTGACAGTAATGGTGGTAATGGCAATGATGGTGCTAACCCAGTAGTTATAAAACAGAATCGTGGCCTTTTTTAACTCTTGGAACTAAGAATTTTATTCATAAGTCCTTCCTTAAACAGATTGAGACTGCCGAGAGTATGAAACAAATTATCTCTTGTCTTAGCTAAGTAGGATCTTTTACTTAGTACTTCTGCCGAGTTACCTTTCTCTTACTATTTCTGAAAAATTGGTACCTTTTGTCCTTGTTTAATTACTTTAGAGTTAGGAGAATTACTTTCCATAAATGTAATGATCAATTTGCTCTATTTAAATTGTGGAAATTTTCTTTATTTCTGAATCATAATAACAGTTTTCCCCAGTTGTCTGCAAACTCTGCCAAATGTTCCTTCTCAGATATTTCTCTTTGTTCAGCCTCCCAAACATTTTTATCAGGCCTTTAAATTCCCGTGGATCTGTCACGTTCAAAGTTTTCCATCCTGCGATGCTTATTTCATGCACAATCTCCCTTGTCCCCTAATCACCCTGCATCCTACCCCAGGAGAAGTCAGTGTTACTGCTCTCCTGGTGTCAGATCTGGGAACAGGAGCAAGACGCTCCTTTTATCCTTCATTTATTTCCGCGTTACTGCCCCTAAAGAGCTTGAAAGATGCATCCTCTAGTTAAAACGTTTTATTTAGAAAGAGATTCATAATTTTAATTTCCTTTCCCAGCTTGGGCTTTGACTTTCCATTTTCAAAAACAAGGTAAACCATGAGAAAATCTTGGGTTCTCCTCCCTTCATGATCTCATCTATAATCCCACTGACAATTGTTTTAATCATTTACAGGGAATTGTGCTTATATCATAGGAGGTTGATGTTTTCCGTAAGGAAATTAAAAACTGTTAGTAAGGCTCAGAATATGTAAAAAGAAAAAAACCACCTCCTTCGAAGCACAGTGAAAAAAATAAAATCTGGAAAAGTGATGCCATATGTGTTCTTTCAGCAAAAGCTGATTGAGTATCTCTGTCATTTTCAGAGAACCTTTCCCCACAGTTGTAATGTAGTTGAAGTGAATCCACCATATGTAATGGGCAGTGGGTTATACTGGTTTATTCTGGGGCTGTAACCAGAGGTAGACAAATGCAGAGCTCGGGGGACGGGCTCTCACATACACTCCCAAGAACTCTGGCTTCCTTACCTGCTAGCATTGTGACCTTGGGCATCTTTCTGATGTGTCCACACCACAGTTCCTCATGTATAACATGAGGATAAGGGAGGCCTGGACCCCACAGAGTGCTTGTGGGAATGAGGAGAGGATGCATGTGGGGAAATGGTGGCAGTGTTGCTCTGGGAATCCAGGGGACAGGGCAGCAAGATGGATGGACATTGGTTCAGATTCCTGCTGACGCTTCACTGTCCGCTGACCACGAGTCTTTGCCGCAATAGCTTTAAAGACATTTGGGTTTGGAGGTGGCTGTGTTTTCGTATTTACCAAGGGCTGCTTACAAGGTCTTGGGTTGGGAATGATCGACTCTGAGAATATTCAGAAATCTAGAATAGCCTAGATGCTATAAAATAAAAAGAGTTTTGATGAAAAAACATCCAAAATTAGGGTCATTTGTTTGGATGCAAATTAAACATACGATGTAATCGCTTTTCTGTTGAAAAGTTATTTTTAAAATGGGAAACTCAAGGAATGCGGGAGACCTGAGTGTGCTTGGTGCAGGTTCTGGAAAGGGCCCCTTCTGTGTCCTGACTGATTCTAACACCTTGTTAAGGCTTCCAGTATAGAAAACAAGCAGGACTGGATCAAGCACATCCGAGAAGTAATACAGGACAGAACTATTCACCTGAAAGGAGCCCTGAAGGAGCCCATTCACATCCCCAAAACAGCTCCTGCGACGAGACAGAAGGGAAAGAGGTTAGTGCCTGGGAACTTGTTGGTAAGTTTGCTTATTTACTAGGGAGGGGACAAGGCAATGTTAACCAACTGTTTTTCAAAAATTGGTTTTTTCCTCAAATATTTGGAAGAATATGTTTTTTTTAAATACGTTTATGTATAACATCATTCTTAGTAATGGTATTGCTTCCTCAAGGCAAGAACCTCCCTTGGCTTAAAGCAAGTGAAGGGCTGTATGCAAATCCTAATTGTTTTCCCTGTCCCACCCAAGTATGAATCGGTGTGCATGTGTAAATCGTGCGTGTGACCTTGGGACAAGTTATAGTGCATCTGGACTTTTGTTTCTCATTTCTAAAATGGAAATAATCATATCCACTGTATTTCATTATTGTGCGAATTAAGTGGAATGATATGTTTTAGACCTCAGCCCAGTACCTCCAAAAAGCCTGTGCTCAGTACAGAGTGGCCCATCATCATTAATGCCCTGGGGGTAGCAGCCCTCACGCAGCCTGATTTGCACCTCTTTAAACAAATCTATTATTTCTCCAATGATTGATCCACGATCTTTACAAGTCTGGAAAAACAGATCCAGCCGTGTCAGGAATTAAAAGTTTCTTTGTATCTCCAGGGATGGAGAGGATCTGGATAGCCAAGGTGATGGCAGCAGCCAGCCCGATACAATTTCAATCGCCTCCCGGACGTCTCAGAACACACTGGACAGTGACAAGGTGAGCTGCAGCCCACCCTTGCTTTGGGCGGTGGATATAGCTGGTCCCTGGTCTGATATGAAACTGATATAGGCTCTTTCTATCTATAAATGACAGTTTGTCATCACCATTTTCAGTCACTATGTCCTAAGACTAGTGCCAAGACATGGAAGCAGGGGCAAAGACTTTAGGGTGTCAGGGTAAGAAGATTTTAACCCTGAGAATTCAAGAAAAATTAGTTGCCCTTCCTAATGCAGTTAGGTGGTTTTCTATCAGGATGTTCTAAGCAGCGTGTTTAAGCTTTTTTATTTTATGTTAAGCAGAAGAACCTATCATTTTAAGTTGAATCTTACACAGAGCTCTGGTGCATGAAGGTGGAGCTGCTCTGATTGAAGCAGGGGCAGCAGCATCCTCTGGGTTGGCGCTGAGGAGCATTCTCAGAACACAGGTGCAGCGGGATGCAGGAAATGGCCCTGCAATGGCCTGCACCAGTGCTTACCACTAGGAAGATACAGCTGATTTCTTTCAAAAAGGTCTATGTAGGTGTATCTTCTACAGAAATAGCCTAACGTATTCCATGGTCTGTCATGGTAGAATCCCAAAAACCTGCAAAATAAGTCGACAGGAGACTTTGGAATCCAGGCTTACATGATGCACCAGTGACCAAAGTCCTGTAAAAGCCAGTGGGGACATCGTCTCAGTGAAGTCTGCTGTTCCTGCTGAGACGAGCGCCTGTTCTTTTCCTCAAACGCTACACCAAAGTCTCCAAAAATGTTATTTGACAGTAAATAGGGTTTCATTTAACTTGCCATCAGTTCAGAATTCCTGCGTTTCTCACTGTCTGACACAAGCCGTACTTTCTTATGTGAGGCCTTAGTCCTCGTTTTGAGACGTCAGTCTGTTCTGTGCACAGCATTTGCACAGCCCCTCGTTCCAGGAAGGAAGTGTCATGACTTCACTGTCATCTGGAAATCATTCCTGACGGGAGAGTCCGATATTGGGGGTTATTTCAGACGGCAAGTCTCCCAGTCCCTGGTTTTGGTCTTTCCTCCCTGTTATACAGAAGAATTCGTGGTATTTAGTGTAGTTTCTGGGACAAAAGTAAGTAGGTTTAAAAATATTGCTCTCCTACAGTCATTTCATTTTTAAAATCCTTCTTGTTTGGGTAATTAATTTTTTCTCGTTCTACTTTTTGAGTTCACTAGCTGAGTCCTAGAACTTAGAACGCATAGAAGAAGAGCACTGGAGAATAGAAAGGGCGTCTCGTTTTATTTTGTTTGGAGCTCAGAGCATGAGCACTCAGCATATCTTTCTTGCCGGTAGTAATAATGAGGAGTAAGATAAATGACATGTTCAGGCGTTTGGCGCCTAATAGCAGCTCTCCCTGCTGCCCCACCCCATAGCCATTTGGTTAAGAAAATAAAGTTTGAACTTGGAAGCATTTCATTAAAGTAATTCTGATTATTTTCTTTAAAAAAAAAAAAGATGATTGAGTTGTCTGAATAGGCAGTTTACACATGACTTCCACCCAAAGGAAAAGTCGAGAATAAAGCAGTTCCAGCTGAGGGGAATGGCCCCCTCCATTCAGACCGTGTCACAGACTCACCATGGTGGAGCATCACCACTCCAGCCGCAGGCCCGTCAGGCCCAGGATTCACCTTCCTATCAGATATACTCCCACGGATCTGGTCTAAGTTTACCCTAGAAATGAGTTGAAAAGTTCACTTTAAAAAAATAAGTTATTCCAATGAAATTGCCAAAGAGATAAATGGAAAAAGTTATACCTTTTGGTAGGTACCTTTCTGGAGGTTGGTCCAAGAAGAAAGGGTGACTTTGTTCTTCAGGTGGTTTCTGTATGAATGGGTGGTGATGGGAGTCCGGACACGCCCCCGTGTCTAGTAATGGGCTCTGACTCTCCAGTTCCCCATCTGAGGTGAAGCTGACCGCCCTGCCGTGCCTTCTGGCACGGAGAGAATTCGTTTGCTAGTGCTCCCGTGCAGCCCTGGTCCCCTGACTTGTGGCTGACTGGAGTTCACAGGGGATTGCACAGAAATAAGGATACAGTTATCCTGGAATTAGGAATGGGGAAACTAGTTCTGCTTCAGATCTGTTACTGCATAGCAGGCTCACCTGAACTTAGAATCGAGCCTGCACAACTCCTATAGAAAAATAAGCGTTATTCCTGAGGGCTATTGCTGTTAAGACAGCAAATTCTATTTGTACCCGATGAGAGGAAGAATAAATCACTAACAGGAAAGTATAGGTTTGCAGAAATTAATAATTTTACCCTGGGAATCTACTGGGATGTTAGAATTTGTAAAGACCTGCCTGTTAAATATTTTATCGGTGGAGGTAATTCACCCACTTCTGTTTGCCTCGTCCAGTGCATTATCAGCCTCATTCCGTAGCTCAGAGATCCCTAAAGGGCCGTCCCCCTCCACCTGACTTGCCCAGAGGCTCTTGCTGTGCTCCTGGATGAAGGTGTGACAGCAGCCTGTCACTCAGCTTACCGGTCTCATGATTCTGAACTGTCATGAAGTAATGACACTCCAAAACTCAGTTTAAGTGGATGTGGCACTTAGTTCCCTTAATACCGCTCACTGAGACCAGAGGTCCATAAAAGATTCAAAATCCAAAAAGGGGTGAAATGTCTTCCTAAGATCACAGAACTGCAGCAGGTTATCTTCAGTTCCTGGGGTCTGCATTTGGGATGAGAATAAACAGCCTGCGAGACTTAGTAAAGGTAAGACAGAATCTGGAGTTTGGAGAGGACGTACCCATTAGGTCTTTGTGAAAAAGGAGGTGCCTTTCTACACACATGCCCACATCTGTGTGTCTGCTGTGGAAGGGTTTCTTGTATCGTCTCCCTCCTTGTACTTCTCTGTAGAACATTCCAGGGTCAGTAGATGTCTCAGGAGAATAGTTTTTGAAAATTAGGAAACTGCATCGTTTCCTGAGTCAGTTTGTAAAATGCACTGTTTCTCTGAACTAGGCCTAACCAGAAAGCCCCCTTATCTCATGGCAGTAATTCTTCATATGTCTCGAGGTTCTTTCCACCCTCCATATTTCAAGTTTACACAGCCTCCGATGACACAGGCAGATAGATCTGGCAAGGGAAATTACTTAACCGTATTCTGCCTGTTTGACTTAATTTATGATGCCTGTTTTGAGTTAGTTGTTATCATGGAATTTGGTTCCATTTCAGAAACTGGGTGGGGGATGTTTTTGACTCGACCTCTGGCAGAATTCTTAAGGAAGAGTTATGTGCCCAGTGCTGCAGTGATTCTCAAATGAGGCAAGGAGCTTGTGGAAGGGTCTGTTAGGAGGGGCTCCCGGAGACGCCCTCTTTCCAGGGAGCACCGTCAGCAGAGCTCGAGCAGGCTGGTCACGCATACAAGCCACATACCCCCACGAGCAGTTTTCCTTCTTTGAAAACATCCGTTTTAAAATATGCCATCTCTTTGTTCCGAAAGTGAGTTTAGCACCAATTCTTGCCCACGTTTCTGGTACTTATGCTGATAAAATGATCTTATGAAAATATAATTTGAGTTCCAAAGAAATCAAGTGCTTGCCAGATTCTTATCTCATTTGTCCTGAGCTTCTCCCCCTGAGGTGGGAAGAAGAATGCTGAGCCAGCCTTCAGGGCATTGAGGAGACGGGGGAGGCTCGGTGACCCTCGCAAGGCCACCCAGCAGTAGAGAGCAAATGCCAGAAACAGAATGTGGATTTAATTACCTATCAATTTCTAGACCTTATTATTCCACTATTGTGAATATTGGAGCTAAATATTTTTAGTATATTAAAGAAGCATTTTTAAACTTTTTCCCACTATCTGCCTTATTAGTCTGTGATTTATTTCCTATAACAAATTTATATTATGAGAAAAACAGAAAACATGGAGTCAAATATAGGCTACTATACAAAAAAGCATCTTGAGATCAAGATGAAAAAAATAATCAAGGCAAGATAGAGACGGCCTGTGGAAAAACTGGCCCAAGTCAGCAGGAGCCGGGGGGAGCCTTCTTTTGGATCTAAGGTAATGAAGTTCTTATTCTTAATGAAGGATAAGTCACTTGAGACCCATACTGGGCATGAACTGCCCTAAAGCTTATTAATAGGAATCCACGTTTTTTTAAATGGTTTCAGTTACTCTTAATGAACCTAAAACACTATGTTAGGGACATGAGATTTTATGTAGCTTAAAAAGTCAATCAACTTTCTCTGTCAAGTACATTGTACACTATAGGAACTTGGCCAGACTTACGTAAATTACAGAGTTGAGGTAGTATATGAAGTATTTAATGCCGATACATGTTAAAATATGGCTTAATCCACATTTTTGAGAAAGAACACTTGCATTCAGCCTGTTAGGAAGTGTTGCTTTCTCTCATTCAGCTTCCGTCCCTTGTACACCTGGCACAGAGCAGCCCTCTGCCAGGGGTGCAGAGGAGCCCTGGCTCTGTGCGCTCACCCCTCTCCCCCGCCGCCCCCAGCACCTTGTTCTCAGCCCTATCTCCTCTGGCTAAAGAAGCCAGAGCAAGAGGGTGTCTTTGCTCGGAGGAGGCGCTCAGCCTGCTGGCCTTTCCTGAGCTCTCTGAGTCTGGAAGGGCTCATGTTGTAGGTTTGCCCCTGTGTGGGCATGAAATTGTCACTCAATTCAGAAGCCTTTCTACAGGGCGACACAGTTTTAATCTCCTTAGACAGAATACTCTGGGCATCAGTTACACAGAGTGTTTAACATCAAACAGCAGATCATTAGAACAAGGAAGTGCTCACCAGCCAGACCTCTGGGTCTGTGTCTCAGCAGCCCAGCAAGTTACCTCACCTCTCTGTGCCTCAGTTTCCTCATGTGTAAATGGGGACAATAATGCTACTCACCTTACAGGGCTGTGAGCATGAAAAATGCATAATGTATCTAGAATAGTGCCTGGCATGTGCCAAGCACTGAGTAAATAATAGCTGTTGCTGTCTCTTCGTCTTAAAAACTGCTCCCTTCTCCCTCTCTCCCGGGCCGTTGATGTTCATTACTAGCTGTTGCGGATCACTGTCTGTGTCGCCCTCTTCCCTGGGCACTCGATTGCAGTGGATTTAGAAGCTAATTGTGTTCGCCAGGAGCTAGACGCTGTCCTGAGGATAAATTGCTCAGCATTAGGGTCTGGACTAATGCATTGTGGTGGCTCAAGAGCAGAACACTAAGTGCGTGCTGAATGGGCAGTCACTGAAGAAGAGGGAGACTCTTGCTTCAAATATTTTTCCAGCTACTCATCTTCAATCCTACCAAATTAGCCGCATGTGGCACATGCATGCAGTCTGACTTCAGACTGTTCGCAAGGTAGGTTCATTCATTCACAGTTTTTGTGGGTCACCCACTGTCTGCCAGCCCCGGGACAGGGCCTTCAGCACAGGGCGCACAGGGAGACCGGCCCCGCGCCCTGGCAGGCGGCCTGGCTGATGCAGTGCTCCTGGAGTTTGTTTCCCCCTCTTGCTAATCTTTGTTTTCTATTTTTCTAAGTGACTGTGGCTTTTTATAATTTTTAACAAGCTTTGTAAGTGCTCTCATAAAACCACAAACTGAATGTAATCTTTGATAACTTTAGTTGCTCAATCAGAAAAACAAAATCCCCCAAGCTAATGTGGAAAGCCTCAGTGCTTAAGACAAGGCAGGTTTTTTAAAAAATATATAATGTTTGGGTCGACATGCAACAAAAATGTTTGTGAAAATAGTGGCACATTGAAAAGTAAATTTTACGCTACTGATAGAAGTTACCACTGAAGATGTTGGCCTCGTTTTGCTTCAGACTTGAGGGCAGTGCCTTATTCCAGGTGTTCTTCCTGCTGGTGAACAGCCCAGGTGGCTGTTTGGTTGGCTGTCTTACCTTAGTTCTTCAGATGCATGTCCCTCTGTTAAAGACACAAAGAGGCATTTCAAATTAAGTTTTCTGGATAAAGATTGTCTTGCTCACTCAGCAAATGCAGCAAACAGGTTTCTTTGGGTTAAATTGTCCTAAGAAGTTTCTTGCGTCCCAGGGCCTGGTAACTGAACATAACGCAGGGGGTCTCAGCCGTCCGCTTCTCCCAACTCGTGTTCCGTTTTCCAGTTTATGGGCAGCTGAGCTTCTCGTTAATTTGCCGCAGCACATCCCGTGGTCCCCGTTCAGTGCATCCTGGCATCTCTCCTCCCAGGTGTTCAGAATGAGGGGAAGCGTGACCTTGGTCCACTCAGCTTCTGCGAAGCCTGGAAGCCTGATGCATAATAGCTGTCCTCCCTCTCATTTGCCTGACTTTTTACATTTAAAGTTTGTATCCTTTAATTTAGCTTCTTTACATCTAATTTTTCATTCCACTTCGTGTATGTCACACAGTCAGGGAAGCCTTCCAAAAATTATTTTCATGTCAGAAAACCGACATGTGATCACGTTAGTGAAGAGCAGAAGATTAACATCCCTGAATACTGTTTCTTTCTGGATAAAATGTTGGGTATGGTAAGATGCTGCTTTTGAAAAAGTTTTTTCTCACAGATTTCTTTTTTTTTTTTTTGGTAAAAAAACATAAAATTTACCCTCAACTGTTTTCAGTTCTCACAGATTCCCTTTTGTACCCTGGTGTGTGAGAAAGAGCCTATCACAGTGGCCCTCTTTGAAACTCAGCAGCAGGTTTTGGTGGACGCCTCTCCTGTGAACTTGGCCTCGGGGTTGGGGTGAGCACAGGGCCCTGCTGCTCATGGCGATGAGACCGCTGCTAATAAGCCCACGCCTCTGTGAAGCTGCCCAGGGAGGAGCCCGGGCCCGTGAGACCCTGGGGTGCAATACATTTCCTTGGAGAATTGTTCTGGTGCCAGTGGGCGCCTTTCTCTTGTAACCGTTGCCAGTAACGGAGGTCTCCTCTCTAATCCCCCTTAACCAAGTAATCTTTCTTTGGTCTGCTCTGTGTGAAACCTCCACGAAACCACAAGACCCTTTTGTGGGGTTTCTGAATGACTGAACTGCATCGGGCTGGAGGATGTGACTGTTCACAAGAGTTGGTACACTTTGTTCTTTAGAAAAATGGCTTTTATTAGACCACATTCCCCCTCTCCTTTTGAACTCCTCTCAGAAAATTGGCCAGACACCCACCTGCAATTGATCGTGAGTTCCTGAAGTAGAATCGTTTGCAGCAGGGACCCCACCATCCACCGTGTCCCTCGTAAAGAGCCCTCTCTTCCTCTGGCAGAACTGGCCCCAGAACTCATCTGGGAGCATGGTCATCCAAACCAGGTGTTTGCCCTTGTCTCTGGAGAACTGCATGTTCTTGTAACGCGACACCACCTCATTACAGTGCACCAGGGAGGGGATGCTCCCAGGAGCGCTGGGGCGAGAAGTCCCCGGCCTTGGGTCTGTTTTAGTTACTGCTGTTAACTGGGTTTAGGCAAAGTAACAATATAACATGGTTTCTCCAGAAAACATAAAAAGTAAAATTCTGTTCTGTGTGGCAGTTGTGGAAGGTTCACGTGCCTACAACCAGAGATGAATATTTCATTCTTTTGGGTGAAATCTAGCAGAATTCAAGCAAAGGGACCCTGGTTTGATTCTGCTCCTTGCCATGCATCTGGGTCGTTGGAGGTCCCCTGGTAGTCTTTTTAGCCCTTCGAGAGGGACGTGGGGCGGTCTTGGAGGAGGCACTTCATTGGTGGTGTCTATGCTCCAATTAAGCCCATTTCACTATCATGCTTTTTAGTCACCACATTTATTTTTTAAAAGTGAAAAGTAGGAAGGTTTTTTTTAAATGTAAGAGTTAATATGAGTCATGGAAACTGAGATTTTCATAAATTGCAATCCTAGACTAAATGCACACAGTAGGGAGCCTATGACAGAAGTCCATAAAACACACTGAAGTAAAAAAGATAATGTGAAAACTTTCACAAAATATGGTTGGAAAGAAAAAGTGAATTTTTAAAACTAGATAAATGGAATGGTAACTCTTTCAACATAAAAATGAAATTGGGTTACTGGGGGTATAACTGTCATTGAAAGCAAATAAGACCTCAACCGTATTTAATGATGTAGAGTATGTTTTCTGAACTTTTTCTAATTAGAAGTTTAATTCTTCTTAAAAACAGTAATAATTTATAGTGTTTCCTCAAAATAGTTCTTTTAAGTGTTTTATACAATAAGTATTTTTTTTAATTAGCAGACCTGATTTTAAAGACAAGTTTTGTAATCAGAAGTTTAAAATATTCAAATATGAACATTGAGATGGAAATCCAGGGGTTGCCTCCTCTCTGGACTAGAAAACATCAGTTTAATCCTCCCCTTAAAGATTTGTGCAGGAGATTCTTATGGGTAAAGTTAATTGATTCTTAGGGGTAAAGCCCACAGATCTATCTTTTAATGCTAAGTTTAGCACTGTCTGAAAACTGGTTCTTCTTGTGCTAGATTTTGTCAGTAAGTTCTCCTGAAGGCTTTGAAAAAGAATTTTAACTCAGTACGTGACTCTGTCAGAACAGGCTTGATTTCTATTTCTTAAGCTCTGTCAAGTACACAGATGTTTCCAATAGTTTTTGATTACTCTGTAAGGGGCTAAAAAATCAGTGCCAGGAATAAAGTCTAGCTTAATCCTCCTCCTCGGGCAGCCCCTATCTCCCTTCCCACCCTTCCCCCACCCCCAGACGCATCACGTGACTTTGAGCAGTCAGAAAAATTAATGAAACCCTCGAGAGTGAAACTGGCAAAGGGCTGGTGTCTTGAAGTTGTACTTCCCAGGGTGGGGGGTGGGGAATGTCAAGGCGGCATGATGGGTTTGTGGTGCAGGGCCCTGGGCGGGGGGACATGCTGTGCACACACGTGCACAGGTAGGCTCAGTGGACGAGCCGTCATGGGAGAGCGCCAGCAGCAGGAGGGGCTCCGTTGGAAGTCAGGTCCTGGGGGGGCCTCAGGGAGCCAGACCCCATATCACGGCTCGCTCTCTGGTCACGGTTTCCCGAGGCAGGGACATTCCTCGTTTTCGTTACAGGGATTAACCACTTCCACGACGTGGGGTTTTACAAGGAAAATTCTTCTGCAGGCTGGGCCTCTGCTGTAAGCTTTAACACTAGCATCTTCGATTGTTCACAGAGAAATGTGTAAGATGGTTTTCCCACAGAGAAATTTGTAAAATTTAGAAGGGGATTAACCGTTTGTGAAAAATTTCCTGCGTGGCCTAGCAAAGATGATTCATTTTGTCGATATTTGCGCTTTCTTACAGAAGAGTTTTGTTTCGTTTTTGCTTTCTGTGGTTATCTAGTAGACATGTGTTTCTTATTCTGAATATCTAAACTTTCTCTTGAAAGACAGGCTATTAGAACAGGAAGGTAATGAACAGCACAGAGCATGACAGAGGCCGCAGACAGTCCTCGGCATGGGCAGGCAGCCAGGGGACACTGCTGGCCCTGAGACCGTGCAGGAGGCAAGGGTTCCCGGCTCTCTTCGAGTGGATTGGTGCTGGGCGGCCTCTCGGGAACAAGGATGTTTCCCAGCAGGAGGCCCGACTGCTCCTTCCTCCCCTGCCGCGGCCAGCCAGTCCACTCTTCTGTCCTCGTGCCTTCTCTGTGCTGATCCCAAAGGGGAACAGAAGACTGGGGGTATTACGTCGAACACAAGGCAGGGTTAGTTCCTGAAGTCCCAGAGGAAAAGCCCATGTTTCATTTAAGTTTTTCAAACGCAGTACCTTCATTTTTAGAGCAAACCTATTTTACCTTTTTCACTTCAGTGAATGTTTGACCACTTGCTGGACACCCAGGCCTGGGTGAGGCAGGCTTTAGGAGAAGCTCTGCTCCTCAGCAGCTTCCTCCTACAAACCGTGTGCCCGCCGCTGTTGGTTGGGGCTCGGCAGTGACTCTGACAGGCCCAGCCTCTGCCCTTACAGACAGGTGTGGAAAAGTCTCAGGAGAACAATCAATACCAACCTGCATTCCGGTGCCGAGGGCAGACACACGCATATAACCCAAGACACAGCTTATTTCAGAATCGAGATGTGTTTTGTTTAAAAACCAAGTGCTAAGGGTATTAGATACAGGACCAACTTCTCAGAGGGGTTTGATGTGGGGTAGAATAGACAGAGTGGGGATGTGGGGGCTCTAAGCAGAAGGGAGAGTGTGGACACTGCATGCAGGGCCCCCTCCGAAGGAGGACACAGGCACTCGGGCTGTGAAACACATGAGGAGAAGCAGCTGACCATGCCTAGGATGGTGGGTTGGCATCTGCTTGGGGGACTCTGAACCCTGAGCTAAGGAATTTGTGTCTGAGGTGTTTGAATAGGAGGTTCCACATTTTAAAAAGGTAGATGGCTTGGGAGCCACTGCAAAAATTCAAGTGAAGTGATTGTTATGGGCCTACAGAGGAAGGAAGTAATGGGAAAGATGTCCTACAGTCCACTTGACAGCATTCAGAGGGCGAGAAAGCGTGAGATTCTTTTAGCTTGGGTAACTTGGTTGTGATACCTTTACCCAAAAGGCAACATTGGAAGAGAAACAGATGGGGTCGGGGAGATAATGAGTCATGGCCTGGACTCCCTGCTCTGGAGGAATGGGAAAACAGCAGGCTGGGACGCCTGCTTGGGAGTAATCAGCAGAGGGCACGGTTACGAGCCCCACCAGGGGATAACGTACAGACAGAGACATGGAACCCCCTGGAGCTGCGTGGATTAAGGGCCAGAGGGGGAAGTCCAAAGACAGGGAGCTGGTCACAAGATTCTTATGTACGAGGGATGTTAATGAGCGTGTATATGAGCCTGTCCCCAGGAAGCAGACAGTCTAAGGGGAAGGCATCCAGGGCACAGGCCACAGAAAGCCAATGGTCATGCGAAGGCCGTGCACCTGTTTTATAAGCAGAAGTCGTGGCATTGATGAATCTTTATGGAGTTCATGAATGTGCTTCAAGGGCCTAGAAACTAGTAGAGTTTCGATAGAAAATGGGAGTGAGCTCAGTGAGAAGAGAGAAGAGGGGAAAGGAATTTCGGGCCGGAAAAGACATGGCATATGGGAAATAAGCCCGTGTCCATAGAGCCTATGGAGTAGCATGCTGGAGCGTGGAATGGGAAGAGCCTGGAAGGAGTCTGGGGTTGGGTGGCAGAACGTCAAGAATGTCGCCCTAAGGAGTAACCTGGAGGGATAGAGAGTGGCTCTTGGAGGGTTTTGAAGAGGGAAAAGGCGTGCTGTGCCCAAATTTGGGGATCATGAGCCCCGGTGCCTTTTCTGTCTCCCTGCTCTGTAACTCCCTCTCATATCCAAGTGGTGTGGAAGAGCCTGCACACTGCAGCAGCACGGAATCCTCAAACACCAAGTCAGAACTGAAGCTGTGAGCAAAGCTATCTCATGTTATCAGCATTTTTCACAATAGTTGTCCAAATGACCTTCAAGCAGAGTTTTTACGGGTTTGCCCTAAGTTAAAAAATTACTACAGTAGTCCCCGCGTATCTTCGGTTTCACTTTCCAAGGTCAACCTTGATCCAAAAATATTATTGGAAATTTCCAGAAATAAACAATTCATAAGTTTTAAATTGCGTGCTGTTCTGAGTACTATGAAGAAACCTCATGCTGTCCCCCCCAGGCCGTAAATCATCCCTTTGTCCAGTGTATCCCGCTGTACACCCTGCCCGCCCATGAGTCACTTAGCGGCCATCTTGGCTCTTAGACGACTGTGGTGGTATTGCCGTGTTTGTGTTCAAGTAACGCTTCTTTTACTTGATAATGGCGCCAAAGCCACCTTTATTATCAGTTACTGTTGTTAGGCTCTTCCTGTGCCTAATTTATAAATTAAACTTTGTCATAGGTATGTATGTATAGGAATAAAACAGTGTGTATAGGGTTTGATCCCATCCTTGGTTTCAGGCCTCCACTGGAGGTGTTGGAACGTATCCACCACCAATAAAGGGGATTACTGTATGTAGCACTTTTTGAGGACGGGGATGTCTCACACACAAAAAGATTTGGACAGTCATGACAAAGTGTCAGATTCTGACAATGAAACACTCAGAAAATCATAATTATATGTTAGAATATCAAAAAGTAAATGGCTCTCTGTATGATTCCAGAGGGCAATTATAGGACAGCGAAACTGGAGAGGTGTCACTGAGGTGGTACGCGATGCTTTTTACCCAGCTTCGAATGGCAAGTGGGAGCTTCAGGCCTAGTTCATGACCGCACCCGCTGAAGGCCCAGTGGCTTGGGCTCGCTGACGTGTCCCCTCTCCCTCCTCAGCTCTCTGGAGGCTGCGAGCTGACTGTGGTGATCCACGACTTCACGGCCTGCAACAGCACTGAGCTGACCATCCGCCGTGGCCAGACCGTGGAGGTTCTGGAGCGGCCCCACGACAAGCCCGACTGGTGTCTGGTGCGGACCACCGACCGGTCCCCCGCTGCAGAAGGCCTGGTTCCATGTGGCTCTCTGTGCATCGCCCACTCGAGAAGTAGCATGGAAATGGAGGGCATCTTCAACCACAAAGGTAGGAGTTCACAGGGCGTGGGGGGCGATGACATTGCCTACGGGAAACGACACCGATGCTCTGTCCCTGCTTCTTTGCAGCTACTTAAGAGGTATGGGCCCACTTTGTTACTCGTGCTTCAGTCCGTTATCCCTGTGTCTCTAGGCCTCCTTAACCCATCAGGAAGTGGAAATGAGGATTTCACCTGTTACTCAAAAATAATGAACGATGGCCTCATTTCCCAAGACAGTGTAATAACATACCAGTTTAGAGGGTGAGGAGAAAGGGGCCGTTCTTTCTGGGCCCGTGTGTTCCAAAGTGGAGAAGTCAGAGAAGGGACTATTCTCCTCCAGGTGACGTTGAAACAGGTAGGGAGGTGGGACCATATTCAGCATCTCCTTACTCAGGTTTTCACATTGTGGATTCTTTATTTTGTTAGTGTTAAATGCTAGAGAATCGAGCATGCAGGCCCTGAGAGTTTCACCATGCCATCTCTGTAGCTTTGTAAAGAATCTCAGGACATCCCACACTGAGTGGAGAGGGAGTGAGCTGGGCCCTAAGAGAGAGGCTGGTTGAGTCAGGCGGGCTCGGTGTTAGGGCTCAGTGGCTGCGATGAGAGAGGTGGCTTTTAAAAGAAGTGCTTTTAAACTGAAACAACAGGGCATTTGACCAGAACAGCATTTGGCATTCTTCAGGGACTCCTTTAGATCAAGGTAACTGCAGCAAGGCTGCTTTTCCATTCTGTCTGGATGGATCAATAATGGGCTTCTAGTGAGAGGATGAAAGTCTGTTTAGGTCCTGAATGTCCAGCATGGTAGCCACTGGACAGATGTGGCTGATGAGCACTTGAAACGTGGCCAGTCTGAATTGAGATGTTATGCAGGCGTAAAATACACACTGGATTTCAAGGCTCAGTATGAAAAAATGAATTTATAATTGTTTTATAGTCAATACATGTTAAAATGATATGTTTTCATAGAATGGGTTAAATAAAATGTATTATTAAAATTAATTTCACCTGTTTCATTTTACTTTTTAAAATGTGACTACTAGAAAATTTTATATATGCAGCTTGTGCTATATTTCTATTGGAGAGTACTGGTTTAATCTTTCATCTTAGTGAAAAGCTAATATGAGACTGTACGCCCTTTTAAGAAACGTTGGTCTGTAGCTTCTAGAAAAGTGCAGAATGGGTAGAGTTAATATGTCTTGAACCATATTATGTCTCAGTCTTCATTTTTCTGCAATACTGGCAAATGGCCGATTCTTCCAGATTTGGGGTATGCCATTTGTTTCCCTTCCTGAGAGAAGATCTCTATACTCTGCCATAGTCAAGTTCTTTTTTATTAATTTTGGAGCATTCCAGCTGCTCTCTTCATTTGTCACTTGTGCCGTCTTTACATTCATCACAACACGTCCTGGAGACCATCCTCTGGCTGCAGAGTGTTAGTCGTTGCGCTGAGCTAAAGGAAGCTGCACAGGATACAGCTGCTGATTGGCTCCTCATTAATTACAGGCCCAACTGTGTTTCTGATCCCTTGGGGCCTAAATATGACCTTACTGTCAACTCACTAGGAGACTAGAAGAATTTGGCTATTATTTTTCCAGAGATACAGAGAGAAAGACAGAATTTTCAGATTTTGTCAGAAGCCGAGGTTTCCGCTCTCATTTCTGGCGAAGCTATCCGTGCGTTGAGAGCGCGTTGGACTTCCTGTGATGTGGACTTGAGTTCCGGTAGAGATCTGTGCTGGGCTGCCAGAGTGTTTCCAAAGTTGCAAAAGATACTTTAGTCCTTGAGTTTGAGTTGGAAATAAAGTACAACTGTTTTTCTCAAGTTTTAGCTTTTACGCAGAGGAGCCCTGGTGAACTTACGTGCTACAAATAGCAGTTGTTCTGAAAGATTCCTTTTGATATGTGCCTTTCCCGTGGTGTGTTCTTTACTTCCTGGTGTTCACAATTGCAGGCTAGCCAAGGGGCAAGAACTATGTGTTTATCACACTTGACTTTGTCCTGAAAACTTCTTTATGGAGGTTGGGTTTTTGCTTGATTTTAAGGTTAAGTACCATTTTGTTCTCTGAGCCTTTTTCTGTGATATTCTGACACTCTAACCCCTGAAAAGTTACTCCCTGCCCCTCACAAGCGCTCTTTCTGTACCAAGAAGGTGCTTCTTCATTGAGTAAAACCTGTTGTGAACTAACAGCCAGTCAGTAGACAGGGGCTCAGAACCTTATCGGTTTTTTCCTTCTTTCACGCATTTTTATTTTTCCTGTAATACAGGAAACTCTGACGATTATCCATTCCCTTGCAGCGTTAGTACCTGGGCAGTAGACTGGGGGCGGGAGAATCTTCCTTTGGGCTCTTTGACAAGCCTCTGCCAGAGCGTCCTATCTGTGATCAAGTCCAGGAAATGAGGCAACAATGACCAGGGTCTCCATCTAGGAGAAGAGGTCTTCAGCAAACAGTTGGGGCCACAAGGGACAAGGATCTGGGTATGAAGTCCAAAAGCACAGAGACTCCAGAAGCAAGAGGCCGCTGCCAGCTTGGGAAGCAGGAGATGTGGATTTGCTTCTGCTTAGCCTCAGAACTCTTCTTGCTCTTGTGTAAGAAGGACACATGTCCTTATGAATGTTTATATATCGGTGTGTGCTGGGCTCTTGGTGCCTGTTATTCCCACACGTCTGCTCACCCCACATCTCATTTCAAGCCCTTGTTCACTTTGAGAGCTGTGCTGGGCTTGAAGGATACTGCAGTGAGGTGTTAAAGATGGTCCCTTCTCTTGAAAAACTTGATGTCCACCACCGTAAAAGAAACCGAGTGCTGATACATTGCACGTGGTCTCCTTGTCCATCAGACTTCCAGTTATAGCCATGCTTCAAAACCACCAGGTGAACCTGGGCTCACAGTGAGTAGTGGGCCCTTCTGGGCTGATTTGAGTATTTATACTCACAGTCACATTGCAATTCGTAAAATATTTTATCATTCAGAACCAAATAAATAGACATTTGACTTTAATAGGCATGTTTTTTACATTTGAAATTTGTGGAAATTTAAGTTGTTGGACCACAGAGTTATGAAAAAATTTTTGAGGCCTTAAGGGTGAGATAATTTTGGAACAGAGATTAGTAAATATGCTCATTCCTCCTGCTTGGAAGATCAGAGAAGAATCAAAGACAGTTAAGAAACTACCTTTAGAGATTAACAACAAGTGATTAGAGACAAATACATAATGACAGTTTCCTGACATTCATGAGTTTTGAAGTGTGTGAAAGGCAAGACAACTTGCTTGTCTGTTATTGCCAAGGGGAGATCCATAAGAGTGGTGGACGTCCCTGGGAAGAGGATAAAAATAGTACTTATTTAAAATGAACAGGAAATATAAATTGCACAATTTGTTTTTCAAGGAGATAGCTTTGTATCTGAAACTAGACTCCAGTGTGAACACTGTTCCATTGAAAAGCGCTTTCCGTTTCATGGGAAAGGTCGTGTAGGAAGACTGCTGTTCAGGCAGTCTCTGTGGACAGGCAGACGTGGTGTCTGATGTTCATTCTTGTCTTGCTCTGGCTGCCCTTCTCCCTTTGTCAGAGCATCTGAGTCACAAATTAAGCAGACACCAAGCACATTAAAATAGACTAAGGATTCAGCAAATCCTTGTGCTCATCCAGTCTCATTTATCTTTGTGGTTTTTACCATCTACCATTACATCAGGATCTCTGGGGTCGGGGCCTGGACGTGGAGATCTTGTATCTGTGCCCTGGCGAGTCGAACATGGAGCCAGATTGAGAAGCACTGAGCTCCCACACTCCCTTGTGTATAATCCATTGATTTACTGGTAAAATGTAATTATCTTTAATCTCCTAGTAAATCCAAGGGATTTTTTCTTTCCTACTGTCTCAGCTTGCAAAACTTGTCACTTTTCTCTTTTTGTTTAGTTAGTCTTGGTCACAGAAAGTAAACAGGAATATCAGAAATGTTTATATTTTCAGCAAGGCCAATTCAAAACATCCCTAGTCTGAGTAGTTCAGCTTTCTTCCTGCACAACCAGGTGACCATCCGTGATAGTATCTGAGAGTTTAGCTCCGGGGTTCGGGGGATAACCCAACAAGCACACCTGCAGCAGTGCAGGGGACACCTGGTGGGCAGCCATGCCCAGAGTTGGTGATGATTGGAATGGAATAGTCAGTAAAAATAGAATTGTCTGTGTCGGGAACCTCAGCAGCGTAGTGTCACGTACTTGCTGCAAGGCGCATGTCTGAAGTATGTAGTGGCAGTCTTTTGACCATATTCACTTTTTTTAAGGTCAAGCGAGGATCAGTCATTAGTCTTCGGGAGGTTTTTCCTTTGTGCTCATGCAGCTCATTGGATCTGAAAAACAGCCAACATGTCTGTGTCGTGGTACTGCCTGTCATCTAGATTCCCCCACGGCCCAGACTGGTGCAGTTTGATGAGTTGAACTTGGAGAGTCACTCTCAGCCCTCGCTGAGTTGTGCTTGGCTGAAAGGGGGCTTTGAGAGAAGACCTTCCAGTAGTAAGAGTGACATTTCTGGTTGGAGCTTTGAGAAGAGGCTGTGGGTTGAATTTCAAGGTTTGTTCTTAGTGTCAGTTGGACTTGAGCTCTGATTCCATCTCTGTCTTTGATGGTGTTGCAACCCTGGCCCTGAGATAGGGCAGAAAAGGATGATCTCTGAGACCTTTGTCAGCTCTGACAGTCTAAGTTTATATTTCTTGTAAAGCCTTTCTGAATAAAGGCCAATTCCACACCTCCCCCTTTCCTTATGCTAACCCCTAATGAGATGGCAGGTGGTCTTTTTGCTAGTTCTTTGATATATTTAGAAGAAAATACCCACTTAAAACGATAGCCTTAACCTCTGTACAAGCTGTCTATATAAAGTCTTTTTCTCCTTTGGATAGCATATTGCTCAGGACTTGCATTTTATTTCGAAAAACTTAAAAAACATGATTTATTTATTGTCAGTTATTTGTGAGAAAAACAAGGGCACAAAAACATGAAAAATAAAACCTTTTGCTTGCTGGCTACTTGATCCTATACACTCAGAGACTTTAACTCCTCACACTACTTTTACTGAAAACAACGTACCAAAAATAATCCTTCGTGGTTTCTGGTTCACCACAGCGTCTACAGAAAAGTGGACACCGTCAAAATCAGGTCTCCATCTTGCCCAGACTGGCTGCAGTCATAAAAGAGAAGACCCAGGAATTATCGTTCATATATGCAGTGACACATTATTGTTAATAATAAAATGGGACATTTTCTTTGATAAAAGTTAAAATTAGGAAAGAGAGAGTTTCATGAGAAACTATGTGAAATGGAGGTTTTTCTCTGGCCTCCCTGGGCTGCTTCCTTGCATCTCTCGAAGCTCTGCCAGGGTTTTCTTATCCATCCTCCTCTCCACCTGAGTGTTTGACTCTCTGCTTAACTGGCTTACCAGCTTCTTCAAACCTGTAAGACTCAAATTCCCTCTCCACCGCCTCCCCAGGAGTGGAAATGGCCCCACTTGCTCACCCAGAAAATGGCCAACATGCTTGAGGCTGTCTTCACTGGCCACTACGTTTTTTTCTAGTAAGATAAAATTTACCATCTTCACCACTTTTAATTATATAGTCCAGTGGCATTAAGTACATTCACAATGTTATGCTATCATTATCATCATCATCCCCAGCATGCTTTTCATCTTCCCATCTGAAACTCTGTGCCCATTAAACACTGACTCCCCACTCCCTCTGCCCCCAGCCACTGGCAGCCACCATTCTGCCTTCTATGTCTGTGAGTTTGACTACTCTAGGTATCCTCATATGAGTGAAGTCATAAGTTCTTCTCCTTTTGTGAGTGGCTTAATTCACTTTAATGTCCTCAGGGTTCCTCTGTGTTGTAGCATGTCTCAGAATGTCCTTCCTGTTTTGTTTTTTTTTTTTTTAAAGATTTTATTTTTCTCCCCAAAGCCCCCTGGTACATAGTTGTATATTTCGTTGTGGGTCCTTCTAGTTGTGGCATGTGGGACGCTGCCTCAGCGTGGTCTGATGAGCAGTGCCATGTCCGCGCCCAGGATTCGAACCAACGAAACACTGGGCCGCCTGCAGCGGAGCACGTGAACTTAACCACTCGGCCACAGGGCCAGCCCCCTGTCCTTCCTTTTTAAGGCTGAATAATATTCCATCATGAGGATGTATACCACATTCTGTTTATCCATTCATCTGTCAGTGAACACTTGGGTTGCTTCCACCTTTTAGCTGTTGTGAGTAGTGCTGCTGTGAACATGGGTGTGTAAATGCTTTCTGTGCTTTGGGGAGTATACCCAGAAGTGGGATTGCTGGATCTTATGATAATTCTGTTTTTAATTTTCTGAGCATCCCTGTCATATTTTGTTACCTTTATCTCAATAATATATTTCAAATATATTCTCTTTTCTCTGTCTCCATCATTATCTCTTGCCTACCAGATCTCTAGTCTCACTTCTCACCCTCTCTTATTGCAGCTAAAACACAAATCTAATTATATTACACTTCTGTTTAAATTTATTCAGGGACTTTCCATTGGTCATAGAATAAAATCCCAGTTTCCTAATGTGTCCCACAAGGCCTTGCACCTCACCTGTGTGCACAGGTACACGCACGTGCATATGCACACACACAATGTGTGCCCACACACACTCTCTCCCTCCCTTGGTGTGGTACATCAAGTAACAGGGTTTTTTCCTACTCTTTACCTGACATTCCCTTTCCTATCTCACCAAACAAAAAATGAAAAATCCTAAAGGAAAAAAATAAGTTTATCCAGTGAGTCTGTGGAGGGGAGGAGAGAACAGAATAAATCTTGGTCCAATTAACAACTCTTTCAGCAAAGGCTAACAGCAGGGTAACCTGAGGAAGACAGTCCCAATGAGGTGAACGCTAGGGACCACTAAAAACCTGCGATCAGCCGTGTATAAACTCCTGAAAGTATTTAAAACCCACCTTAATAGGAACGATGGGTGCAGATATAGTGCGGAAATTTAAGATGTGGTAGAGGAAGTACAAATAACACAGGTCTAAACAGCAGGATTGATGGGGGCAGAGGACCTCCCCACACAGCCAGCACGGGAGAGAGCAGCGGACGGAGAGAACGGACCCTGGAATTGTGGGGCCCGGCAGGGAGCTTTGAACTGAGGCCTGAAACCATGGGGGGCGGGGTCTCCTCGACTGGATACTGCCTCGGCAGGGGTGTTACGGACAAACGAGTACAGTCCGTTATAATCTGTCTGTCGAGTTCTGTTCCGTGTTTTTAACATGAAGGATACGCACTTTATATAGATTTATTCACCGGGTCCATTAGTCAAAGTTCAGAGAAAGGGACGTTCTATTTATACCAGGTGTAACTCCTCAGAATACTTGTAGTTTCCTAGAATGAAAGAATGAATGTGCCCAGACCCCGCACCTGGAGGTTAAAGGCTCCCTCTGATCTCAGGGTCCCACTGGCACAGCCACTGTGTGAGTATAAAGTTGGGACGTGTGTGCCTTGAGGCCCGATTTCGGTGTGCTGGAGCCCCTGTCATCCTCCTCCAGGGCTGTTTTCCCACCACAAGCCCCTTCTTCTGCCTCCCTGTCTGAATATCTGGCCCTTTGAGGTCCTGGCTGCCTGTGTGCTAGTGTACCCCACCACTACTTGCTCCCCACCTTTGGGAGAAAGCCAGGGCTCTCCCCTCAGCTCCCTTGTCCCGTGGTCCCCATGTTGTACAGATGAGACCAGGTAACAGGGCTTCACCAGAGGTTTGCAGCTGGCAGACGGGAAGGACTGAGAAGGCTCCCCTGTGTGTCCTCTCCCAGGAACCCCAGGCCCTGGCCTTCCCGCCTGCGTTCCCAGCCTGCGCCCGTCGTCAGGGTTCAGCTGGCCCCCAGCTCAGAGGGTAGGTACCTCAAAGCTGTTTCTCTCCTCAGAATACAAGCAGTTACTAAGATTCCTCACCCCCATCCAAACCACTTCCCCAGTTCCCAGGACAGCATCAGCCCGGTACAGGACAGGGACATTCTCTCCTTTTAGAGGAAACCTGGCCTCTACTCACAGGGCTGTGGCCTCGTCCTGTGCTCTCTGCCCGCCTCCAGAACCATCACCCAGAAAAGCAACAGCTCTGCAGAGACCGAGATGTGTCTCCATCTTCTCTAGAAATCTGTGTGGCCAAAAACAGAGCTCCCCAACTCGAGGCCTCTTGCATTTCCCCAAGTCTTTTGGGGATGGTTTGGTTTAAATTTGTTCAACCCAAATTTCATCTTTCCGAAATCATGAAATACTGTCGCAGAGCTGCGTCTAAATCTCCTACCTCTTATAACTGCTTAGAACTTTTAAATGACCTGATAAGTTTTCAGAAAATGTGGGACATTAAAAGGCTTTAGTGGCATTAAAAAATTTAGTTGAATATATTGTGATTCTGGTGTATTTAGACATTTGCTTAATGTCAGATTGCCGCTGTTAGTCAGAAAACACACCCCAGGCACACCAATGCATAGACATTTCAAACCTGTACCGGCCACATAGTCTTTTAAAATATATATAATGGAAGATCTATATACTTTTTAAAAAAAATAGCTTGGAAAAGAGCAGTTTTTAGTCTGTTTCAACAGCTGCTAATGTAAATCCCTGTGGGAACAAAAACTGAGGAACGTGGAGTTGCACCAAGTACAAAGACATCATCCCTCTCCTGAGCACCATGTATCCAGGACTAGATGAGCAGTCCAAGACCTGTGATTAGGGAACGTTTTCTATGCAACGTGTAATTAGGGAGCCGCACAAGTGGGCCATTACTCAGTTGAATGCTTCATGTTGGAGGTATTTTCATGTTCCAACTTTACATTAAAGTGTTTATTAAACCAGGGAAAAACATGAGCAGGTATTGACACCGTCCGTATTAGATGATCACAAAATTATATATATAGCAAAGTCATAAACAACAAACGAGAACACTGTCTTCCCACACTTGCTTTATATGGCCAGGGCACAGTGTTTAGGGAAAAAAGTATAATCAGGGGAAAAGAGAGCACCAGGGAAGACAGAAGGGTGCTCAGGTGACTCATGGCTGGCAGCGGGTGGCCACAGGGACAGGACAGGGTGTCTGCCTCCTGCTGCCTCTCTGTGGACTCAGTGTTTTAACTGCCTCCTTTCTGACATTTGTAGATACCAGGCTTTTCTTTATTATTAGACAGACTGAAGTTTCTCTTTTAAATTTATTCACTCTAAATAGCATCTGCAAAAGCTGTGAAAAATTACGGAGAGCTGATAAGTTTGGTAAGAGATTGTTTAAAAAAGTACAGTGTGCTGGTTTTCATTAAGTATTTTGAAAGTGAATAAGTGCTGTACATGGAGGGAAACAATTGTGTATTTCAATCAGAGTAAATTTCCACTTGTTTCCATGATTTAGTAGATCGTGGCTCTGAGGACACCTGGTAAAATTGCACCTAAAGCGTGTGCCAGACAAACCAAAGTGTGTTTTGTCTGTTGCCTCTGTGTTCATGTCTCTGAGCAGAGAAGTTTGAGATGATTTTGTAATTATTTTGTGTTGCTAAAGCTAACTGTCCCACGAACAGAATTTCGGTAGATTTGTCTGTAGATCCTGAAAGCTGAGTTGCAAATGCAATGAGAAGGGAAGGTAGCATCACAGATTCTGGCTGATGCTGAAGCAGCGGCCCCCTGACAGTTTTTAAATCACATGTCCCTGATCAAATCTAATGAAAGCCATGGTACCTATTCCCAGAAAAACATACCTAGGTACAAAACTTTTGCATTCAATTTCAGCGACCCCACATTCAGAAATTCTTTTCTAAAGAAGAGAAGAAAAGCCAAATTTTAAAACTTTTTAGACATCTCACATGGTTCAAAAATAAAACCGTGAAAAGATATAAACTAAGTCCCACAGTCCCATATACATGTATAGATAACCATTTTTATTCGTTTCTAACTTCTACTTCCAGTATTTTCTTAAGCAAATACAAACGCGCATTCATTCCTCCCTCCGTTTTCTTACATTTTACCCCAGCTTTTTTCACTTGGCCATACTTTTTAGAAACGACTCCACACCAGTCCGTGGAGGTGTGCCTTGTTCTTTTTCGTGGATGTGCAGAACTTCCTGAGAGCACAGAGCTTCGGTTATTAACTGGTGCACTGCTGAGCCACGCCAGGTGGTTGCCAGTCTGCTGCTGTTGTAAACAGGGCTGCGGCACCTCACCTTGCATATATACCATTACGTTCATGGGCAGGTGTATCTAAAAGATGGAATCTGGAAGTGGGATTGGTGGGGTGAAGAGTAAATGCATTTATGGGAAACAAGCTTTTGAAGAAGAATCACCTGAATCATGAATTAACCACATCAGAAAAGAAAAACACAGTGAATTTTCTGTATAATGACATTTGCTTTTATATATATATTTTTTAATTTCGATAGGAGTCCTGACATTTGGGTTGTACCGAACCCTTTGAGTTCTCTAATTTTACCCACTTAGGAAAAAAACCTCCCCTTTGAATAAGGTCGCTCTTTAAAACCATTCATAGAAATTAGATCACGAGTCTGTGTGTAACTCCCGTGAGGTGAGATTCTGATGGACATTTACCCACAGAGCTCTATAAAGGAGCACGCAGTGAAATACTAATGTAAATAATATTTCACCAATTTCTGCCTTTTTATTATAAAGTCAGTCAAAGGGGTGCAAATCAGGAGTTCACCACTAAATGGAAGTCGTACTGGTTTCCAGAGAACCAGTAACTTCCCTCGGTGTGTATATAAAAATAGCTTTTTGTGGTGCCACTGCTTTGCCTTCCATCCATGCAGAGCTGCTTCTGCATCCACACCACACCGTCACCTGTGAGACGCGCAGTCCTGAGACAGCGCTGTCTGTGGTTTTTCTTAATGGGCTTTAAAGTCTCTGTATAATCTCCTGACTTTCTGAAGGATTCAGTTTCTCATCACTCACATTTCACAAGACATTTTGAAAAATACTATTTAAAAAACCCTCCCCCATCTGACTTCCTTCCTTCTTTCCTGACACTGTGGAAGATTTTGGAGGGCACAGAGAAGGAGTGTGGAGGGCTGGAGGTCAGTCAGAGGGTTAAGGAGGCTGACCTTTGAGCTCTCACCCCCACAGCCAGCTCTGTCTAGGGGAAGGGTCCTGACTCCCCTTCTGGTGTTCGTGCGGCGCTGAGCAGGGCTCCCCTGGAATCTTCTGAGACCCCTCATCACCTGAGCCATCGAGGTGCGTTACAGCAATGACTGGGATGCCGTGGATAGCTTGGTGATTCCACAATTCTGTCTATTCAAGGGGGTCATCATTCTCTCAAAACTTTTCCAGCCAAGCTCAGGGCAGGGGACCCTGTGTGTTTATTGTTTGAAGGGCCCTTTCAGACATTTGGGAGGACAGTAAACAGGCTCAGTCCCCTTGGCCGCATTGCAGGCTGCTCTGGCATCCGCATTATTTTTAATTGTGATGTAGCCATGTGTTCACTTGCATCCTTTCCCTCCCCAGCCCTTTTCCTGAGTCTGTAGAATTTTGAATTTACTAGAAGAGTGACTAGTAAACCACTGTTCTTAGAGATAGATTAGTTTCCTACTGTCTCAAAAATAATTAGACCATTTCTGTCCCGGATTTTGGAGCAGATTGTTTTCAGAGAGGGAGAGGGGTGCGTTAGTCAGCTCAGCTGCCATAACAAAATACCACAGGCCGCATGTCTTCAACAACAGAAATTTATTTTTTCTGAGGTCTGGAAGCTAGAAGTCCCAGATCGAGATGTCAGCAGGGTTGGTTTCTTCTGAGGCCTCTCTCCTTGGCTTGCAGACGGCCGCCCTCTTGCTGCCTCTTCATGTGGTCGTCCCTCTGTGTGTGCATCCCTGGTGTCTCCGTGTGTGTTTGAATTTCCTGTTCCTACAAGGACACCAGTCCTGTTAGGTTAGGACCTACCCTAACAACTTCATTTTAACTTAATTACCTCTTTAGAGACCTTGTCTCCAAATACAGTTACTTTCTGAAGTACTGGGGGTTGGGACTGCATCATATGAATTTGGGGGGACCCAATCAGCCCATAACAAGGGGGCTGCTCAAGTGAAGCCTTAGGAAATTAGCAGTACAGCAGAGAGGCTGTGCGGAGGGCTGGCAGAGTGCCAGGCACTGGACTGCTTTTCTTTTCAGTTCATCCTCGAGAGGCCCCCATGGAGGTTTATACTGCTCTCCTCCCCGTTTTATAAGAAAATGGAGGCATGGAGAAGTTAACTTGACCAAGCTTAGTAGGTGATGGAAAATGGGATTTTGAAAACAGGAGTCATGCTTCAGGGCTCAAGTTCTTAACCACTGTGCCTCCTGCTCTCCATACACGCTGGAAGGACCTTTGGTCCAGGGAGGAAGCTGTAGCCTCAGGAGATACACTAAGTTGCCCAAAGCAGCCATCACTTGGGGAAGAGCTGCTTTCAAGGAGCCGGGCTCTCAAGTCTGCTACCCTCCAGACTGCTTGCTTTCCTGTAGCTGCATACATTCCGAGAGGCCACGACCCCTCCAACCATCCCTTTCTGATTTGAATTATGATATGATAATTTCACTTGTTTTCTACCACCTAAAGAAGTCATCTTAAAATCTGTCCTTTTTTCCTTCTCTTGGGCCACTTCTCTCCTCTCTCCTCCCCGCCCTTCCCCCCCACCCCCCCACCCCCCCCCCTGCCCAACACAGAACTTCACCCTCAGTGGGCTTGTTGTGACTAAATGAATTACAACCAATTACAAAAGTAAAAACATTTTTTTTTATCAATTTGCATCCAGGAGTAAAAGGTTTTTCCTCCACAACCCATCTCCCCTTTCCCTCCCCCACAAAAAGTCAAAAGCCACGCTTGGTCTTCCTTGAAAGAGCGGAGGAAGTAGCTTCCTGTTGGGTCCTCCATTCTCGCTGACCCTCCCTGAGTGATTTTTGTGGTCTGCATCCTCACTCTCTGAAATTTCACAGAACTGAGACATCAAAAGCACATGGGTATTGGTTGTCAGGGGCCGGGACATTGCTCTAATGTCGTGAGCACTATTGTTCTTGTTGTATTTTTATGGAACGCAGTTGTGAGGTCTCCATCTCAGGTTGCCATTCTGCAGTAATCCACAGAGCTGATGCAAACAGAGAATGTCACACAGCGAGTTAAAGTGAAATGTGAAAAAGGAGTACTTGAATGTTTGTTTTGTTAAAGCAAGAGAAAAACCCACATCATTTGTGAAAAGATAGCAAGCAAAGCACTGAAAAGGAGCCTATCGAGTTTTTGGCACCAAAATGAAGTGTGTGAATGCCTGCATAAAGGTGCTTTTGTGAGTTGGCAACTGTGCTGGAGAGCAGCAGGAACTAGTGTGCTGAATGGAGCCCTCAGAAGCAGGGTTTAGTCATCCCGTCCGTTCCTCCAGAGCAGGAGCTGTTATCTGTGGGGTAGGAAACGGGACAAAACGTCCCCTGAACAGGAGTATCTTTGTGCGTGGAACCTGAGAAATGATGCTGGTGGTGCAGCTGTGCTGGGGCCCGCCCTGCAGACCTGCTGTGCCGAGAGGAAGCCGGGGAGAGAGGCGGGCTGGGGGTGGGGACGGAGAGCAGCCTGGAATGGGAATCGCTCTCCTGATCAAGCCGCAGGGCTCTCCCAAGTTCCCGCATCCCCACCGCAGAACTGCCTGCTACTCCTAATAACCGGGGTTTCAGCACCGGCTTGAAGATAGACTACCAAAAACTTATCAGGATTATTGATGGTGTTTAAGTCTCAAGAACACACTAGTTTTTAGAGGAAATTACAAATAATATTCCTCATAGTTCTGTCGTTCGAGTTTTGATCTCAAGATGTAGGTGACATTGTTTTATGTATCCCATCTTTTGCTTTTGAGATTTTGGAGACCTTTCATCCTTCATTGACTGCCTAATTATTAATGTTTGTTTCCTCTTCAAAAAGTACTACAATCATAATAGGAAGATGTTAGGTCCCTTGGCTCATCTGAATTTTAGTTTTACAAATAGCATTCTTTAAGTATATTTTTACTTTTAGTCCTGATTTTAAAAGCAAGATTTGTATATGGACCGTTTTTACTGTGGGTTTGTGGGGGTTTTTTTGAGACTTCCTTTGGCGAAAATGACCTTGTATTGTTTTGGACAGATTAATAACGGGACCTTGAACATTGAAGCTCTAATTTTAAATATTTGAAGAATAGTTATCACAAGAGAAGGTTACATGGGAAGTGATGGAGGGGGCATGAATTTTGACCAAAAGAATTTCTTTTCAGCCAGTTTAAATAAAGATACCTTTATTTTCATGAGAATGAGATTGACTGTTATAATTTTGCCCCACAAATGTTCAGACAAATAATGATTTTATATTCCTTCAGTATATTTTTTCAGTAAATCATAGATCCATTTATTCACAGGTCATTAATTTGCCTAATATATTTCTTTTCCTACAAAACTTCTTCTCTGACTTTGCCTATTTTTCTCTGGTAACTTTTTTAACAATCTCAATTTCTTTAGCTATTTGCATTTATATAATGTAACACTCAATTTTTTAATTTTTTTAAAGTTTCTATTTTGAAATAATTTTAGACTTAGAGAAAAGTTGCAGAAATAGTGCAGAGAATTCCTGTAGCCCTTTACCTAGCTCCCTCCGTGTCACATGTCACATGACCCTGGTTCATTGATCAAAATCAGGAAACCAACCCTGATGCAGCACTGTAACTAAGCCATGCCTTGTTTGGATTTTGCTTTAGTGTCATTTTTCTGGACCCACATCTTATTTCGTTTTTTCCGATTGGTGGTGATTCCACCACCATTTTTGTTTTTCATGATCTTGACACTTTTGACATATTATTGGTCCTTTATTTTGTAAGATGTCCCCCAATTTGGGTTTATCTGATGTTTTCTCATGATTAAATGAAGTTCATGCATTTTTGGCAAGATTACCACAAAAATAACATTGTACTCTTCTTAGTGCCTCATGTCAGGGGGCCTGGGGGAACCTCGATGTCTCATTGCTGGTGGTGTGACCTTGATCATCTGGTTAAAGCAGTGTCTGCAGATTTCTGCACTAGAAAGTTAGTGTTCTCTTTGTAGTTCATAAACACCTGTGGGAGATACTTGAAACCACGCAAATATTCTGTTTCTCATCCTGCCTTCACCCACTTGCTTTAGCATCCCTCAGTGGTTCTTGCCTGCAGCAATTGTTACTATGAGTGCTTGCCTACTGTGATTTTCTGTTTTCCTCATTACTTTGGAATATTTTTTTTTTTTAGGAAGATTAGCCCTGAGCTAACTACTGCCAATCCTCCTCTTTTTGCTGAGGAAGACTGGCCCTGAGCTAACATCCATGCCCATCTTCCTCTACTTTGTATGTAGGACACCTACCACAGCATGGCTTGCCAAGCGGTGCCATGTCCACACCCAGGATCCGAACGGGCGAAGCCCAGGCCACCGAGAAGCAGAACATGCGAATTTAACCACTGCGCCATCAGGCCGGCCCCTGGAATTTTATTAGTTGGAATTCCATAAGGAAGAATGGTCCCTCTGCCTCATCTATTTACTCAATTATTTATATCAGTATGGAGTCATGGACATTTATTTTATTCAGTGATCCATAACCCAATACCATCATTATTTATTTTGTTGCTCAGATTGTCCCAACTTTGGCCTTAGGAGCTCCTTCTGTTTGGCCTCTGTGTACTTTGCTCATACGCTATCATTTTTGGAGCGCTTCCTTGCTTTTTGGAACTACAAGATGCTCCCAGCTCATCTTGTGTTTTCCTTGCCACACTCCTGGATCGAGCATTTTTCTAAGAAGCTCTGGGGTTCCTTTTATTGCAGAATGGTATTAAAAACTAAGATCAGGGTGCTAGGTGTGCTCATTGCCACATAGTGTCATGACTTTTAGGTCTTCTCAGCACACCTGTGCGTGTACCTATCCATGTGGATACAATGTGTATAGTCATAGTCTGTCTCCCTCTCTGTCTGTCTTTGTGTGTGTGTGTGTGTGTGTGTGTATGGAGAGAGAGAGAGAGATAGAGAGAGAGAGAAACATGTTCATATCATACTGAAACCTTTGACTCCTACCCAACAGCACAGGGTTCCTTCTGGCCTTCCGCCTTTCCTAACTTGTACCCTTTTTTTCCTTCAGTGAGACATCTGCATCTCATTATCCCAAATATATTTACTTATTTGTTCAATCCTGATCTTTCTTTTTTTTTTTTTAAGATTTTCTTTTTTCCTTTTTCTCCCCAAAGCCCCCCAGTGCATAGCCGTACATTCCCCGTTGTGAGTCCTTCCAGTTGTGGCATGTGGGATGCCGCCTCAGCGTGGTTTGATGAGCAGTGCCATGTCTGCGCCCAGATTCGAACCAACGAAACACTGGGCCGCCTGCAGCAGAGCATGTGAACTTAACCACTCAGCCACAGGGCCAGCCCCAATCCTGATCTTTCTAGACGCCCATTTTGTTCCTCTTTGGAAATTGACTATTTTCTTTACCTAAAATGACTTGACTTTAAGAGTCTCAGCTCCACTTATTCTCACTGTAGTAACTTCAGAATTGCTCACCCGTACCCCAGTGAGATCAAACATACAGTTCTTTTTGTCTTTGGTTTTACAGTATACAATCGAAATCCTGTCACTTGGCTGACTTCTCTTCCTCACTACCCTCTTTACATGTGGTTGTGTTTTTCCTTTGAAATATAGCTAGGTTCATTCGTTGCGGTGGTTTACCTTCCGTTTTGAGCACATACACCCCCAGTCCTGCTTGATTTTAATTATTTATTTGGGGGATATGTGAAACATAACCATGGTTCCAAGAGCCAGCGTTCAGCTTTCTGAGATGTCTCTCATTTTTTCTTCCCAACATCCCTTGCCATTGGTCCTTACAGACAAACATCTTTAAAAGCACCGTCTTCAGCAGTGGATTTTCTGTTTTCTTTGTGACACTTTTAATTGTACACCCAGCCATCAAATGAAAGTATCAAAAACACACCAAAGATACCAAAAAACAGAATGTCTTGTTTTCCTTCGCATACTTCACTTTTTAATTTCTACATTACGTGTCTCCTGGTCTGCCAAATGCCTATAATGCTCGTCTTTAACCCACCCCGTTTAGTCCACCTCCTTTCCTTGCAAGGCCCAGCTCCATCTGTTCTAAACTGATCTCACTATTTCATTCCTCTCCTAGGTCCTGGTCATTTAAAACCCAGACGATTGTCCTTTTTCCTGACCACCATTCCTTACTCGACAACATTCTCACACTGCAGAGGCACATCGTGCGCCCAAAGCTTTAACCTCCTTCTGCGCCATCTCAGCTTCTCAGTCTCTTCCCATTTCCTTTCCGATCATGGCACATTATCACTTCCTTTAAAACTTCTCCCAGTTCCTGAAGTCCCCAGCCTCTGTTCTCACCGTCTTCTCCTTCCCACCCTTTTGGCCACGGTTCTCCCCAGCTTTCCCCCCCACTGTTTGCTGAGGTCACCTGTGGGTCTTTCTTGCCTGAACTTTGGTTCAGACTTAGAACAGACTCCTGGTCGTACCACCAAGGTAGAAATAAGTCTTAAAGTTCAAAACTTATTTCCGGGAAGCTTTCGCCAGTTGTATGAACTTCCTCCCTTTTCCCGTTCTTCTCAACACCTTTCCCATCCCTCTCACTTACTGACATCAGTGCTTCTCTTGGTTCCGTGCTTCTCAGTCGGGTGTGTTAGGTTATCGCTCTTCCCAGGTAGGGCGTGGTATCTTTACGTGGTATAATGATCGTTACTTACTTCATAAAGTGCCACGTTGCCTGGTGAACGCTCTACAATCTCACACTTCCGTGTTTAGAAGGAAGGAGGGGAGGAGAGGAGCTTGCTTCCTTTGTTCCTTCTTCCTGCTACGTTTCTCTGACAGATGTGAACTTGAAATTTGAAGACAGCAGTCACTGGGGAAACTTCCCCTATGTCTTAGCCAAAATTATTTCATTCATTTTTAAGCAACATTCCCCTCCTCTTTAGTAGAGAACATATGTTACACATAAAGTAATTAATTTCCCTGACAGCTCTTTTTTTATTTTTTAATTAATAGCCTTTTCTTAGCAGTCCTGTTTTTGGAAAGGGACAAAGTAAAATATTTAATAAAGGTTGTAGCAAATGAAATCTCAGAATGTCAATTAACTTGATTTCCTTTAGGACATAATTTTTACTGCTTTTTTGCCAATAAGAGAGAAGGTTATTTGTTTCGTAATAAAAGTTTTCTTTTCTCGCATAAAAAGTGCTCTGTGCAGAATTTCGCCTCTTGCTTGGTTCTGGCGTAAGTACGCCATTGGGATCTATCATGGGACCATTTATGGGGAAGAACAACCATATGCTTTGCTTTGGGTCTTTTAAGAATATGAGGCCAATGTGGGCCCGTAAATGCCGAATCCCACTGTGTAGCAGTTTGCTTTGGGGAGGGATTATAGTGCCAGAGACTGCTTTTTCTGGGTGCCCTGGGCTGCTTCTCTTCTTTTTTATAGTTGTTAATCGTCTTAGACTCAGACTTAAACTTAAGGAAACTAGACATCTATGCTGTTTTCACATTTTGTCCTTTGAGAACTTTTTAAATTTACTTTGCAACAAATGGGGGAGTGAGGGAGAGAGCCCAAGGTCTACTTTTTTATAACTAAGGAGCTAAAAAAGGTGACACTCTTCTTAGCAAAGCAGTAACACAACACAAAGTCATTTATACCATCAGGGTAGATAAAGCAGAAAGGAGAGTTATTCATAAAAAGAACTCAGGAAGGTAGTGCCTGATTTTATTAAGGTAAATGTAGGCTTCGGTAAATCATACCCCCTCAGAAAATGCTTAAGTAACTGAGGGCCACATTGTAATTTTAACTGTAAAGAAAATTCCAGGTGAGCGTGCGTCAGAGCAAGAGATGGGCCGTCACCGTTTGGAAAGCACAGTGTGTGCTGCTTGAATTAATGAGAAACAGGAGAGCACATCCACTTACCATAGGGTTGCAAAGTTAGACTTCATGACTGTTACCCAGTGGATGCTCTCCAACGAAGCCATTGTGCTCTCCGAGACAAGGGAGAGAACACATGGAAACTTTCAAATAAAGAGAGAGGATTTATGTAGGCTAGAGAAAATAGCCAGTTTCCAAAAAGGGCAGAAATGAGCTTTTAAGATGCTTTACTAAAAACACCTTCACAAATCACATATAAGGATATTTATTTTCACTTGTATGGCTGCTTCTCACAAGGAAGAGTGAAGATATGTTTTTAATAAGTGAGGAGTGGCATTGTAGCACAGTGATGTCACCAGTTGGCTATAGACGGAATTACGTTTCTTTTTGTTATCAAGTCACATCAGGAGGCACTGTTGGTTGTATGTCTCAGAGAAGACCTCCACCCAAAGCTGCGCAAAGCCCCAAGTCAGAAAGCCTGGCGTGGGGAGAGACCCATCACTTGACATTTCACTGAGTAAGGAAATCACACTATGAGCTAGTGTAGGAGAGGAGAAACATCTGGCTCACAGTGCGCCCGAGGAATTTCCTTGAGCTCCAATTAGAGTCACTGTGGTAGAATGTAATCCACGGCGTCTGGATATTCCCACATGTGAAACCCAACTGTAAAGCAGTGCTCAGAAGCAGGCAGAGGGAGCGGCCGTCCACCGGGAGGGGAGCTGCACTCCCGCCATGGCTGGGCCCTCCAGCTGCACGGTCCCCACCCGTGTGCCTGCCGCTTCCCCCATCCCAGCCTGCTTCTGAGTGGCTGTTGTTGCACTGTCTTCTGATTTTGCAGAAGAGCGGGTTACTCTGGCTGCTTGTAGGGATAGAGAGGGTAGGGGTTCTGAGCCTCAGTCTCAAGTCAGCTCGGCGTTCACCATGCCAAACGGAATTAAGCCGGTTGATCCGCTGGACTCGCTTTCCTCCGTCAGCTCAGCCTACCACAGCAGCGGGCAGCCCAGCACCTGCAAGTACTGGATCCTCGACCTAGGTACCCAGGCTTCCTGCACATGCCCCGCCAGCCTGCTCTCCCTCTGCCTGTTTTCTTTCAGGTGGCTGCTGGAACGATTGTTGTGTGCTTTCAAGCAGCAATGTTTTGTGCTGTAACACTGAAGTGTGTTATCTGATGACTGCCTGTGAGAGGGGACTGTGTGGGGATGTTATGGGGGGACCTCTAGCAATGGGATGAGAAACAAACTGTGCTCTGTGCAGTCATCCGTTGATTGATCGGTTGGTTGAAAGCCTTTCTTAGTATCTGGGACTGCTTTTGATGATTCTTTTTTCTTGTAAATGGATATAAACAGTCTGAAGTTATCTGTGCTGTAAATTACCTTCTTAGGAATTTAGTTGATCTTATGTCTGTTTCAGGTTTAATTTTGTTTGAGGCTTTTCAGGCAATTCAAGAAAATGGCAGTGTCCCGCATTTATATTTATATTCTCTGGTTCCTTCTGTTAAGAACTGCAGCCATATAATAAGATGATATAAAGTTAAATGGGGGAAGGGGTCTCCCAGTAATCACCAGTATATTTCAAGGGAGTGTATGTGCTGGGTTCTGGCTTTATATACAGAACTGGAGTCAAGACAAGAAAATTTGATTCCTGCAAAGGTCATCGAGAAGCACATAGGCTCAACGTTGAGGCAAAGGCAATAGGATGCAAAGAATGAAGTGAGGGAAGGTACTGGGTCTGGGGATCCCCTCGGAACCCCTGCCCCGCAGTGCTCCGAGGAGGCTCACTTTCCAGCAGTGACCCTTGACATCTGTCCAGACCGTGCCACCATTACGATGAGTCTCTCACAGGCTGTCTCCTGCGTACCCGCGGGGATGGCTTCCACCAGGATTTTGGTCCTGGCCTCATGCACTCTTAGTGCTTGCCTCCACTCTTTCCAGCCATTATTCACATGTGCTTCAGAAGTGGGCAGCCCGAGGGAGGGGGCTGGCGGCATCTGGTGAGACCTTCTGGACACATCCAGTGTACTGTGAGCTCAAGAGAGAAGGGTCGGGGTGAAGGGACCCGCCAAAAAAGGGGGCATCCAAGGAAAAGGGAGGCGCAGAAAATGTGCTTGCAGCACCTAAAGGGGAAGGGACACTCTTTACATGTTTGTTCATGAAATACCAAGGAAAACAGCAAAATTATCTTTGACTAATGGGTTCTGGAGGAGGTAAGTGTTGGCTGTGTAAATGTTGAATTTGTTGGCATGAACATTGTTTTTGATAATATTCCTCGTATTTTTTGTTCATAAAGCTATCAAGACATTTTTAAAAGTCACTGACTGTAACTTTTATCATATTTGTGTTCATTAAAGTGTTCAAGAATGGCCTCCCTCTGTGGAGGGGTCCAGGCTGGGCAGGTCCGGTAGTGACACTGCGCACTAGGAATTCTGCACTGGGTGTGTGAAAGTAGATGATCCATAAGATCTCTTCACTGAAAATAATGACGTCCGTGCACTGAAAAGAACAGTTGACAATGTCGAAAGTCTGATTCCAGGTCTCAGCCACTCAGTAGTTCTGGGTCTCAAGTAAACTGCCTTCTCTCTCTGAACTTTCTTTGTCTGCAAAATGGGAATAACAACAGAGCATCCCTCTCAATGTATCATAAACATCCCCAAAGAATATTTTAATGAACAATTTTGCTAAGAAGAAATGGATTTTAAGAAGACATAGCATTCTTATAGAGAGAATTTTGAATCCTAGCAATATTTTAGTTCCTTACAACTTCTTCTGAAAGGACATTATTAAACTATCTTTTTTAAATACTAGAGGATAGTTATGCTATTATGTCTTTGCTTTCCCCTAGATATATTTCTATACTGGGAATTCTCAAAGCATAATGGAAACTCCGGGCAATGTTATCTAAGCTGTCACCACAGAACTTTTAAGCTAACACAAATTTGGAAAGAAATGGATGTCCACTGGGATTCTCATGAAAAAAAAAAAAAGCAATAGTCTCTTCACAGTAAAGGATAGAGGAAAAGCAAAACTCTAGTTTGATTTTTTTTCCCTGGAGCAATAAGACTGTTCATCTCTTTCCATACCTTTATAGTAATTCCAAGACAATTTCCTGAATGCCATGTTATAGCAGAGTGATATTTTAATACATGCTTATTCCACTTATTAAATGGATTATGGGGAAATATATGTGCATCAGATTTGAAAAGGAAAAAATATTTCAAGTAATATCCAAGAAGTAAATCCACAGTAACTTTCAAATGCCCAGTAAATCATAGAGAGTGATTGCAAAGCCTTCTTTATACCCAAAGCAATCTGGGGGTTCATTTATTGGAGTACCTTGTAGTGGGGCATTCTCCTTGTCCAAATGTGAATTAGTCTTGCTTGGAATAATCTGCGTGCAAGCCCAGTTTATTTGCAGATGTTGCCGTTACCAGTAACTTACACAGCCATATGCCCAGAGAGCTTTACTGCTAAGCCGTTGTTAGGGAAAGAACTCGAGAGAAGGTAAGGTCAAGAAGAACTATAAATTATCTTTTAAGAGGGTTCCTCTGGGAGAGCCCAGCATCCTGATAAGATAGTGAACTATGGAATTTGTTCTCACTCTGAACTAAGTCTGCCCTTTTATAGGGCACATGGAATCTCTTCCAGTGCTGCACGCGTTCCCCGGACTGAGGAAGAACGTACTGCAGTGAAGCACTAACATTAAGCAGATCCATGTACGAGTGAACTGTGGGCCTTATCATTCTTCTTGAACTCTCAAGTCTTTTTTGATGGGGAGTGTGGATTCTCGCCAGTGCAGTTTTGTTTTTATAAATTAAAGGAAAACGTTCAAAGACTAAATATAGGAAAGACCTTTCTTTGCTGAAACACATAAGGAGAACCTGTTCTGAAAGTGGGCAGGGAGGTTCGCAGCGGTGCCCCTCACCTCCAGGAGGCCAGAGCGCGGGGCATTCAGTTTCCTGGGAGTAAATGAAAAGCCCAGGAGTGCTCAGCACAGTATTGCATTGTTTCAACTGCGAACACGGATTGTTTCACGCAAGTTACTGTGCAAATTATGTTCTGTCTCAAATCTTTTTTGCTCTTTAAGTATTTTTAAATGAATCTGAGTTTAATACTCTATATGCATGATGATACAAGGGGAATAGTGTGTTACTGTAGAAGTCAGACCACCGTTGTTCTTGTCTTGACTCGCCCCTGCCAATGTGGCCTTGGCTAAATCCTTGTTAGTCTCACTCAAATGCAGTTTCCTCACCTGCAAAAACAGGAGGACGCTTACTGCTGCTATGGTTATTATGTTCTCCAAGACTACATTAAAGGTTATTTTTTTTCCTTTTAAGCAAACTGCAATTTTAAAATAATTCTCATTTATTTTGTCACTTTTCACTAATCAAAGATGTGTTTAATTGTCTCTCTGAGCTTATGGTGACAGTTTTGGGAAAAAAGACAAAACATTGTTGCTCACTGAATTTATATATTTTTCCAGTCAAAAAACACAGATACTCAAAATTATTTGGCTTTATTTAGAGTGAATATAAAATTTTTAAATATTAAAATTTTTTGAAGTTAATATTAAAAGTATACTGAAAAGTTCTCTCAAAGTGCCCTGGAAGCCTAAAGCTCCCAGATTAGGAGGCTTCAGATGAAATGGCCTTTCCTGGTTCTGGAATTCTCTCCTCTCTGGTGGAGGAGCAGGCTTGCCCCTCCTCAGCTGCAGTCTGTCTTTGGGATGTGCTCTCTAAGTACATCCTGCACACAGCTTTGGGGGAGCACAAATTTATGACTTTCGTGCTGAAGAATTTCCTCCAGGTTCTCAGAGTTGGCCCCTCGGGTGAGCGAGTGAGTCCGTAAACCCAGCCTGGTCCGCCTGGGAGCACGGGGTGATGAGCCTCAGAACTCGGCAAGTCCCCTGAGGCTCCCTCCATTTCCTCTTCCTGTCTCCAAGGAGTCGGGGGTGGGTGGTGAGGGACCACAGCCCAGATGCTCCTAGTCATTTTTTACAGTTCTCAAATAAATCTATACAAAGGTGAACAAAGCGTATCACCTCAAAGTATATAGCTTCTATGAAACTATACACTAACTGTAAAAAAAAAAAGAGCATTGGAAAGTTCACAAACATGGAGCAGCAGAGAAAGAAATAGCACTGTTAAGCAACTGCTGATAATATTTGGGCACATTTTCTTCTAGTCTTCTTTTATGTAAAATGATGCATCTTTTATTTATACTTTTTAAGTTTAGCTATAAGAAATCATCTCAGTCCTATCCATTGCCCATTTTCTCAAATGCACAGTTGAAGAATGTTCCTATTGTTACATCTTGTTGAAATTAATGACAATTCATACTGTCACGAAAATGGATGTATACCTACCAGCATAGAAAGATTACGAGTTATTCTTGTGTCTAAGGAGATAGCCAAAGTGTAGAGCCCTGAGGCAACTCCCCTTCCTCTATCTCTTAAAGCAGATGGATTATTCTAAGAAGTGGCCCAGTGGCCCAAGAGCACTTGTGAAACTGAATAAGGGAGGCTGTAATAACAAGAAGGGAATGTGGTTATTATGACGTAGAACTGAAAACTGAATGTTTTTCCCTTTGTCTTCCTCCAGCTAAAAAGAAAGCCAGCACACAGCGCTCACCCCAGTCACTCTCCACCCCTCCCCACGCGGAGGCTGTGGGTTCTTTCCTACCGTCGCCTCCCTCCCAGTCTGTGGCAGTGCTATTCTGTCACATGGGGCACTAATTAAAGCCAAGGACAGGATCTGTGCCCCTCACTGGCGTTCATAGCGGAGGCGTTCTTTTCATTCCCTTTGTCTCCGAGCCGGCTTTGTTCCCTCCTGGAATAACTCCAGGCCTCCCTTCCTTCCTTCCTCCTCGCTGTAGTTACTCAGCTGCTTGAATTGCAGGCGTGGGGCAGAGTTCCTAACAGGACGCCTCACTGAGGAGGAGGTGTGGGGGATTCTTAGAAAGCCGTGTGTCCTGGACTCGATCACTCCTCCTGAGGCACGGGGTCATCTTATAGACAGAGATTTCACCTCCGACATGGGACTCCATGAATAAGTCCTCAAAACAGTGGCTCCAACTCTCTCTTCTTTTTGTTTTTTGGCTTCTGTTGTTGTTGTTTTAGTAAGTGATATCCTGGAGAGGGCAGTCCTCAAGAAACTACAAAATAAGAATTTGAAAAATAGAATTCCGTGCCATTGAGTTCTGGTAGGGGAGTAGGGGGCAAGATGTCATGAAATCAAGCTAGATGAGGTTATGGGGTTGCGACCCTGAACCCTTTGTCTTCTTGGAAGTGGTTATAATGGTGCAAAATGCATGCACACACATTGAGTTTCTTGCCTCAACTGTGTGGTTCACATTTTAATCTTATTTTCAAGTGCTTGGCTTCAGTTAGAGCAGTATTTTGCTTTTGGTGAGGTGTTAGTAAAATGTAATTGTAAAAGGAATTCCTAATCGGTTAGGGCTTTTTGTTTCTTTATTTTTAAAAACCAAACAACCAGGGACCATAGAATATAATTTCCTAGATATTTGCTTTGTGGTTTGGGGGGTAAAAATCATCCATTTCCTCATTCTCCACATCTATAACTCTTTCTAAACTAATTTTCCATCCCTTGAGACTGAAACTTTAGCTAACCTGCCAGGTAGATGATGTGAAGAGTGATACTGCTTGGCAGGCTCATTGCAGAACATTCCAAGGCTCGTTGTTTTTTTACTTCATGCTGTATAAAAATGAGTATATGGCTCTATGAAATGAGTTTTGTGGCTCTATGAAAACATTTATAAGTTTGTGTGGTTTTTAACATATTTTGGTTGGGTATGTTCTTATGCAATTCATGCATTTTCTAGAATGTAGGAAAAGACTTTTGCATGTTGGCATTCTGAATCTGGTAATTTTTAAAATAATAATAAATATATATATAAATGAAGAGAAATCTGTCACCACCTGAAATAAATCAATCACGCAGTTTAAACTACTAACTGCGGAGTGTTCTTTTAAACCATTTTGCATGGGAGTGTCTTTGTATGTCTCCTGCTTCATTTAGAGATATTTTCAATTTGAAAAATCTGCAAATTGCCCCCAAGAAAATCTTTGTTTTCCTCTTTAAGAAGATAGCCTAAAGTATTTCTTCTCAACAAGTAATGAGAAGACGTTAACCAAAAGCATGACTATTGTGAAGAATACAGTCCCAAATGTGAGCCTCCTTCAGACGAGATGAGATCTTTCACGCTGACACTTCGTGTTAATATCAGCAACAATTATGCCCACGAGTTAAACATGCAAGTTTCTTCGCAGTCTTAGAACCTGTGAAAGGCAGAAGAGACGGAGGGAGTGCTGTGTGAGCACCACGTGATTGTTATGTTCCCCAAACTAACTTTCTGTTCCCTTAAATGAGGACTATCTATTCAGAGCACTAATCAATACTGTCTTGCCTTCGAAATAACTTCTCAAAGGAAGAAATTCAGAATCAAAAATCCACTATTTTATCACAGAGAGAATCTCATTATCCCCATGTCAGCAGTATACTAAATACTAAGTAATCTGGTGAACACACAGAATTTGTTTTTTTAATAATCTCTCTTTGTGTAAGTGATAGTAATCTTGAGTAATTTTGTGAAAAGAGCAGCCATTTGACTTTTTGGGAACACAGAGGGTCTCAGCCTCTGAAAAAGCCCAACGAATAGAGGAGCATTCAGAAGTTTTCCTGGTTTCTGAGCATTTCAGCCTGGGCCGCAGGAGGTCATTCATTGCCTGGGTGGCTGTGCGGTCACACGCAGCGCCCTCTCCTGCAGAGCCTCGCGGAAGCCTGGACCTGGGCTGACTCCTTATGTTTCATTGTGTAGGAGGAGGAGGTGGAACCAGGTGAGGTGTCAAAGGGCCTTCTTCCCCCTCAGCCTCTGCTCTCAGTGGGTGTCAGGCCGAGCACCAGTCGCTTCCACTGCCCAGGACTTCACATGGAGCGGTGCCACAGTGGGGCTCCGTGTGGGCAGCCAGGCCGCTCGCTGGCTGGAGGACTTTCCATGTGAAGGCTAAGGCTAAACCACTTTTCCTCCTGCTCATTGCCCCCAGCCCGTGGATGCTGAAGAGCCACGAAGCTTGTATATCAGGGGTGTGGGGGCCGGGCTGGGAGGGTGTCAGGAAGCCCCGGGACACATAAGTGTCTGCAGCTTGCAGGATGTGTGTGTTTCCGGTCTCATTTTTATGTATTTTTTTTTTTGAAAAAGCGTCTTTCTTTCATCCAGCAAGGGTATCTTGAAACATCTGCTTTTGTCCTTGTGTAAAAGTCCAGAATGAGCCCAAATCCCCTCCCCGTCGCCACCACCGGCAGGAGAGCTCCTTGGGAATTTCTTTTCCCTTGTGGCAGCTTAGACCTTTGGTTGCAGAAGCCTCCTATTCATCTCCCAAAAAGTATATTTCAAGGGCTAGCCCACATAAAAAGCAGAGAAAATGGCCCTGTCATTCCAGGAAGACAGGAATATGGGCAAGAAACTCTCCTCAGACAAGGCAAGTGTTTGTCCTGTGTGGAGAAGGATCGCGTAACAAGTGAGCCCCAGCGTAAAAGCAGAGTTAGAAAAGAAGAGAGCTTTCTGACCAGAGAGTTGTGTTTTATAAAACGCTGTGGTTTTAACAGTGTGTGGATGTCTGAGCCAGGCGAGCAGTCGACCAGCTGTGCCTGGTTCTCCCTGTCCCACCCCGGGCATGGGTGTCAGGTGGGCCTGCCACACCACAGCAGTGTAGTACAAGGAGGGTTTCATCTCAGCCCTCCATCTTTGCCAGGGGCCAGGTTGGCTCTTGGCACTGTGCCTCCCTCTCCCAGCATTCCGGTCACCAGGCGTGGGATTACTAGGCTCATCTTTTCCTGGAAGCCAGCAACCTGGGATAAACTGTCACCAGCTGCAGAGCCACTCGTACCTAGACATTCTTGATCCAGCAGATGAGCCAGGTCCTATTTTGTCTGGGGTGTGGATAACTCAGTTCACTAGGTTTGTATTAAATTCCTCACGCCGATCCAGACTAACCTATCGTTTCTGTTATCCGCTACCAATAATGACGCTTTCCTCATTATTTCATTTCTGAGGTGTTTTCAAATTTCCGCTTTGGCAATATGTGGTGTCTCATTCATCTGATTAGCCAAGGATTATGCCATCTGCTTTCATTTTTATCTAATTTCTTTATTGGAAATTCAAATGGAGAAAGAACTTTAGAAATGAGATGGTTTCTCGACTAGAAATTCTGACAGGTTAGCATTTCCCCCACAAGAATCAGTTTGCAAGGACCAGTGATGCTTGAAGTTTTGCATTTGTTGACATAGCCACATTTTCCAATGATTACATCTTGTTTTAAGTGTTTTCAGAAACCACACTAAGAATAAACAGCAGGTAGAGATTCTCCAGGAGTCAAAAGAGCAGATTTGCGTGTGCAGCTTCCGTGTGCGTGTTCTGTTGGGTTAGGTGGATGTTATAAGCCTTGTGTCTCCCACGCTCTTCGTATTAGGTGGTGGTAAGAAGGTAAGAAGTCTGTTCCTGACACGACTCTCTAAGACTAGAGCAGGAAACAGTAAAACTGCTCTGTGTGCCTGCGGGCTCATGGGCTCATGGGCTCATGCTCGCAGCCTTCACCAAAGGAAAAGGTAGAGCAGTTGTTTCTAATTGAATCCAATTGTTTCTAGTTGAGTCTGTTTTAACACATTGCGTTCTTCCATTCAGGGGTCCCCAGAGCTGGCTGGCTGCTAGCGAACACTCCCGTGTGAATTCGTGGAAGGGGCTGCACAGGGAACAGTGAATGTGTTGGTCATTTATGTGCATTTTCTCAGGCAGCAAAGACCATGTGTTCTTCATTACAGTGTGAGCCATGGCCATGTTGTGCTGGACCTCTGGTTGAATCTAGGGATTATTAAAAAAAAAAAAAAAAACTGGGGAATTTATCTTTCTCCTTCGTGTTTTCTGTGTTCACTTCATATTTGAAAGGAAATACAAAGTTCACATTTTTGCATTGAGGTCCCACCATGCACCAGACTGTGAAATATGTAAAATTTGCTTTTAATATTCTCTTGCCACATTTTAGTCATTGCCATCCAGAAAACTAGTGCTCAGTGCCTCTGTACAGCTTCTGACTTTTGTAAAAGATAATTTCCCGTGTTAACATGAATTTGCATGACTGTTACAGCCCAGAGTGAAGCCCTGGGCCCCGGCACAGCTGAGCCTAGGTGTGTACAGAGAAGCAGGTAACTCAGGATGCGGTGCCCCATCTGTGCCTGGGTTTCAACCCCTGCTTTGTTTTTATTTTGCTGAAGAACAAATTAAGAATCGTTGATGCTCAGACAGAAGACAAGGGAAACTTATGTAAGAATGAGGTCACTCAAATGAAAACATAGGAGTCAGTCAAGCAGAGTTTCCAGATATTTACAAATAGAATGGAGATTTACATTTAGAGAAATATATAAAATACTTGGCCCTATATTCTGAACCACCAAAAGTATAAGCGTATCACTGGGCAGGTCACTTTCTTCATTACCTAAAATTCCCCGACTTTGTCTCACTCTGTCGCAAAGCAATGCACCTAGGCTGTGGAGGTGACTGTGCTCACTGCGTAAAGCAACGAGGACTGCAGGCCCTGGAAACACATCTGCAAGGATCATTTACAGATTAGCTCACTTTTTATGTGATCTCTAAGAGAATTTCTAGTGCACTATGGTCCTTTATATTATTCCAAAAAAATGTTACCTCGATTCCAAAAGCAGGGAATTAAAATCCAGTTTGAAAAGTGTAGAGAAGGCAGTCATTTATTCAGGAAAATTTTACTCTAGAATATTTGAACCAACCCAGTCGGCAGTCAAAGCCAACAACCTACTTGCTCTTTACTTTAGGAGTAATTTATAGATCTGTTTTCCACATGTCCATTACAACCTTCCTGGTATGTAGAAGAATTTCCTGAATAGAAATGTGATTCGCTGCATTGAATTCTTGACAAGACAGGTTTGAGAAACTGCCACAGGCCAGGTGCATCTGATTAAACCCTGCCCAGTCTCTTCTGATGGAGTAATTTTCAGACATTAGAAGCAGCTGCCCCAAAGTGTCCTTGAATTCTCTCTCTCTAGCACATAGCAATAGCTGCTAAATAAACATTTCTTTAAGTCCTTAGAAGTAGAACTGTGAATTACCACTTAGCTTTGGGAGTGAGCCGAGCTCTGAGTTAGCTTCATCCTGATCAGAGTGTGTATCAAGACGTCAGTGCATTGTTCATTTGACAGGTATTTTTGGACATCTACAAAGGACAGAAAGACGGGACTATCTTTCCTTAAAACTAACTACTTAAATCATAATGGGAGACTATGGAGGAGAATTTGAAATGTGAGACATCTGTTTAGTGGAAAGTCTTCCCAGTGTTGGATGTGTGCGTCTGTGTGGTGGTCGTGCCGCATCAGAATGTCACGGCTCTTAGCGCTGGCCCCGTGGATGCGCGTTGGGCTGGCACTGTGTGGCGTGAGGAATGCCTGTCACAGCAGATGTGTGGTCGAGCAGTGAGACACTGCAGCACGCGCCATCGAGAGGTGAGGCCTTCGCTGTCCCCCCTGTTCTCCCTTCCTGTTGTTGGCCCTGGGGTGATCATCATCCACATCTCAGGGCTCCACTTCGTCCTGCCTTCTTCCTTGTCTTTTGCAATTTTGTTTTCTATGCAAAAATATGAGTACCGCCTCATGTTTGTGTTAGGCTATAAGTGTACAAAGACCTTTTTTGTGTCTTTCCCCCCCAGCAGCCTGGTAAGGAATCAGCATCGTGTCGCTCAGGAAGGTGAAGGACTTATAAGATCCTCACAGCCAGTCCGTGACGGGTGGGACTGAATCCCGACCCCACTGCTTTGGAATGACCATGAATCTGTAAAGTGCTCACTTGGAGCTAAAGGCAGGCTTTAAAGTCTAGAGATGCAGCGTGAGCAAAGCAGCCGAAACCTCTGCCCTCCTGCAGCCTCTCTGCTGTTAGACTGAAATGAAGAAATGCAACAGACAGCTGCAAGGAAATGCGTAGATTTTGGTGAAACATTTTTGGAGTCAGGGGCTGGAGTTTTTAATTCAGTATACGACCATACTCAGCAACCCAGATTTCACTCCAGAACACTTACCAATATCTTTGAGACTTTTTACGCTTGTGAAAATGAGGAGAGGGTTAAAATGAAATGTGATCCTTCTTCATCTGGAACTAGCAGGATATGGGCCCTTTTCCTTTTTTTCTTACATTTTAAAAAAAGTGCTTTATTAATCACAGATGTCTCAGATTTACAGACTGGGAATAGAAGACGATTTCTCTTCTCCCGGCAATTTTAGAGTTGTGTGTGTTCACAGGGTGAAACTCTTTCCTGTGTGGGGCTCAAGGTCAGACCTCTTGTGTTCCCCTCTTTTCTTTGGGGTTTTTCTTTATTTTAAGAAGAAATCTAATGTGGACTTTGTGTGAACTCTGACTTCAGCAGAGAAGCCATCTATATGTGGTTGTTTTCCCCCTTAAAATAAGAAGAGAAACTTTAATTGATTTTCTCTCTTAGGGCTTCAAGCAGAACACGAATGGCATTCTGTACACAGCTGAGCATCTTTTTAAATGACTGTGATGTGCTGATAGTATCTTTATGCTGACGTTTGCTTTGTCCTCTTAGTAAGGAACCAATTGTTTTAAAAAAGTAGAAATAAAATGAAGCAATTTGTCTAACTTGCTTCATTCATCCTTCATACGTCTAAAAATGGTTTTGAGTATATCCTAGACACACTGCCAGGCGTGTGATTACAAAAGTGTTTAAAACTAACCCCTGTTTTCTGAGTCCTCACAGTTCTGTGCTACCATGGAGCCTGGGAGAAGGTTGCCTCAACAACCCTTCCTTTGTAAAAAGCACTTTATAGTTTGTAAAGCTCATTCATTCCCATTATTTCACATAATCCTCTTATAGCCCTGTGAGATGAGGAAATTCAGATGCCAAAATGTTGGCCTGAGGTCACGGCCACTGAGTGGGAGAGCCAGGCTCAAACTCAGACATTGATAAGTCCAGAGTTCTTTCTGACCTCCCTAATTTATCGTCCATCTAGACCTTGAATTATCGAGGTCTACTCAAGCTGACAAGAGGAAAACACGCTCCCAAACAAGGCCTGCTGTGCACTGCAGGCATGCTGGAGACAGGGAAGTCAGTGATGGGGTGGGAAAGCAGCAGTGCTGAGTGTTGATCGGGAAGGTGGGAGATGAGGGGAAGGCAAGAGACAGTCACTAAAGATGGGAAACAGAGACACATACAGTTTTTTTGAGTGATAAATGAGTCTTCTGTTGGATTTCTCAGGTGAGTTCGATCATGAACCCTCTTTCTGCCCCCGTAACCACGCCACATGTGATGGGTGACGCTCACGTGCACGCCGCCCTCACAGGGGCTCCTAGGCCGGCTCTCCCTTGCAAGAAAGCATAGCATAGTGCAGGTCATTGTAAGAGGAGCCTTCATCTACTCTGAGGTATCATTTTCTAAGTAAATTATTTACGAACTTGTCAACTTGACTAAAATTAGATGTTACTTGTAGCTCATCTCAAAACAGATTGGGATATACCACTAAGGACATTGCTGTACACAGTGGTCGACTTAAGTTGTCAGGCAGTGTGCTTAGGCTGGGAAACATCCTGTAGCTGGTCATTGATTCACTTGCCCATTCATCATTTATCCAAAGTATACTTATTAAGCTCCACGGATGTGCCAGACGGCCTGCTGGCAGCTGGGCATGAAGTTGTAAAGAAAACAGACCCAGCGCCCACCCACTTGAAGCCTGGAATCTAAGGTCACGGTCGGCTTCCTATCTTGACAATTATCCAGCTGGGAAAGTGCTGTCGTGAAATGGTCACATAGAGCTCTGGCCGTAGGGCTCGCCATCTGAGGATTACTCTTGTTATTGGCCTGAGCTGTCCATAATCCAATTGTGAGCAGAAAGGTGAGGTCTTAGAGGAAGGGAGCCTGCCCGAGCAGCCTTTATGCCTGGACAGACCACTTCAGCCACAGCGTACCACAGCCACCGGGCGCTCTTCTGGGAAAGGCAAGCTGGTAACTTAAGATCTTCCCAAGGAATCTTCTAAAGCTGTGTGTGTGTTGTATGAGTTATGCTTACTTTATGCCCAGTAACGTTGGAGACCTTAATTCTGCTAGAGATACCGTTAAGACATGTCATTTAGATTAAAATTTGCAACGGAGCAGTTCGTCTGGCTGGCAAAGTCTGTTCTTCTGATAACTGAAAATAATAGCGGGTACTTTATTTCATTCTCTTAATGATTGTATTAAGTTTAAATAATTTTTATGTTTTTTAAATTCCTGGTTTATGCATTATGTCACAATCCAGTCAAGAGCATATAAATGGACTATAACAATCCATTGATTTGTTAGAAAAATCAATGAAAAGAAAAAAATACAAATTTTTTTTTGGAGAGTATCAAACAGCATGAAGAATTGAGCGTTACTGTTAAAACCAAAGTGGGAAGAGAAGGAGTCATTTATCAGTTGTGCTTTTGGTTTTGGTTATTTGTTTCATTGCTGCTCACTCAGTCATAAAGATTCCAGTGGAGTGAAAGAATGTCGCCTAAGTGGTGTGATGAATAGCAGCTCAGGAAGAGAGCTGCTCTTCCCTTCAGAGCAGCGCTTCCCCTGTAGCAGTGGGGGGCTCTGACTGGGGGCAGCTCTGCCTCCTTCCTGGGTCTTGGATGGGACATGCAGGCTGCAGCCCTGTTTATAATGCTTGGCCTGCCTGGTGAGGAGGAACTCTCTTTTGAACACTCTTCCCAAAGTACACAGAACCAAATCCCACACAGCTGAGCCCACAGAGGGAAGCTAGGAAATGATGTCTCTAATTTCTTTGTCTTTTTTTTGAACCATTTCTACAACCACCACCTCCTTTCCCAAGCAAGGCTAGGATGCCCTGAGAATCACCCTGTAAAGCCAGCTGGGTCCCCAAGGTGCTTATGGATTGAGCGCAGTTCACTCTCTCGTGCCTGCTAAGGCCGACTGCGTCTGCTGACTGGTGGAGGGGTCTTTATGTTTGACCGCTGTGTGTCTCTGCCCACAGCGCTCACCCCATCCAAGAGCTCTCTCACTTTTCTGCAGCCCTGCAAGTCTGAGTGGACAGAGACCGTGTCAGAAGTCCTGGTACGCGTCCTCTTTTCACGTAGGCTTCATATTATGTGCTGCATTGCTCCCATGCCAGATTCCCCCAAAGTCTCAAAAGCATGTCAGGTTCATTCGTTGCCTTAGCTGGTGTTCCCCATTACTTCTAATGTGTGAGTATTCTGCTTATGAATGTTAAGACCTGTACTTGATTTACTTTTATTAAAGTGGGCCTCGATCTTTCCTCTGCCTACCTCGGTTCATACAAGGCACAGCGGAGCTCCATCAGTGACACGTCACCACGTCGCGGCCAGTCCGGGTTATCTCCCAGCCTCCACCTGTGCGCCACCTTCGCAGGTCTTCGTGTTGTGCAGTTGGTTATTCAGCTAAGTGAATATTCGTTGAAGAAATGACTGTCCTTAAAATATGGGCTGTGAATCAGCTTGCTCTCTTTCTTTAGGCTGGGAATTTCTGATGTTTCCATTCATTACTTAATAAGTGCCTACTGTATGCCAGGCTCTGTGTGAGGCCCTAGGAGTACAAGTAACAAGACAGATGAGGCCCCGGCCCTCATGGAGCATACGTTCTCGCAATCTAGGACATGGGTTTCAACCTCAGCTCATTCAAAGGCCAGCTTCAGTGCTGCCTCCTTCATGAAGCCCTCTATGATTGCCCTCCTCCTCAACCTTTAACAGGGCTTGTACTTGCTTATAGCATGTGTCCGTTCTCATCTGTATGGTAGTTGTGTGATCCCAGAAAACACTGTGTGGTGGACCCCATGAGTGGAGGGAGTAGGTTTTATTCATCTCCGTCCAGTGGCGAGTACGAGGCTTGGCCCTGAGTCACAGAACAACAAATCACTGTGAAATGTGTCACCTGCTGTAGCCACACCATGTCTTGCTAATAGTTGGTACTTAAAAAAAACTTGAGTTGAATGAGTTATCATCTGGCATGTGGGCTGTCCAAACCCTCCTCTTCCTTCTGTCCTTCCTGCTGTCACTACACCAGGAGTTCCTGAGGGTAAAGACTGTGTCTGCTTCGCTCACCCTTCATCCTCCATCAGCACCTGAGAAAGTCCTGCGTGTGGTGCCCCCATGGGAGTGTTGTCAGCTTAGTGCCTTCGTTCCCTCCTCTGTCTTCCAGATGGTGCCTGAGGAAAACGAGACTGATGCGGAAACATTTTAGTAGCTCTCATTTAAAAATAAATAAAATGTAAAACATATATGACTATTATATATGCATAGATATGTACATACATGTACACACGTATAAACCCATATATGCAGAGAGGAAAGCTTATTACTCTTAAACAGAATGCTGTGTTGATTAGTTTTGAACCAAAGTCGGCCTCTAGGGAAGTCTAGATTTTTAAGAATGAGTGATCCTGCTTGACATGCCTCATCTGTTTATAGAAGGTTACACCCTTCAGCCATGTGAGGCCCGGGCCGGAGCAGGAATGGGACAGCAGTTAGACGGGCTCCTCTGTCCAGTCCAGGCGTCTGGAGTGGGAGCGGGAGACTGCTGTTGGCTCTCCTCCATATGATCACAGGATCGGGAGGAGCTAACTCTTGCTTTTTAACTGTATCACGTAATGGCCTCCAGTGCCACCTAGGGAAGGACAGCTAATACTGGGGTCTGGATAAAAGAATCTTTTCAGAGATGAATTTTAATTTATTTTTAAAACTTCAAAAGATTTAAGAAAATAACAAGCAGAGTGAATGGTCTTCTTCATTCGTTTCCTAAAGGAAAGCGTTTGATCCTGTCCACTGTGGACGAGCTCGGGGAAGGGCCCGGTGTGTCCGGGGCACTGGTTGCCTCCGTGAAGCGACTCCTCGTAGCTCCCTGGGCTGTTGAGGGTCAAGCTGTTACCTCCGTGTCGTCATGTCTCCTTTTTCTCCTGAAAAATCATCAACCAGGGTTGACTCTACTTAATGTTTGAGATCCAACGAGAAGATTCATTTGGATATATTTTTTCTAGAGCATTTTGGTTACTGGAGGAAGGCTGCTGCTCCTCACATTTCTTTTAAAAATGCGTGATGGTTTTTGTTAATTGTTACTGTTATTTACTCCAACACGTGAAGTAACTTTGCTGAGGCTGAGAGCAAAGACGCCACGCGCCTGTGTAGTTCCAGAGTTTGGCTGTGAGCAAGGGGCGTGGATGGGATCTCCCGAAAAACCCGTCAGCTTTGCGCTTTTCATACTCACTGACTTCGCCCTTGACACGGAACTTTCCAGAAAGGTGCCTTTTGTCACAAAGTCTGGCCAGGTCAACTCTATCCAGATTTATACAGACACACACACACGTTTATTTATTGAGTTGTACTTTCATTCACTGGGAGTGAGTCAAACTGATACATTTATCCAACAGGATTAGTTTTTAATTTCCTTTAAATTCTTCTTTAAACCATTCTTTCTTGGTTTTTGCTTATCAAAAAAATGGGTGAAAATAATTTAAACATCTGTCCTCCAGTGTCTGTGATATTTTAAGTGATAATGACATTTTAAAGCTGTGTGGTAATGATACTGGTCTTTAGGATTGGCGACTTGGGTTTTTTGGAGGGGGAAGTACATCTTGAGAGAAATCATCTTTCATAAAACTCAAGTTTGGTAAACATTTAAAAAGCGTGTGCAGGGGCTCTGACCTCCCCTTGTGACGGTTCTACCCTGTGGGTACAGCTAGTGGCACAGCTTTCAGCTGCCCTGCGGACCCCCCGCCCAGCTGGGTGGGGCAAAAGCTGGTTGGCCCAATGGCACCAGTGGACACCGGGAGGATTGAAGGGCCGTCACTCAAATTTGCTGCTTCTCTCTCCTCCCGGCAGACTCTCTGTCCGTCTCCAGTAACGATGCCAGCCCGCCGGCCTCCGTGGCTTCTCTTCAGCCCCACATGATGGGGGCCCAGAGCTCCCCGGGCCCCAAGCGCCCGGGCAATACACTGCGCAAGTGGCTGACGAGCCCAGTGCGGCGGCTGAGCAGCGGCAAGGCGGACGGGCACGTGAAGAAGCTGGCGCACAAGCACAAGAAGAGCAGGGAGGTGCGGAAGAGCGCCGACGCCGGCTCGCAGAAGGACTCGGACGACAGCGCCGCCACCCCGCAGGACGAGACCGTCGAAGAGGTCGGAGCTGGGGTTGCACCCTGGAGGGCCACCCCGGGGCACTCTGACATTTTCTCTTCAAGTGGTAGAAAGTGATGCTTGTCTTGGGAACACACTAATTTGGTTGCGTTTTCCATATGTACCTGGAAACACCAGGGTCAGAGAGCCCGGTAAATTCCGTGAAAGCAGTTGGCTCGATTGAATGGGGACAAGCTCTGGGGTAGCAGCTCCCACGAGAACCTGGTCGGGACCTACAGGTGGCCTCTGATAAAGAAATCAGAGGGCCGTGAGCTTTCCTCCCCAGGCTTGGCACCCAGCCTGCTCCAGGAGCAATGATGGTGCAGCCCCAGTCCTTGTCTCCCTCACTTCCACCAGGGGCAAAGCCAGAGGTACTGCCCCTTACAACACGTTTAAGCAGTCCCTGACGTTAGCACCAACCCATGATAGAGCATTTTGCAGGAAAAGCACCAATTTTAGACTTGGAAGGACTAGAGGAATATTTGCATTCTCCAATTATCCCCCCCCCCCCATATTTATACTTACATCTTGTCCTGAGTAGAAAATACCCAATTAATTTACTTTGCTAACCCAGCAATAAACCCCAGGTTATTCCCATGTCATCAAAGATAAATGTACATAGGTCGGCCAGGAATTTTTTTTTAATTTCCGTTTGTTCAGGGGCTTTAAATTATACTGCAAGAAACAGAATTCCTTCATGATCCCCAAGGTGGGCTGTCAGCACTGGTGGTGTCAGTTGAGGGGCCCTCGGAATTTTTAATTTAGACCCCCTGCCTCCCAAATCCCATACTGACTTGAAAAGAAAAAGGCAGCCAGAGAGAAAGGACAAGATTGGTATCATTTAATTTATTTTGCAGATACGGGCTTTCTGCTGCCTTTTTCCTGGCTGTGTTTTGCCACAGTTTTCACTGGAGTGTGTGGTTCATTGTGTCCTCATCTGTGTGTTTTATAAATCTATGTCCTCTTAGTAGAAATTAAACTGAATTTTTTTTCTAAAAATAAAAGTAGAGGAAAATTAATATGATACTTAATTCACATTCTTAAAATGCATCTTGGGTTGTATTTTTCTTTATGCCCTTCGTATGTCAGTGAATTCTTTTCTAGCAAGGTACCAAAAATGAAATAAAACTAGACCAAAGGAACTGAATTGACATGAGGATTATGGTTCAAGTTTTTTAGCCTTTTTTTTTTTTTACTGGTGGCTTAAAGATGAGATGTGTTCAAAGCCTAACAGATAACATTGGCATTTTCTTCAAAAGACGCGCTCAGGGGCTCTTCTTTCGTCCAAGTTGGCAAGTGAGGTAGCTGGGTTGCAGAAAGGAATGAAAAGTTACCGTGAGGGTGGAAAAAGGTTGTCCCTGACTTCTGCCATCTCAGTTTCTGTCCTGGCTCTACATTCCCAGTTAAGCCCTTAGGACTCAGCTTCTGCGAAGTGACATTGACAGTCAGGCCTAGAATATAATGAGGGAATGTTGGTTTGATTTCAGAGAGGCCGGAACGAGGGCCTGAGCAGCGGCACGCTCTCTAAGTCCTCCTCGTCGGGCATGCAGAGCTGTGGAGAGGAGGAAGGGGAGGAGGGGGCCGACGCCGTGCCTCTCCCCCCGCCCATGGCCATCCAGCAGCACAGCCTGCTCCAGCCGGACTCGCAGGAGGACAAGGTAAGGGGGGCCCACGCCACCTGTGCGAGGGAGGGGCTGTACAGTAGCTGCTGTCCACCAGCCTCCTTCCAGGAGACAGGTGACTCCAGGGCTGGAAAAAGGTGCCCAGAAAGCATACTGCTTCTCCAGGCAGATTCTGCCTGTTTTCACCCCAAAAGTATAGATAACAAAGTCCATGTAGACTAAGCAGTACAGTGTGCTTGTATAAATAAGCAGTACACGTGTGCTCTGTATAAATACGTTCAATGCCTTTTTAATGATGCTTTAGTAATTACTACTCTTAAAGCAGTTGTAGTTTTTCTTCCTGTACTGGCGAGGGTCCCTGAGAGAACAGAGGATCCACACGCAGGCTGCAGGATTGCCCCTGGAGGAGCAGTCGGCCAGCCCGTTCTCTCTGTTGGTGCTTTTGCACACGGGTGTCATTTTCAGATGAGATTGTCTGGCTGTCCAGTGCCTTTTCCAGCATGGCCGACACCAGCCTCCAGCTGGAGCATGGAGATAGTTGTCAAAGTATAGCAATCAGTTCAAAGCCGTGAATCTCCTCTTTGGATGTATGTGGAGGCTTCAAGCTGAGTAATAAATCTTCTTTTGTTTTTTTTTCCCGTTTTGAGTTTTGATATAATCTAAAATTATTTTGTGCATCCCAGTTGTAGCACCATAAAATATCAGAAAGGAAACCTGAGAACTGTGGCTTGCACATCCTCTTGCCTTCAGGCCTTTTCTGCTCCTCCAGACTGGCAGGTGTTGAAAACCATGCTATGAAGTCATTACTGGCAATTTTTTTTCTTTTTGGCAGTAACTTTTCTGCATAAAACAGATGTTTTCCTTGGTTTTCCCATTCTTCCCCTTTTTCCTTCCCTGACCCCCTCTGCAGGGCTAACACGGTCAGTCACTTGCTAGATTGCCTGTGTTTTATGACCTGGGTCTGCCCTGGCCTGGTGATTGACAGCTGTGAGGCCGAGGCAAATCACGCATTAGTCATAACCTCAGGCAGATATTTCCACTGCCCCTTCTCTGTAGAACTCTGCTTCCTCCTCCCTTTGTGGCACTCGGTGCACAGTAAGGGTGCTGAGGTCTCAGCTGAAGGACGTAGCTTGGGTTTGAGTCTGGAGGGTGGGGGTGTCTGAGGTGCAGACCCTGTGCTGGGGATGCAGGCGGCTGAGGTAGGGAAGACCTCACCCCCCACTGCACTGAGCGGACTCACCAGGAACTGGGGCTGTGTCGTCTCTGACGATTCCTAAGCTGTTTTGTAGCATCTAAGCTAAACCTTTCTCAAAAGCAGAAAACTGACATTTCTTAAAGCTGGACAGTTACCCAAAAGTGCGGTACCGGGCCTGGTTGACTTATTCACTGAATAAGAGAGTATTTTTCTCCATTTAAAGAGTGGATTGCGCTAGATTTTTCTGTTTGCTAAAATCATTTATTGGTTATTGTGTTCCCTCATTGGGTATTGTCAATAGCGATTCTTCATTTACAAAAATCTATAGTGATGTTCCCAGAGAGTTTCTTATCTTGTGACTAATGTTTTGTTCTGTTCTGTTTTCTCTTTTTGTAAACCGTCACTGCAGCATTATGTTGATTTGTGTTCTGTGTCTGTTTTGGCTCAGTTTCCTTACCTCTCCATTTGAATTTTTTTCCTTGTTTTCTTCACCTCATATTCCAGATTTCATTAGACCAAGCCAGCATTTGTTTTGCAAAGTACATATCTGGCTCCACATTTGTAAAAGCCTTGTTGTAAATGTATAAATTCGTATCTGTCTACTGTGAGAAATGCATCATTAGGACAGCTAGCCGTGTGTCGCATGCATCTCTGCTGTCCTTAATATGAAGCAAGGTTCATATTACGCCCCCTTCTAGTTTCCAGTTAATTAATGGTGCAAGTAATCTGCAAACACACCGTGTTTGCTAATTACTGAGACTTGAACTCGGAGTCCCTCCCCCAGATTCCTTACCTGTCCACCCCTGTACACCTGATTCTAGCCGTAAATGGCATCTGATAGCTTGTGAGGCCGCAGATCTTCTGTACTCTGCACTAAGCATTGGGGAAATGGATGGCACAGGAAATGGTGAGCTCGTACCCCCTCCTCCCTGTCTGGTCAGTGCGCCCTGGGTCCTTTCCTTTTCTTTCTCGTTTCTTTCTTTTAACCCCATCACCACAGTAATGCCATTTTTAGTAACCCGCTTTGTTTCCTGATTATTTAAGGATTCACTCGTTAGACCTTAGGCCTTTCATTCTTCCGCTGATCAGATTCTGTATTTTGTCTCCTTAGCCAGTAGCCTAGCCTGCAGTTGCGAAAGCTACAGTTAGAAGTTCCCCATGCCCAGTCACCTCTTTGAAAAACATTATGATGTTACATGACTACAGATTAAAAACAGACTTTGTCTGCTTTCCACATGTATCCCAGACAGGTTTTATTTAATATTTCATGTCAGAATATTGTAAATTTAAAAGGATGACTTTAAATAAATGCAAACAAAGACAAACTTGTGGTCTTTTTGTCTGGAGTTACTTTTACAAAGAGACTGAGCTTGCAGGAGAATGTACCATCTGTCCAGTGACTAACACGAGGCCTCCCCCTCCCCTTTCTTTTTCTGAACCTCTTCCCCAGGCTTCTTCTCGATTAATCGTCCGCCCCACCAGCTCTGAGACACCGAGCGCAGCCGAGCTCGTCAGTGCCATTGAGGAACTCGTGAAGAGCAAGATGGTAAGGCTTCCCAGAGCATCTGAGGTCTGGAGCGGCCCTGAGGTGCTGCTTGCAGGTGGATACACCCTTGTCTGTGTGCTGCTCTGGTCCACAGAAGGTGCCTGTGGACTACTGCACTTCACGGGTCCCAAAGGCCACCCTCACTTCTCACCGACTGCAAGTTTGGAGGTCCCCGGGACCATCCTCAGGTTCAGTAATTTGTTTGAAGTTCTCACGGAACTAAGAAAAGTCACACATGTGGTTTCCTGCTGTGAAAGGACATTGATTAAAATCAGCCAGGGAAGAGGTGCATGATGGGGCAGGGTCCAGGAGGGTTCCAGGTTCAAGCTGCCAGTTGTCCTCTCCCCTTGCAGTCGTGTGGGCAGTGCTGACTGTATGTACAGCGTGTTGCCAACCAAAGACACCCACCCGAACCTTGATGTTCAGAGTTTTTATTTGAGCTCAGTCACATGCCCAGGATTGGCTGCTCACATGGTCACGTTTGTCCCCTGCCCCTCCAGAGATCAAGATAGCACGTGGCCCAAAGCTCCCACCAGAAGTCACATTGTTAGCATAGACTATCTGTCTTGGCCCAAGGGCCCCAGGTAGACAGACATTCTTCTACCTTCCAAGGAGGACCTTCCAAGGGCTTAGAGATGCCTGCCAAGAGCCAAGGTTGGTCCTTTCCTGCACCCATGCTGTCTGTGATGCTGGCACCATCATGGCAAACATGGTGGGTTTCAGTCTTGTCTGAGTGTACCCAGTGTCGGTTGTACTCACAGATAGGCTGATGGTGTTCTTTTGCTTTGTCTGAGGTCTTTCATTTAGACTGACAGTGTATAAGGGAGAAGGGTTGGCACTGTTATGTAAGGGCTTTATTCTCTTAGTGACCTCTGTATTGCCAGTTGATCAACATGGGTTTGATTAATAAAAGACCCAAATCAAATGTTGATTCCTTGAGCTTAGACAGTTATGCATTGCTTCTAACTGATTCAAATCAAGTAATTTCTATGTTTCTTTATTTTTCCTAACTATGAAATGGAAAAACCGTTAATGGTAACAATTTTCAGACTAGCATGTCCTACTACCTCTGTGAAGTTATTTAACATCCTGTAAAAATCACCTCTTCCAAAGTAAAAGCCCTCAGCCTCTCCCATAATCTGTTCTCCAGAGGTAACTGCTGTGAATAGTTTGACAAGTTTCTCTCCAGAGATCTTTGCAGGCGCAAACATATATGGGGGAGGAGAAGGGAACATATGCATGCTTTTTCTTTCAAAATGGATTCATCCAATTTTTAAGATTCTAAGATTTAAATATCTTGAGGATATGTACATCAGTACATACAGATTCATCTGAGTTCTTTTAATGGCTATATAATATCCCATTATATAGATGCAGTGATGATAATACCACTAAGGGCTTACTCTAAACTAGGTGGTACTCTGAGTCCTAAGCGTGTATAAATTTATATTCCCCACAACAGCCCTTTAAGGTAGGCACTCACTATTGTATCCCATTTTACAGATGAAGAAACTGAGGCACACAGAATGTTTAAAAACTTGACTAGCTAGTAAGAGGCAGACATGATTATACTACAGTTTATTTAAATAAATTCCATAATAATATGTCTATTAAGTTGTTTTCAGTTTTTCACTATTAGAAACATCCGTGTTCATCACGTGTGTGTGATTATGTCCATTGGGTAAATTTCCAGGACTGGAATTGCTAGGTCAAAGGGTATACAGTCAGGGCAGGCGCAGTGGTTAAGTTCACATGTTCCACTTCTTGGTGGCCCAGGGTTCACTGGTTCGGTTCCTGGGAGTGGACATGGCACTGCTTGGGAGAAGCCATGCTGTGGTAGGCGTCCTGCATATAAAGTAGAGGAAGATGGGCATGAATGTTAGTTCAGGGCCAGTCTTCCTCAGCGAAAAGAGGAGGATTGGCAGTAGTTAGCTCAGGGTTAATCTTCCTCAAAAAAAAAAAAAGGGTATAGAGTCATGTGCCACATAACAATGTTTTGGTCAACGATGGACCGAATATATGACAGTGGTCCCATAAGATTAGTACCATGTAACCTAGGTGTGTAGTAAGCTACACCATCTAGGTTTGTGTAAGTGCACCCTATGATGTTCAAGTAACAACAAAATCGCCTAACAGTGCATTTCTTAGAATGTCTCCCCGTCGTTAGGCGACACATGATTGTACTTTAAAGTTAGGAATTTATCTTCCTTGAGTCAAGTATTAACTAGGTGCCATGCATAGCATTCCCATTTCTTCTTCCACCCTTTAACATCTTCTAATGAAACTGCTTGACCCGGTCAAAAGGGATTATATCATGAAAAATTCAGACTGGCATGTATCGCCTGCCAAGCTGGAATTCCCCACCCCACCCCAGCCCCTGACCCCGGGCAGTTGTGCTGTGTTCTGAAAAGAACGTGATGGGCTTCAAGGTTCAGCAGGAAGTCAGGCAGCGAGGCGGACGGGACTTGGTAGATAACTCAAGACCTTGCCTTTACTGGTCAAGACTTTGGGATCATGTCAGTATGAGCTGAGCTAAACCACATCCTGGCTCTCTCTTTGAGAGACAAGTTGATTAATGGTCTAAACAGAGGACACTTAAATTGTAACTAGTCAGTTTCCAAGCATCCTCAAACATTTTAAAAACAGTCATTTGTACACATCAGTTATATGACCATTAAAATCATTCTTGTCTAATTGAAATAGTTTTTCCAAGGAATGCTACAAGGCAACCCTTTGTCAGCCATGCTAGTAATTATTCTGCACATATTTAAATTGCATTACATTTTAAGTGGTTTGAGATTCATTTGTAATTAGTTCAGATGGACTTTCAAATAGAGAGGAGTTCTATGGCCTGGCCTCTTTCAGCTTATACTGGTTTACTCTCCCTTTTCAATTCTGAGGAATTAAACTTCATCAGTTAAAACTAAGTTCTAGGGGCTGGCCTGGTGGGGTAACCATTAAGTTCACACGCTCCACTTGGGTGGCCTGGGGTTTGCAGGTTCAGATCCCGGGCGTGGACCTACACACCACTCATCAAGCCACGCTGTGGCAGCATCCCACATAAAATAGAGGAAGATGGGCACAGATGTTAGCTCAACAACAATCTTCCTCAAGCAAAAAGAGGAAGATTGGCAACAGATGTTAGCTCAGGGCCAGTCTTTCTCACAAAAACAAACAAACAAAAATAAGTTCTTTCCACTTATGTTGCTTCTTCATTTAACAGGTATAAAGGTATTGGCAAAGTGGAAAGGGCATAGATTTTGGGATTAGATAGACTTGGGCTCAAACTCTCCTACTTAATGCTTCAGCCTCTCCCAGCCTGTGTCCCTCACCTGGAACCTGGGGTCACAAATGGAGTGCTGTTTGTGAAGCTCCTAACAGGCTTCCAGCGTGTGGTCATTCACTAATTCCTCGTTGGAGAACCATATTTATGCTGTTTATGATAGACTCGTCCCTTCTTCATTCTCCATGGAGTGTAATCTAGATTCTGTCTCTTTCTGGTTCAGGGGAAACATAACCCTATTGGTTTCCTTTCACTAACCCTGTAGTGTCAAACAGAACTACTTTTTTTCCAGTAAAAACTCTAGTGAATCATTTTAATATCTGTCACTCTGTCCTTCTTCCCGTAACTGAGTCACTCCTGCGTGTCTCACTACGTGCCGCAGATGCTTGGTCATCCACGTTCGTTTTCTTGTGGGTGATCTCTTAGGCTGTAGCACCTTCATAACAGGATTTGAACACTGGATTGTTTACCCATCAGAAGCTCTGTATTAATTGATGGGACTGGGGAAGAAGGGGTGGTGTTCAACTGTTACGCAGTGTGTGTTCAAGGACTGACCCTCCTGACCCTAAAACCTGAGGATCCAGTCTGGAAAATTAAAACCATACTGAAAACTGTGCCCTGGGATTTGCTTCTCTCTCCGCCCTGCACATTGCTGGTCTAAGGACGTGCGTCTTTCCTGAGCATTGGCAGACAGCTGACAGCCGCAGGGACCATCTGAACTTGACTTTGAGGTTTTCTTCTCTTCATTGATCGACTAAAAGAGAAGATACAAGAAAGAATGAAAACAAACGAAGTAAACATCTAATTCAGTATATTAGAACAATAGCAAAATAAACCAAAGAAAAGCAGAAGGAATTCATTTGTAGAGAGAGAAGCAGAAATTAATGAGTTGGAAAACAGAAAAATAGTAGAGTAACAAACAAAACCAAAAATCTGTTCTTTCAAAAAATATGGGCATCAGGTAACCTTCTGAAGAAAATAAAAGCACAAATTCACAAAATAGGAAATTGTAAGGGAGAGAGAAACTTAGGAAATTGAAGCATAATACATTACTTTGTTCAACTCTCAGAAAGTAAATTTGAAAACCTGGATGAAATGGGCAGCTTCTTAAGAAAATATAATTTACCAAAGCTAACCTCAGAAGAGATTAAATATCTGCAGACCTGTCTTCTTGGATGAAAGTTGACAAGAACCTACCCACAAAAAAACCACCAAACCCAGAGGATTTTGCAATAATTCCTCCGAATCTGTGCAGTCCCAGTAATTCCCGCTCCAAGGCCGCTCTGTGCTGGCCATAGCCTTTTCACTTGCCCACCGTTTGTGTCAGAGGCCACTGGGCAGCATTGAGGGAGTGGATGGCATGAATGTGACGAGGACACGTAACCGTGACTGCGTCCTGTCAGGGTGTCTGTACCCTCTGCCTGTCCACCTAGGTCTCCCAAGCCACAGTGAAGGACAGGCAACCATTCCACCCGCTGTAGAAGACGGGGCCTCAGGGACACCGGGGAAGTCCACGACTCTATCCCCAGCTCGCTCCTCTGTGTGAGGGGACGTCTGGAGTCTGTCTTTTTTCTCACTGTTCAAGTGAACGAAATTAGACCTAACGAGCTTCAGCTGTTTCCTTGCAAATCGGGACAGGAGACAGTGCAGAGCTTCCTCCCCCTCGTTCCTCCAGCTCCAGTCTCGGGTCAGAGACCTCCAGGACCTCCAAGCATGAGTCAAGCCTGCGCCCCGCCCCACAAAATGCTTGTTTCCAGGAAAGGTCAATAGCTAGTTATTTAAAAATAAAAGTGCTGTCTTCTCAGCAAACCCTGCTCCTTGGTTGTTTTTCATAAATAAGAGCAGCGGTTGCTGAACTGCCACGGCTCCGTGGGTTTGGGGAGCAAGAAGCCTGGACAGACTTTGTGTCCTTAAAGCTATGCTTGGTGACCAGGTCAGCATCAGCCTGCTACTCTTCAGGGGAGAAAATAAGACAAGTGTTAGAGATGTTAATTTGATAGGAAATATTAAGTCTTCTTGCAGTTTGTATTGGGCTTTTTATTTGAAGATAAGTGAATCACATTTTCCCAGTTCAATCACTGATTATCTCTTAGTGTCTCTATATGTCCAGCTAGGGTGCTTTGGAAATTTTTAGAGAACTATAACCTATATCCCTAGGAGCTTTGTGAGTTCAGGTCAAGAAAGAAAATTAATATGTACCAATTAGAAAATAACCAATTGTCATCAATATTCAACTCACAGATTTATTGACCACCTGCAAAGCTTTGTTCGAGGTTCGACAGGGGCTCCAACAGTGGAAACAGTCACCTGCAGGAGCTCTCCAGTGGGGGAGAGAAAGTTGTGGATAAGTAATTGAGGCCAGCAGGAGCACTGCTTCCTGCAGAAGAGACGGGGCGTTGTGAGTGCAAATGTCACAGCGATAGAGAGTGGTTTTAGCGGGGTGATCTGTGTGCGTTGAAGTATGAGTCGAGGCTTCATGGATAATCGAGAAACAAACCAATTTTATTTAAACTAAAATATAGATTGCTGACATTGCTACATGGCCCACCAACAAGGAATATGGTTGACGTGGTTGGGATAAGCTGGCCTGATGGAGGTGATTCCACACACTTCTGAAATAGTCATGCTTTCATTTGGCCAGGAATATAACTGAAAAGAAAATTGCTGGATTTGACATAGGTGCAGTGCTCTGATGTAAACTAGTTGTGTGTTTTCTAATCATTTGATAACTAGAAACAGAATATGTTAACATATATGAATTCCCTGTCCTTTTCATTCCAACTTTCCTCTCATCCAGTTTTTTGCTCAGTTTTTTTTCATTAATGTTGGGGTTGTCTTGTTAAATACTGTGTAATTTCACAAACATGGATTTTTTAATTTTGTAATCAGGCCTTCTGTATTTTCTGGTGTTTGAGATCTTCTTATGCTAATTTCAGCCTCGTGGACCAGGGGCGGGAAACGCGATTGGCGATGTGGTTTTCTTTCAGGCCCTGGAGGACCGCCCCAGCTCTCTGCTCGTGGACCAGGGGCGGGAAACGCGATTGGCGATGTGGTTCTCTTTCAGGCCCTGGAGGACCGCCCCAGCTCTCTGCTCGTGGACCAGGGAGACAGCAGCAGCCCTTCCTTCAACCCTTCAGACAACTCCCTGCTCTCCTCCTCCTCGCCCATCGATGAGATGGAAGAAAGGAAATCCAGCTCCTTAAAGAGACGGCAGTAAGACAGGAGTGTTTCCGTGGTCGTTATTTGGCGGGTTTCCTCTTGGTTGTCTTCAGAAACGTGGCTGGAATTCATCTCTGAATCAGTGAAGTGAGGCGATCGGGGCCTCTCGTTCAGTGATTGAACATGCTTAAAAAGCACTCAGAACCTCATAAGGGCCCAGTAAGCCAGAGCTGCAGTTTTTATTGTTTTATTTGTGTATTACATATACTTTATTTATAAATAAGAATGATATAAGAATATCTCTGTCACTTCTGGTGAGGAACTCCTATACTTTCTATTGTACACATAGTTGTGAAGGAAAAAGAAGGCAACATAAAATTAGATATAGTCCCGAAAACTTGAATATTTTTCAAGCGTACCTTAGTGATAGTGTTTCTCAGTTCCAGTAAAGCAGCTTATGGTGAAAAAAAGAGTCCCCAAAAATAGTACAAAACGTATACACTTGATCTTAGACAAAAGGCCGAGAAGCGATAGTACGAAAGGTTTAAACTCGCCTTTGGAGAAGAGGAAAGACTTACACACTGCGTGAGGGCAGAGAGCTGGTTTACTGAGCGCTGTGTCCCAATACCTAGAGCGATGTTGGGCACATAGGAGGTGCTGAGTGGGTGTTGGTTGAAAGAATGAATGGATGAATGAATGAACGAACCTTTTCAGGTTTGCTATATACCGGTCAAGTAATTGTCTTCGAGTGTCTGAGTGGCCTTCAGCAGTTACTGAACCTTACAAAAGAAACACTTCTGACTGGTGTGATCAGGTCCAAGGCTTTAAACATCTGAGTTAAGTTTTTTTCTTGTATGTCCACTGAAGCTTAAAATGACTAAATCATTAAAAAGCAGACAAGAAACCTGCTTCCTTTACCGTCGTGCCTTTATAACAAAGTTACATCTCAGCTTCTCTTGGTGGTTGTATGTGTGATCAGAGTGCAGTGGTGTGAATTCCCCTGATGTGAAGTGTCTTGTGACCTCTGCAGCCCTCATGGGTCACCCCCATGAACCTGTAAGTGACTTGGGACACACAAGGATGGAGACCCATTTGTGCAAATTTGATATGTTACAGTATCATCCCAGTGGGGGTCTGGCCTGACAAAAGCAAAAGTGTGAACGAATTCATTTAGAAAACAGAAAGAGTTTAGATTGTAATCACTGTGTTTTCTCACTCTCTTTCCAGCTACGTTTTGCAAGAATTAGTGGAGACAGAACGTGACTATGTGCGGGACCTCGGCTGTGTGGTTGAGGTATATGTTTTCAGAGATTTAATAACCTGTATTGGCCCCAAGAGGTGTCAAAGGGGTGTTGTGTTAGACAGTTTAACACTGATACCTTCTCAAAAGCTTTAAAATATTTTTGACCAAAAAAAAAAAACCAACCAAGTATTTCTGAAAAATAAAATGTAGCCAACTATCTTCACAATCCATGTACACTTTTAAAGGCTTCATTTTTGCATAGTGTGTCTTGACATAATTATTATTATTTTTTTTTTTTTAAGATTTTATTTTTTCCTTTTTCTCCCCAAAGCCCCCCGGTACGTAGTTGTGTATTCTTCATTGTGGGTTCTTCTAGTTGTGGCATGTGGGACGCTGCCTCAGCGTGGTCTGATGAGCAGTGCCATGTCCGCGCCCAGGATTCGAACTAACGAAACACTGGGCCGCCTGCAGCGGAACGCGCGAACTTAACCACTCAGCCACGGGGCCAGCCCCCTTGACATAATTATTTTTATAGTTAAGTTTTATAGTTATTATATCCAGCCATTTTATTTATTATGTGGTAACCTTGCCTTTAATCATTTTACGAGAGTGGGTGTCACTGCAGAGACGGGAATATCATTGGTTGACAGAGTCAGTGAGGCCAGCAGTGGGTTCAGTTCCATCCTGAATCCACCTGGATTTAGAGCTTGGTCTGTGGCTACACCAGACCATTTGCTTATGGTCTTCACAGAACGAATGTGTCATCATTTTCATTGCCTAGAAGTTGCTATACCCTAGGTAGACAGAGCAAAACCACTGCCTTTCATACTGAATCGAGGGCTGTCTCCAAGCTTATCCCTGCCATTAAGTTCAGGGCATAATCACATTAATAAACTCAATTCATCAAAAAGCTATTTTTATAGTGTAAAATTTTGTCACTTATTCTTTCAGCTCTGCAGGTATATACAGAACAATACTTTTGGGATGTACCTTCCATTAAAAGTAACGGCTGTCATCAGTCAGAGAAAGACGAACTCTATATGACTCCACTCATAGGTGGAAGTTAACATATTGACAAGGAGATCTGATCGGTGGTTACCAGGGAAAAGGGGGGGTTGGGGGAGGGCACAAAGGGGGAAGAGGTGTACCCACAACATGACTAACAATAATGTACAACTGAAATCTCACAAGGTTGTAATCTATCATACCATTAATAAAAAAATAAATAAAAAAAAAAGTAACGGCTGTCACAGTTAATTGTGTGACATAAGAGATTTAACATGTTTGATTAGTTTGCAGTCATTGTTAACAGTAAAATAAGTAACTGAATACTTAAGAGGTTCTTGTACAGGCTGAAGCCCATCTGAGTTAAATAGAAGTTTTAAACCACATTTCAGCAACATATGTAATCAACTCTTGTTAAAAAATCGATTTATGAAAAGTATGTTGTTAAATCCTTACTTAACTAGTTATGTAAATAATCCAAAAAGAAAACAAAATCTGTTTATATGAGATCAATCTGAGTACAGAGGAAATATGAATGTAATATTATCTTTCAAGTACCAGGTAAGAACCTTTTTCATATGGGGTGTACGTTTGGTTTTAAATAAAGAATTGGTTACAAGAGAGTGCATATGTGTATTTTGTTCTTTATGGCTATTAATCAACAGGTGATTACTTGATTCAAACATGTTCAATGAAATAAACTTGTTTTTAAATATTTCATTATAGGGCTACATGGCACTGATGAAGGAAGATGGCGTTCCTGATGACATGAAAGGAAAAGACAAGATTGTGTTTGGCAACATCCATCAGATCTACGACTGGCACAGAGAGTACGTAAAATACATCATGCATGGTGGCATGCCCAGCATCATCACTTTGCTAAACTGCATGATGTCAGGCAAATGGTACAGGATATTTCCTTTTATTGCCTGTGTAGCCTCATGGAGGCAGCCACTGCAGAGGAAATATTGTTGGGCTGAGGACTCCTGTGGTGGCTTTTCATGGCACAGGATGAGTCTCTTATCTTCTTCATGCTGGTCCATCCAAGGGGCCCATGTGGGTGTTGCTGGAACCCTGACAGCCCAGGTTCATGGCCTAGTCCTGACCTCTGGCCATGTGCTTCCCCTCTCTATACCTCCATTCTTCATCTACACAACATGGGTCATAGTGTGACCTGTCTCATGGACTTTTTGTGAAGAGGGACCTGAGTTCATGCATGAAAGCACATAGAGTAAGCCTTGATGAATGGTTCTAATTAGATTTGCAGCCACTTCTTTAATAAACACCAATTACTATTAGACGGTTTTAAAGATATTTTTCCAACTCAGTTTTAATGGAAAAATAGACATGATTGCCCATGAAAATCAGCTTTTATCCCAGTGCATTGCCATGCCTGTCCTAACCAGGAGGAGATCCACATGGGGGCAAATGCTGCAGCAGCTGCCTCCGCCTGCCAGAACTTGTCCCCACACATCTGTCCCTTCTGGTCACCTCAGACCTAATTTTAAAAATCCTCATCATCTGGGCAGCACTTAGTGCCAGCTGCTGACACTGTTGTGGATTGTTTCAGCAGCACTGTTCTGCTCCCCATTATCAGAACAGGCCTCCTGCTTTCCTGTCTTAATATCTTCTTTTAGGTTTGTTAATAGTTGCTTTATGTACTTTGGTGCTTCTGTGTTGGGTGCATACGTATTTATAAGTGTTATGTCTTCTTGGTGGAGTGTCCCTTTGATCATTACATACTACCTCTCTTTGTCTGTCTTTACCTGTCTTATCTTGAAGTCTACTTTGTCTGATATAAATATTGCAATACCTGCTTTCTTTTGTTTGCCATTGGCTTGGAGTACCATCTTCCATTCCTTCACTCTGAGCCTGTGTTTGTCATTGGAGCTGAGATATGTTTCCTGAAGTCAGTGTATTGTCGGGTCTTGTTCTTTAATCCATCTCACCACTCTGTGTCTTTTTATTGGCGAATTCAATCCATTTCTGTTTAGGATGATTATTGATATATGAGAGCTTAATGCTGCCATTTTATCACACGTTTTCTAGTTCTCTTGCATTTCTTTTGTTTCTTCTTTCTTTTATGTATTTTGATCTACTAATTGAGTTATGTAGTTTTTCATGTTATGTTTCTTTGTTTTCTCCTATTTATTATTTATGTCTCTGTTCTGCTTTTTTGTTTAGTGATTACCCTGAAGTTTGTGTTCAAAATCTCATAGATAAGACAGTCCCTTTTCTGATGGCTTCTAATTTCCTTAGACTAAACCAATACAGTCCCTTTCCTCTTCCCCTCCTAAGTTGTTTTTCTCACATCTAATTCCATCTTGTGTTGTGAGTTAAAATGTCAAGATTATGTTTGTTTTTGGTGTTTTCCTTCCCTTTATCTTTAAGGCTGTACTTGAGTATTTGCTAACCTGTTCTGATGTATAGCTACAATTTTCTGATTTTGTCTACCTATTTATCTCCTTACTCCATGCTTTGTAACCCCTTTCTCCTTCTCTTTTTCGGGTACTAGGGCCTTCTTCAGGATTTCTTGTAGGAGGGGTCTCAGGCTTACGAACTCCCTTAGCTTTTGTTTATCTGGGAAAGTTTTTATTTCTCCATCATTTCTGAAGGATATTTTCACTGGATAGAGTATTTTTGGCTGAAAGTTTATGTCCTTCAAAGATTTGAATATGTCATTCCAGTCTCTCTAGCCTCTAAGGTTTCTGCAGAGAAGTCTGCTGAAAGCCTGATAGGGGTTCCTTTATAGGTATTTTTCTTCTGCCTTGCTGTCCTTAGTATTTTTTCTTTGTCGTTTAGTTTTGCCAATTTCACTACTATATGCCTTGCAGTAGGTCTTTTTACATTGACATATTTAGGAGATCTGGTTGCCTCTTCCACATGGATTTCCATCTTCTTCCCTAGCTTTGGGAAGTTCTCTGCTATTATTTCTTTGAACGAGCTTTCTGCTCCATTCTTCTTCTCTTCTCCCTCTGGAATACCTATAATTCTTACATTGCATTTCCTAATTGACTCAGCTATTTCTCAGTTTCTTCATTTCCTTTTAGTCTTAGTTCTCTCTCCTCTGTCAGGAGCATTTCAACATGTATCTCCTCAGTTATGCTGACTCGCTCCTCTATGATATCCAGTCAAGGGTTCAGGGAATCTATGTTTTGTTTTATCTTTTCCATTGTGTCTTTCATCTCCAATATTTGTGATTGATTCTTCTTTATAGTTTCAATCTCTTTTGTGGAGGAGCTCCTGAACTTGTTGAATTATCTCTCTATGTTCTCTGTTGAGTCGTTGAGTTTTTTGACGATAGCTATTTTGAATTCTCTGTCATTTAGATTATGTATTTCTGTGTCCTCAGGACTGATTTCTGGGTACTTGTCATTTTCTCTCTGATCTGGAGATTTAATACAATTTTTCATACTGCTAGAGGGCGTGGCTCTGTTTTTGCACATCATGGTATTATTTGGTCACAGTTACTGCCTGTCGACATTTGTGGGTGTCAAGAGTTGCGTATTCTGAGCCCTGTGCATTCTGCTGTGATCCTAGGCACTGGAGCTGGCGCTGGGCTGGTGGGGTGGAGAGTCACTTTGTTCTGCATACTCTCAGGGTGTTCTCACTCTCCCCTCGCTATCTTCTCTTGTGGGGGGTTGGCTTGATGAGGTTACCCCCGCATTAGCTTTCACCTCCCTAGGGGCTTTCCCCTAGCCTGCAAGGGCCCTCAGGGATCTTTGAGTTTCCCACAAACTAACGTCACTTCCCCCATTCCTTCCCTCTTGGAGGCCACCCACAGTCCCAGATCCCAGTCTTTTGGAGAGGGAGCAAAGTTTTCTCCTGCCCCATTCCACCCCCTCGAGGGGGGCTCCAGCCTCTCCGCCCTCTGTCATATGGCTGCATGGATCTCTCAGACGTCTTTTATGTTGTATTTGGATGTCCTCTGTTGGAGTATGAATGTCTTTTCTGTTGTATAGTGGAGGGGAGAGATTACCAGGAAAGCTCACTCCACCATGAAGCTGACGTCACTCCTTCTGGGCAGCAGGTGTCTGTGGTCTCTGACTGCGCATCAGGCGCAGGGACATGGGCAAGGGCGCTGGGCGTGCATGCAGCTCCCACCCCACATCCCACCCCTGCTTTCCTGTCTTCATGTACTTTGCTGCCTCTCGGCTTGGAGCATGCTTGCATCACCTTCAGCACCAGGTCAAATGCTCACCTTTGCATTAGACCTGAGCATTCCAATCAGACATGTTCTCTCCTCCTTGTAGATGACACACATAAATGTGCTTCAGAAACTGTAAAATACTATGCAAATATAAGGAGGGATTATCATGGTATCAAGTGGTACTTTATTACTTCAATTCTTACCTCTACTAACAGAATGTAAAACCCTCAAACCCAGGTACAAGGTCTTTATTTTCTTATCCCCTGTGATAACTAATTCAGTCGGACTCGTAGATAAATGATTGATCAGCTCCAGAAACAACACTCTAACTCACAGCTCTGTAGACTATAGACTTACCGAAGTACACAGTGGAACCCATTTAAAAAGGGATATTTGGTGCTGTTATCTAGACTGCTGACCCCAAGGCTGATTTCTAAGCTGTTATGGGGAAGGGGAAACAGCACAGCACTCCTGGGGTGACCAGACAGAGAAACTGCACCCAGAGACCATGTCTGCTCTGGAGTGTGCAGGGCAAGGGGGTGTTAAAACCCCAAGTGCTGGACAGTTCACTACAGCGTGAACTGGTGTGCAAGTGTGCAGGTTAATAAAATACCAAGATAAATATCAGCATCTTTGAGTGATAACTGAGGTCAGCGTATGTCTTACAGACAACTACAGCCCAGAAGGAGTGAAGGGCAGTCGTCCACCGCTGTTTGGTATCTGTGATCAGACCAAGTTTTAGTCTTGATGGGAACTAATATTTGTAACCTAGAAGTTGATTTTGACAGTATTTGAGAAAACTTTATAAAACTGGCAGAGGTAACGTATTTAGTATTTTATATGTTGTTATCCAATTTGAGCCTCTTAAAATTATCCTAGAAAGAATATAAAACTCATAAGTACAAGTACCAAGTTTTTGGAAATAAAAATTGCTTTGAAACATTTACTTTTCCCTCAGTATTCAGCCAGGATATTATTGCTTGTGTCATTAGAAAAATGAGACAAAAATGTTAATTGCCAGTCAAGGGATGGTGTCATTCTGCTTTTTTTGACTCTGTGTCCCTTGCTTTCTGCTCTAACAAAATGTTTGCCATGTCTGTTATATTTGTTAAGTATGTACTTTACGCTTCCCAGCTGCTCATGTTGGAACAGACTGTTTTGAAAATAGAAACCTCAGTCTAAAATCAGAAGGCCAAATTGGAAATGGCTCTGATAATTCTCTCATTTCAGCTTTTTTTTAGGAGAGTTGGAGAAGTGCCTTGAAGATCCAGAAAAACTGGGATCCCTTTTTGTTAAACATGTAGGTACACTAACATTATTTGTATTCTGTTCTGTTGTTGTCGTGTTTAGTCATTAGTTTATCAGATTAAAGAACTCTCCGTTTACAGAAGTGCTTATGTTAAGAATAAACTCAAATGCACAGGGTCAGCAAGTCAGAATTAAAATCCCATCTTGCTCTTCTACATTTGAATGATCTGCTTTCCCAGTCATCTGGCCCCCACTGGCCATTTAGCTCACAGACAGTCCAGGGTGGTCAGAAGGGACCCAGAGCCAGACCTGAAGCAGGATCGTATGTGCGGGTGTCTGCAGGTACACAAGTGTTTGGTGGAGAAGATCATTTACCTAGACGTGCATGGGTTTACCGTGGTAACCAGTATATGTATATATAGAAAATAAGTGGGTTCACATTAAGGCTTTTTTCTTTTAAGAAAAATTATATTTTCTAAAACTTAGTGACAACAGTTTTTGTATTTTTACAAGTCTCTTTAATGTCTGACTTAATAGAAGACAGATGGATTTCATATCTGCTTCTATATTTCATCTACTGTGATATGTTTTTTAGTTAAAATACCTGAAAAAATCCATCCTCACACAGATATACAGTTGGAATGGGATAAGGATTTCAATGGCCTTTTCAGATCTTTACAGATAGTGTTCTTAGATACTACACCAAAACTCGACAGGTGATAATTTCTTAAAGGTTAGTTGCAACGTGGAATCTGAAAACCCACTGGTGAAGGTCTCCTTTGCTGTGACACTAAAAGCCATTTAACTGTCCTGCACTTAAAGGCTCTTTCACCCATGACCGGCTTGTGACATCGTGCATTGCTCAGTTGGAAAATGTTGGTTCACTAATTTAGACAGATCTTACAGGTGTTGAAACATTTCATTACACAATATCAAAAAAGCAGATTTGTTAATGTCACCACCCATCTCTTCAGAAAAGTCTTTAAGTATCATTGAGTTCATGGTGGCAGATACATGTTTTCCAAAATGCTAGGTTTTTGCTTGAAAGCTTAAATCTTTGTTATTAACAGACATTGCAAGTTGTTTGCCTTCAAATGACGGTCTTATTTTGTTCATGCTCTAGAAAATGTGTCCCAGATACCCAAGTGTAAGTAATTAGAGTTTGTGTCCGCCATTCTTTCCCGTGAAAATGGCAGTCCATAAAAACGAGCGGCCAGCTCAGCTCATAGCTCTGTCTCATAGTGCTTTCCTTTGAGACAACAATCCTATACAGCAGAAGTATTAGAAGGACCTCCATTTTGTCAGAAGAATGTGGAAAAGATGTATACCTCATGGTTGAGTTTTAATAAAGTGGATTGTTATTGCTTCATCAAGGACATTCTTAGTTGAAACTGGTACTTTTTTTTTTTTTTTTAAAGATTTTATTTTTATCCTTTTTCTCCCCAAAGCCCCCCAGTACATAGTTGTATATTCTTCGTTGTGGATCCTTCTAGTTGTGGCATGTGGGACGCTGCCTCAGTGTGGTTTGATGACTAGTGCCATGTCCGCGCCCAGGATTCGAACCAATGAAACACTGGGCTGCATGCAGCGGAGCACGCGAACTTAACCACTCAGCCACAGGGCCAGCCCCGAAACTGGTACTTTTTACTACGAGCATGTGGTGGTGAAGAGTATTTCCTAAGTTACCAGCAGTTTCTCCTAACTTACATGGTTTTGCATATCAGTGCAAATGTGAACACAATGAAAAAGGGCAAATGACACCTTAGTATTATTTTCAAAATAGTTTTGACCTAATGGATCCCCTGATAGGCCTCAGGGCCCCCCAGGGGTGTGCACACCACACTTTGAGGATCAGTGGATCAAGGAATGGCTGACTGTCTACTTTTCCCTGCCTTCAGTGTTTGAGATTAAAGAGCTTTTTCTTCCCTGCTAGAAACAGCCAGGCTTCCTAGGACCATTGCACCACTTGGAGGGGTGGGAGTGATTCTTCATTTAATTTTAAGAACTGTATCATTTCGCTACCTCTAATGCTTGCTGGTGAAGTGAGAGGTTGGATATATCTGAAGGAGCAATAATGAGGGACTGTTTTTGGAGCCACAAAGCAGAATGCTGACCTACATCATGAATCTGGAATGTGCTCTCAAGAGCCTAAACCATACAGCTTTGTTTTAAGAAAATTTCCTTCATGAACGTGCTGAAACGTCCATGTGCTCTTACATTCTAATTGAACTAATGTTGTTTTAACCCCTCTGTTCGCCTTTTTTGTTCCCAGGAGAGAAGGTTGCACATGTACATAGTTTATTGTCAGAATAAACCAAAGTCTGAGCACATTGTCTCGGAATACATTGATACGTTTTTTGAGGTAAGGCCCAAGAGGAGAACAAAGTATTTCTGAGTCTTTTGTTACAGTTCATTTCTAAAAATTAAAGCATCGTTTATTTCCCAGGAGATTAAGCAATCCTCAGGAAATTAGCCTCAGTTATGAGAGTTCTGAACCTCTGTTTCTTTCCTATAAATCAGAGAAATGAGTGTGAATTTAATCTCTGCTCGAATCCCTTTCCATTCAGAAACTGTAGTCATTGTTAAAATAAGGGGTTTTCTTAATCAGTTTTAAACATAAGGCTTATTACAAATTCAGAATAATTCATGATCTAAGCTTTTAACCTAAAAAGGAGTTATGTCTTTGCATGAATAAAAAAGCAATTTGAAAGAAGGTCCTTAAACAAGTTTAAAAGACTATTTTTACAAAACAGCTCAGAAAGGTAAAGTGTAAAATTGGTCATTCTGAGAACTAATGTAGCACTAGTTGGTTTTTGTGCAGTGGGCTCTTTTCTCGTTACTTTTACTGACAGTTTTGTAGTTAGCATTTCTGACAATTACAAGAACAAATTGCCCTTTGAAAAAACACTCAGATCTTTTTTTCTCCTTTAAAACCACAGGACTTAAAGCAGCGCCTGGGCCACAGGTTGCAGCTGACAGATTTGTTAATCAAACCAGTGCAGAGAATTATGAAATACCAGCTGTTACTGAAGGTGAGGGGCCGGGGGCACATCTGGCGTCAGGAGTTTGTTTGATGAGAGGGTAGGACTTGGTGAGGGGACTCTTTTTCTGTGAAAAGTATAAAGCAGTCTTGTTATTTCTGATGTTAAATATTTTAGAGTAAATTTTTAAAAATTTAATATGACACCTTACACTATTTTCCTTTACATCAAGTTCTGAATCAAAATGTCAGTTAAAGTGAACTTTTCTCCCCACCGCAGATCTTTGAATACTAATGATTTCTCTGCAGCTCTAGCGACCTTAGATATTTTCTGATCTTCTTAGAGCATCGCATAAAATTAAAATTTTAATCCCTGCCTGTTTCTCTGTTGGCTCAGCAATGGCCCTTGATTGATTGAAATTCCTAAGCACGACTAAGGCAGAAGCACACATTTTTCCGTGATGAAAGCAACTGTTCAAATGTCTGGAGAGCCCTTCATACATAAAACTGAGAACCTGGCTAGAAAGAGAGGCACGAGCTGGTTTTGGAGTAGAGCAGGAGCCATTGCCTGCTTAAGTAGATCCCATTGACTTTGCCCTACTGCAGCTGGAAATCCATTTAAGGATACCTTTTTGCTGTGTTACTGGGAGGAAAAAATGAGAAAATAGAAGTAAAGTGCTCAGCGCATGCCTGGTGCATCGTGAGCGAGAGCAAGGGAACGGTTAGCTGCTGTCACGGTCGTCATCCTTAGTGTGTTCTTCTCTCCATTTCCACACAGGACTTCCTCAAGTATTCCAGGAAAGCTAGCCTGGATACGTCAGAACTAGAGGTACGTGCATCCCGTGAGCTGGGCCCCCCAGGCTGCCCCCGGCTCCTCCCTTAATCCCCGTGTGTCTCCTGAGCAGCTTGTCCCTGGGAGGGTCGCGCAGAGGGGGATGGCCAATTTTTCCATGACCTGGACGTGCCCCACACATGGAGGGCTGGACCTGGAGGTGTGTTTGAGGGTTGGCGCACCGGCTTTTCCCCAGAGAAGCTGACCACTCACTCTGCTCCCCCCACTGCAGAGAGCCGTGGAAGTCATGTGCATCGTACCCAAGCGCTGCAACGACATGATGAACGTCGGGCGGCTGCAAGGCTTTGACGTAATGCGCTGCTCCTCTTTAAACTCGCCCCTCTGGCTGCCGTCACTTCCTTTTGTCTTGGGTTATTTATCTCCTCGTGTAGAAAGCTCATCCTTTTTGCGTGGTTTTCTGTCGTCTCTCAGTGTACTTCAGCCTGATTGGTAGTTCCTTTCAGCTTCTTTCAGTGCATTTGATTTGCTTTTTGAGGACCTTCCCCCGCTCAGAGCCCAGCGCCTGGTAGCCGAAACAGGCAGGACTCTGCCTTGTCACTGGGGCCCTCTGCTGCTGTAACAGCGGGGTTTCCTTTCCTGGCGGGGAGTGGGAAGCTGGAGGGCCTGCCCATCTGACCCGCCTGGGAGCTTGACTTCAGCGTCACTGTGTTCATCGTTGGTCTCACAGACTTTTCTGAGTTTGCCAGACTATTCACATTACATATTATCTATTGGTATCCTGAAGATACTCAGAACCAGAATCTTTTTTTTTTAACTATTGAATAAGAAAATGAGAGAAGTTTTTACTTCCTGCCTACTGTTTTGCTTAGGGAATTAGTGTTTAAAGTTCTGGTGCTGTGGTTCTGAAAAAAAGCACATGCAGAATCTCCTGGAGGGCTTCTGAAAACGCAGGATCCTGTGCATCTCTCATTGGGTCCTCCTGGGGGTTGCAGACGCTGGTCCAGGAACTGCACCTTGAGAACCACTGTTCCCGTGTGAACTGGGCACTAGATCCACTGTCAGTCTTTGATTGTAACTGAGGCCAGTGATTTATACAGAGGTTGGCAAGAATCTTATTTAGGTAATTAGTCTATTTGGGGCTAAGAACTCATTACAATAAAAGAAATTTTTAAGCTCTATAAATTAATAGAAGAAAAATATCTTATTCTATGGGAATAAGAAAGAAAACAGAACTTCAGATATCTTAACTTAGAATGCACTGTTTTCCT